>NC_091283.1:478339644-478659644 GCF_032444005.1 Ranitomeya imitator | reverse complement strand
CCATATGTTGGGGTAAACCCCTGTTTGGGCACACAGGAGAGCTCGGAAGGGAAGGAGCACTGTTTTACTTTTTCAACGCAGAATTGGCTGGAATTGAGATCGGACGCCATGTCGTGTTTGGAGAGCCCCTGATGTGCCGAAACAGTGGAAACCCCCCAATTATAACTGAAACCCTAATCTAAACACACCCCTAACCCTAATTCCAACGGTAACCCTAACCACACCTCTAACCCTGACACACCCCTAACCCTAATCCCAACCCTATTCCCAACTGTAAATGTAATCTAAACCCTAACCCTAACTTTAGCCCCAACCCTAACTGTAGCCCCAACCCTAACCCTAACCCTAATCCTAGCCCTAACCCTAACCCTAGCCCTAACCCTAGCCCTAACCCTAGCCCTAACCCTAGCCCTAACCCTAGCCCTAACCCTAGCCCTAACCCTAGCCCTAACCCTAGCCCTAACCCTAACCCTAGCCCTAACCCTAGCCCTAACCCTAGCCCTAGCCCTAGCCCTAGCCCTAACCCTAGCCCTAACCCTAGCCCTAATGGGAAAATGGAAATAAATACATTTTTTTTTATTTTTCCCTAACTAAGGGGGTGATGAAGGGGGGTTTGATTTACTTTTATAGCGAGTTTTTTAGCGGATTTTTATGATTGGCAGCCGTCACACACTGAAAGACCCTTTTTATTGCAAAAAATATTTTTTGCAATACCACATTTTGAGAGCTATAATTTTTCCATATTTTGGTCCACAGAGTCATGTGAGGTCTTGTTTTTTGCGGGACGAGTTGACGTTTTTATTGAAAACATTTTTGGGCACGTGACATTTTTTTATCGCTTTTTATTCCGATTTTTGTGAGGAAGAATGACCAAAAGCCAGCTATTCATGAATTTCTATTGGGGGAGGCGTTTATACCGTTCCGCGTTTGGTAAAATTGATAAATCAGTTTTATTCTTCGGGTCAGTACGATTACAGCGATACCTCATTTATATCATTTTTTTATGGTTTGGTGCTTTTATACGATAAAAACTATTTTACAGAAAAAATAATTATTTTTGCATCGCTTTATTCTCAGGACTATAACTTTTTTATTTTTTTGCTGATGATGCTGTATGGCGGCTCTTTTTTTGCGGGACAATATGACGCTTTCAGCGGTACCATGGTTATTTATATCTGTCCTTTTGATCGCGTGTTATTCCACTTTTTGTTCGGCGGTATGATAATAAAGCGTTGTTTTTTGCCTCGTTTTTTTTTTTTTTTTCTTACGGTGTTTACTGAAGGGGTTAACTAGTGGGCCAGTTTTATAGGTCGGGCCGTTACGGACGCGGCGATACTAAATATGTGTACTTTTATTGGTTTTTTTTTTTTATTTAGATGAAGAAATGTATTTATGGGAATAATATTTTTTTTTTTTTTCATTATTTTGGAATATTTTTTTTTATTTTTTTTACACATTTGGAAATTTTTTTTTTTACTTTTTTACTTTGTCCCAGGGGGGGACATCACAGATCAGTGATCTGACAGTTTGCACAGCACTCTGTCAGATCACTGATCTGACATGCAGCGCTGCAGGCTTCACAGTGCCTGCTCTAAGCAGGCTCTGTGAAGCCACCTCCCTCCCTGCAGGACCCGGATCCGCGGCCATCTTGGATCCGGGGCTCGAGCAGGGAGGGAGGTGAGGAGACCCTCGCAGCAACGCGATCACATCGCGTTGCTGCGGGGGGCTCAGGGAAGCCCGCAGGGAGCCCCCTCCCTGCGCGGTGCTTCCCTGTACCGCCGGCACATCGCGATCATCTTTGATCGCGGTGTGCCAGGGGTTAATGTGCCGGGGGCGGTCCGTGACCGCTCCTGGCACATAGTGCCGGATGTCAGCTGCGATAAGCAGCTGACACCCGGCCGCGATCGGCCGCGCTCCCCCCGTGAGCGCGGCCGATCGGCTATGACGTACTATCCCGTCCAGGGTCAGATAAGCCCAGGGCACCTCGACGGGATAGTACGTCTAAGGTCACAGAGGGGTTAACGTGCAAACCACCCTTGGGGGTAAAGGGGTTAAGAGTGGTGGCGTGAAGTCATGAAGAGGTCATGAGGAAACGTCACCCCTTTAATCTTCATTGCAGCTACACCAACGGCTAGATGTTACTTTGATATGGTTGTTGAACCAGTGGTATACCAAAGTGTCCCTTTTCATCACAACACCACCAGGCTACATGTTGCTAGTGCTATTGTGAGCAGCCTGTGTGGCCTAAATGTGCTACCATGGCCTGCACGGCCTACAATTTCACTGCCTTCCACTCACCCAACTATAGTGTGGAGTTTCTATGGAGTCAAGGCCAACATGTGCATAGGATACCCTCACATGGTTCTCGGTGTTAACCCCTTTCTGACCTTAGACATATCCATATGTTCAGGTCACCTGTGTCGTATGGATATTTCCAGGAGATCTTGCGCTCACAAACGCTGTGTGTGCACGCGTCGGATTGCCGCCAGGTGTCAGCGGATTCTGACACCCAGTGCCAGGAGCAGCCCCGCACCGCTCCCAGCACTTTAACTTCCTAAATGCTGCAATCAAACTCCATCGCAGCATTTTGGGAGCATGTAGAGGGAGAAAAAGCCCTTGGATCGGAGACCTGCAACGTCATCGCAGGGTCCCTATCATTGCATTGTCCGGAACGACCCAACCTATGAAACTGTCCCACTAGTTAACCCCTTTAGTAAACGCTGTAAACAATAAATATAAATCAATGCTTTATCACGACACCGCCGAACAAAAAGGTTAACAAAACGCGATCAAAAAGGCAGACTATAAACGTGGTACTACTGAAAACGTCATCTTGTCCCGAAAAAAAAACAAGCCACCATACAGCTCCATCAACGGAAAAATTAAAGTTGTAGCTCTCAGAATAAAGCGATGCAAAAATAATAATTTTCTTTAAAATAGTTTTCATGCTGTAAAAGCGCAAAAACATAAAAACTATAATTGTGGTATCGCTGTAATCGTACTGACCCGAAGAGTAAAGCTGCCTTATCAATTTTATCACACGTGGAACGGCATACAAATCCCCCAAAAAACAATTCCTGAATGGCTGGTTTTTGTTCATTCTGCCTCCGAAAAATCAGAATAAAAAGCGATCAAAAAATTTCATGTGCCCAAAAATGGTACCAATAAAAAAAAATAAAAAAAAGTCAACTCGTCTCGCAAAAAAAACAAGCCCTCATATGACTGTCGGTCGAAATATGGAAAAATTACTGTTGTCAACTTTGCAAAAATAGCGTTTTTTAGTGACAGCAGCCAAACATAAGATATAAAACTGGTATTGCTGTAATCGCACTGACCCGAAGAATAAAGTCGCCTTATCACTTACACTGCATGAGGAACGGCGTAAAAAAAAATCAATTCTTTACCGGCTGTTGATTTTTCATTCTGCCTCCCAAAGATCGCAGTAAGGCTATGTGCACACGTTCAGGATTTCTTGCAGAAATTTCCTGAGCAAAACCGGACATTTTCTGCAAGAAATCCGCATGCGTGTTTTGCTAGTTTTTGCCGCATTTTTTTGCGCGTTTTTGACGCGTTTTTTCCGGAGCTTCCCAATGCATTAATTAGCGGGGAAAATAGCAAAACTAATGAACATGCTGCGTTTTTTTACCGCGATGCGTTTTTTTTTTCGCAGAAAAAAACGCATCATGTGTACAAATTGTGGAATGCATTCTAAATGATAAGCACAATGTATGCGTTTTGTATGCATTTTTATAGCAAAAAAAGCGAAAAATCTGCAACGTGTGCACACAGCCTAAGGCTCGGCGCATATTTCTCCTGCGCTCTACGTGGAGCTTTTACACCAGGGTTTTCATGTAAATCTCTGAAGTACGTGATTCAGATGGAATCCCCGGCAGAAGATTCCCTATAATGAGACAGATTGATGCACTGTGTGCCTTCTGACCTGTGATGCGGTAGCATGCATAAAAGTGCAGTTGGCCACAGTTGTTTGCGCTTCTGAACAGGACACCGCTGATCAGAGGCCAGAGCAACTCTGCTGCCTCATTATAGTGAATGGATCCTCCCTCGGGGGGGGGGGGGGCATTCATCTGAATCACGTCACTCAGAAATTTACACGGAAACCCCAATGTAAGTGCTCAGCATAGAGCGCCCGATAAACGTGATCCACATTGTGATGTAAAATGTTCCCAATAAAAGCTTCAACTCAATCCACAAAAAAAAAGCAAGTCTCAACTCAGGTCCGTCATCTGTTAATGGAAATATAGGGGGCTTCCATGTTACTGGTAGCACAAAGGTACTGGCAAAGCCGAATGGCTCCTCACCCCAAAAAAAATCTACACTCCCTTGGGGCTATTACAACATTTTATTGATTTAGGCTAGTTTCACACTAGCGTTTACCTGATCTGCGGCAGGCTGCGGACTTCCTCCGTGAAGCCCCGCCCTCCGCCGCACCTCCGCCTATATCTGCATGCGGCCTGCGTACCTATATTTAACGTTAGGTACACAGGTCATGCGGATGGTGCCGCATGCGTCGTTTTGACGATGCGGCGACCAGCGTAGGACGCAGCCTGTAGCCTTTTTTTTTTTTTTTTTCCGTATCGTCAAAACGACGCATGTGGCACAATCCGCATACAGCCGCACGATCTGCGTACCTAATGTTAAATATAGGTACGCAGGCCGCATGCAGATGTAGGCGGAGGTGCGGCGGAGGGCGGGGCTTCACGGAGGAAGTCTGCAGCCCGCCGCAGTTCAGGTAAACGCTAGTGTGAAACTAGCCTTAAAAATGTAGCTTATTCTTTCTCCACCGTTCAATGGTATAAAATCCTGTGAGGCACATGTGGTATCGATATGATCACTGCAACCTCAGATTAATTCATTGGGGGGGGTCTAGTTTGTAAAATGGGACATGGCGTCCTGCACATTGTACATTTAAAAAAGTCAAATGACGCTCCTATCGTTCCAAACCTTGCCGTGCGCCCAATCAGTAGTTTTCTCCCACAGACTGGGAGTCCAATTTTTTTTCCTGTTACCCTTGTGAAAATAAAAAAATGGGGTCTAAAGCTAAATTTTGTGAAAAGAAGTTACTGTTAATGTTTTTTCCCACATTCCAAAAATTCCTGTGAAGCATCTAAAGGGTTAATAGGGGTACAGTTTTTAGAATGGTGTCAGTCTGCTTATTTTCTGTGATATTGACCCCTCAAAGTCAATTCAAATGTGATGTGGTCTCTAAAAAAAAAAAAAAAAGAGAATTGGAAAAATGAGAAATCACTTGTCAACTTTTAACCCTTAACTTCCTAACCAAAAAAAGTTGTAAAAAATTGTGATGTAAAGTAGACATGTGGGAAATGTTATTTATTAACTTTTGTGTGACATAACTCTGATTTAAGGACATAGGAATTAAAAGTTTGAAAATTGCTACATTTTTGCCAAAATTTCAGTTTTTTTCCACAAATAAATTTAAGTCGCATCGAAGAATTGTTACCTCTATGATAAAGTACAATATGTCATGAAAGAACATTAACTCAAAGTTGACACTGAGCATAATTGTGAAAATTTGGCCTGGTCATTAACGTGCAAACCACCTTGGGGGGGGAGGGGAGGGTAAAGGATGGTGGGAGCTTCAGGAACCAGATCCTTATCTCTATAAAATATTTTGTGTTGGATACTAAGGATTAGTGATGAGCGAGTGTACTCGTTGCTCGGGTTTTCCCGAGGACGATCGAGTGGTCTCCCGAGTATTTATAACTGCTCGGAGATTTAGTTTTCCTTGCCGCAGCTGCATGATTTGCGGCTACTAGCCAGCCTGATTTCATGTGGGGATTCCCTAGCAACCAGGCCACCCCCACATGTACTCGGGCTGGCTAACAGATGTAAATTATTCAGCTGCGTCAACAAAAAACTAAATCTCCGAGCAGTCACAAATACTCGGAGACCACCCGAGCAACGAGTATACTCGCTCATCACTACTAAGGATGGATAACAGACCTCGTGGTCTTTTGTTATGGGAAATAGATTTCTTCTATGTCTCCCTTCTTCTGACATCAGAAATCAGCCCAGTTATTACAACTGTGTATGTTTTTAGTGTGAAACGATGCAGCATTTCTAAATCTGGCCGGGGAATGGGCTTGAACTAATCATCTAAGATGCATAGTCCCCGGACAGCCTGTTGCTGTTTTCCCTGAAATGCAGTTTGTCGGAAGTTGGTGTCCAATGCTTGCTGCCCTTGGTTTGGTTAGCATGAATCTCCCCTCCCTGGTCTTTGACTGACCGGTCTCTACCTATACACACATATACACAAAGACCAGGGAGGGGAGATTTATGTTGAGTAAACCATGGGCACGTGAATCGCAATCTGGCTTTTGGTCACGCAGGTGTAGATGGCTGTAGATCCAATGACACTCTGTAGGTGTAGATGGCCGATTATGCCAATGACACTCTGATCACAGTGTGAACCAATTCCCTTGGATGAGTAGATGGGTGTTGTGCCAGAGTGATGTGATGTTTTGTGGAATCGCACTCTGCCAGCAAATACGCTAGCTTGCCCTGCCCTTTAAGGTCGAATGCACATGATCTGGAAGTAGCAGCATGTTTGCTGCGTCCAAAGCACTTCTGTCTATTGAACGCTGGTGAATCCTCATGTGTTCACTGAACCATACGGATTCACCGCGGCCAATACATTCTATGGGTGAAATTTTGTTTTGCGGAGACTGACATCTCCGCAAGATAAATTGACGTGTTTCCCTCATGGTTCTTGTCCACTATCGGTTTTGCACCAGTATTTAGCATTAGATGGAGTGTACCACCTCCTTTGGGTTGCATTCGCAAACAACCGGACTCCAGGGGGGGCGCTACCGGCCTACCACCGTCCGTGGACTGAGGCCACTATTAGAAGGGCCTCCGAGCGACGACGGGGTGGTCTGGTCTCCTGTTTGCCACATTTCCCGACACCCACTGATATCAAACTCGCAGCAACTCCGGATCGTGGGCACATACCCTTAGCCTGTTTAGTTCTGTGCTGAGTTTTTCAGACAGGAGATGCTTTGTGCTACATCTATACAACGAATGTAGGAACAATACAGACTGTACCCAAGTATTAATTCATGTACATAAAGTGAAATGGGCATTAACATATTGTTGCTATTTTCAGGTGATGCAGAAGGACAGCGAGAAGAACATGTCTATAAAGAAATTATGGAAATGATCACGCCATCCGAGCTATTGTCAGCCCCATTGTGTGCGATGTACAGCTGCTGCTCCTGTTTCCAGCCTCCCTTGTGTAGTCAGGGCACCCGAGGGCAAACACCGAGAACTGAGCTGTTATTGTCTCCATCTTACTGTAACCTGCCAGGGGGAACAGCTCCTGTCACAGGACGCCACGAATTGCCGATCCCGTTACCCTGACATGCATGTAAAAGCCCTCATTCTGTATTTCGGCTGTGTAATTGATGATCACATAGCAGCAAGTTGGATTGTGAGATGTCTTTTTCAATTACTAGCGATCTAGATCTGGATTTGTTTTTGTAATATTACTGGAACTGAATCTGTCATCTGTTTTTAATAAAGAACAGAACAAATTTAAAAAAAGAAAAGCTTTTTTTTTTATTGTTATTTCTGAACCATTCAACAACAACAAAGAAATCTTTTAGCAAGGAAACATTCAGACCCCGCTCCCGCAGCGCTGTAAGCTGCACATCACTAACAGATCATGAGAAACGACTGCGGCCATTTTACCACGTGCCTATCTGCCATAGACTGCAGTGGCCATACAGGGGGATCAGACTTTCAAATGCAGTTATTCATTAAAAAGGGTTGGCCAATACTGTTATTATTATTGATGGATAGCCATCAATATATGATGGGTGGGGATGCAACACCCAGGATCACTATTGATCAGCGGTTACCGGCACTGTCAGGAAGTTGTTGGGGTGCCGGGCATTGAACCCCAACTGATTAGATATTGATGATCTATCCTAAGGATAGGCCATCTATAAAATAATGGCCAACCCCTTTAAGCATGTGTCCATTTATGTGCTGTCACTACTGGAGTAATAACCTGCATTACCCTGAGCACTGAATACCCATATGTCATCAATAGAGTACAGGAGCTGTACAGTGCTCTTACAGGCGGGAGAATACATTATTAGTGACTGCCTCCAGTGCCAGAATGATGCAAACGAAACCAGTTCCCCTATCCGTGTATCACAGACCTTCCACGGACAGGTCGCCTGACCCGAGATCAACAGCTTTGTATATGTCCACAGGGCTGTTGAGTTCTGGTCAGGAGACCCATGGCCGGTCATAACTTAGGCTGTGACACATGGATGTGTAAAACTGGTTAATAACCTACACAGGTTGATCCATTCCTGTCAATAGTTTTGCATGGTGTAAACTGTGGACAGGTTCCGTGTATGATATAAAATAACCCCTCTGTGACATGGAAGGAACACGGCAGTCTTCTACTTTTAGTGGCCACTACCGAGTACTGCACATTCTCTCGCATTCACCTGAATGGCTGTGGTGCTCCACCCCATACAATTGACCGGTGTGGGTGTCCACCCCCGCTAATCTCAAATTCTTTACATATCCTTTAAGTATTTATGCAAAAAAAAATGCTACATTGCTATCTGGTAAGTTCAGACGGATGGATTTTTTTTTTTTTTTTTTTTTTTCACCTTTCGCCCCCTGAGGGGAACAGAATATGTGCAATTGTCTATACAGTGCCATTTGTAAGATATGTTCACATGCTGCAGAAATCTCTGCGGCTGAACATCTGAGCCATACATGTGAGTGGAGCGATTACTGTAGCTTGTGAATGGATTTTCTACACCTTCCATTCAGATGTAGTATTTATTACAATAAATCTGCCAAGTGTGAACATAGCCAGAGACAAGGGGCTGGACTGTTGTGGACGAATAAGGGGGGAAAAAATATTCTACAGTGATTTATGTAAAACTGTGTAGTAAAATCTGTGTCACAACTATGGCCTCGATCCATTCAGACCAGCGATTTTTTTTTTTTTTTTTTTTTTTTTTTTTTTTTCCCTTTTTTTTTTTTTTTCTTGGTCTTCTTGATGAGGGGGCGTTTTGGAGTCATTAATAGATGTACGCCTGTGACTGGGGTAAAGTTTCTGGCATAAGGAACACCACAGCTAGTCATGGATTACATGGATTGTGGTTTGTTCGTTTTCGCAGAGCTGATGGAAATGCCAAATTGTCACAACTTCTGCACATCTCCGAGTTGCGCAAAAATGTTGAGACTTGCAAAGTGATTTATGCCAAACTGCTTTGATAACTTGGAGGGGTAAATATTTTACACCTTTGTCTACAACTTACGGCCGTGTGGCTTTCGCCATAGCCCTCATCCAATAATCCAGGTAATGAGTAGGTGGGGGAGGAGTGGCTCCTGCCAGAGCAGACCCTAGTGTGGCCTAGCCTAACATACATTCAAGCAAATACCTTGTTCCTATATCACAACTTTTCCTGAATAAACTATCACAAGGTTTGTAAGAATTCCTATTAGAACTGGAAGAACAACCCATATCTGCATCCATCCATAGGACGTGCCCTGAGAAAATAACAATATGGCTCCAAATTGCACAATTGATTACATTTTGCAAGGCAAATTCACAGCATCGATCCCATGCATCCTCGGTTATGCTGGCTGTGGGATGTCATGTTTTATACACAGGAAATGATACGACGCACCAGCAGAAAAAGGAACAAATATATTCTTACAAACATTGCTGCTGGTGATTTACCTTAGACTAAGTAGTGCAAAGATCTTATATATTAGCAATTTGCATATTAAGTCCCCTAGAAAGAGGAAAACATAACATTTCGCAATATCCTCAAACTACTAAAAAAAATTTTTTTTTTAAACAAAAACCCTTGTACCCAGCATCCTCCACCAGAATATAGTGCAAATGGTACATATGTTTGATCTAATGAATATACATGGAAACTGACTAGTAAGAAACTGACTTGGATGTTGCTCTATGTACAAGCAGGAAGAAAGAAACTCCAACCCTACAAAGTTTTGCGAATCTCCACCGGGTTAATCCTGAGCTTTGGTAATGTGAAGATCTAAAATGTCATCTGTGTTTGGCACTTCAGCCCATGTATACAGACTATTGCATGAGAACTACTACTCTCAGCACAATGCCCTTTCAAAAACTCACTAAGGCTGCACGCACCGTCTTTCAGATGCTGCTTAGTTTTTCCATGGCAATGCCTCTTCAGGAAAACACTGGCAGCCCTATGAGGCTGTTAAGTTTGGGTCAGGAGACGTGTGGACTGTCTGTGCATCGGGGACAATGATACACGGATGTCTGAATTCAGCCTAAAAGTTAAAAATGTTTTGATTCCCTATTTAGGCATAGACAGACGGTGCACATAGTATTTTGACTATTTGCATCCCCTGCTTAGTGCGCTATGATAGGTCTATGCATTGGGTTTTATTCCAACTGGATCTCCCATGGTTCCGCTGCTCTAAACTTTGATCACTAGTGGAACCTTCAGTGATCCAAGATGGTTTGCATGGAACCAGATACTGCTTTCTGATGGCCGCAGCATTTCTGTAGCTCTTCTGAATGAACCTTAGGTCCCCATACTGTTCTGCACTGACCCATACTTGGAGCAACACAACCCATGATGGGTGGGCGTCCAATGGTTTGGTATGTAATAGAGCCACTTGATGCAGCTCTTCTATGAAACTAGTAATGATAAATTCAGCTTTGCACAATCTGTACATGGCAGTTTTGGGAGTTTTTTGTTTTTTTGCAGCACTGTTTCTGGCATGACGGCACAATTCTGGCCATGCAGTACTGCAGCACTGATGCTACGTCAATCACTTTCTTTCCTTCCTGAAGATTTTTTATTCTTTTTAAAGCTGCATGTAATGCCAAATATTCCTGCTCTAAATATCACTTTAAACTATATATTTAGAAAAACTGAATAATCATTGCATGTATTGTTCGAGTGTGTTGTGACTGTATTACGTGGCTTCAGTAGCAAATCCCATTCCTACTAGCTGTTGTGGTGATACCCTCAAACCAGCCTAACCTTCTAGTAGTAAATCTGTGCGGTGCGTATGCTGACGCTACCCACCAGATGACTATTGCTCTATGTGGAAATATTTGTATAAAACTAATGTATGACTTTGATTTAAGCTTTGGCATTGCTGATTGTCTAAAGCAGTGTTTCCCAAACTCCAGTCCTCACGGACCCCACAGGTCATGTTCTCGGGATTTCCTTAGTATTGCACAGGTGGTGAAAGTTTCATCAAGCCCTCAGGAATTCTCTCATCTGTGCAACACTATGGAAATCTTGAAAACATGACCTGTGAGGACCGGATTTTTTGAAACACTGGTCTAAAGCAAAGCATTTATAAAAATAAATCAAAGGCAGCACATCCTATCGTACCTGAGAGCTGTCACACAGTCATTCCAAGGTGATTGGGTACATAACAAAGATTTACATTAACAGATAAAAGACAATAAAAACAAGGCACATGGAATGTATAGAAAGCTTGTTCTGGAGAAAGTTTAGGTGAGACGAATCCCCAGAACCTGCTCAAGTTCCTGTCGCTTTTGCTGGACCTAAAAGGAAAAAAATAGTGAAATTAATTTCCACAGGAGATAAGCAAAATACTTAGGAAATAATATGCACACTCAGCCAAGGCCTGTATGGATTTCTATGTGCTGATACTCTGTGCTTTGCCATTGAAATAAAAATTCACATTTGGCCAAATTGATCATGCAGATTTATGGTGTGATTGATGATGGAGACATAGTTAATGTAAAAGAACAGCCCCTGACAACTATCTAACGGGTAGCACTTCCTAAATTCTTAATGACCAGCTCTAGGGCCTGGAGGAAAACCTGTCAAAAGTGGAAAATAGTATTACCCTTATTTTACTCCCACTGCTTGTCAGAGTATTGTCTTTTTTTTTATTCCAGCCTTGGAGTTCAGACATATGGACCTTTATATGTAGTAGCCCCAACATGCAAACTTGTACGGTCTTTCCTAGGAGGCATTGTTCACAGGGTAATTATGCTGAACAGCCTGAATAGATCCCCCCCTAGGGAATCCTGTGAGCATCGCCCTCTTGGCAAAGACCATAAAAATTAGCTTTAACCCCTTAATGACCGCCAATACGTCTTTTAACTGACCTGAGATTTAAGAGAATAGCCTCCCCATACAGGTGACAATCCAGCAGCTGTCGGCTGTGCACTATAGCTGACAACTTTCTGCATCAGCCACGATCAGTGTTGGCACCGTACATATCTGTTTAACCCCTTAGATGCTGCTGTCAATAGTGACTACAACATTATAAATGGTTAACAGAGTGTGGGGGCTTCCTATTTAACCAAACTGGTACCCTCAGGTCATGATTGTGTGGTCCTGATGTTTGCGATGGCAATTCATGACCAAATAGCGGCCTTAGAGTCTGCCGGCTGTTGTAATCTGTTCAGAAGTTACCGACATTTAGGTGGTAAAAATACACATTTTCATTTCTGTCATGCCACTTTGCATTAATTCCTGTAAAGCACCTGAGGGGTTAATAAACTACCTGACAGCAGTTTTCAATATGTCAGGGGGTGCTGTTTTTAAAATGGTATCACGTTTGGGGGTTTCCCAATATATGAGACCCCTAAAGTCACTTTAAACATGGATAGGTCCCTAAAAAAATAAATGTTGTAAATTTCCTTGAAAAAATGAAAATTGCTGCTACATTTTTAAACCTCCTAAAATGCTAACAAAATAAAAAAACATTTTACAAATGATGCTGATGTAAAGCAGACACGTGGGAAATGTTATTTATTAATGGTTTGCTGTGGTATGACCATCTGGATTAAAGGGATAATCATTCAAACTTTGAAAATTGCTAATTTTTTAACATTTTTCTCAATTTTTTCATATTTTTTATAAATAAACACAAAACATATTGACCTAAATTTACCATTATCATAAAGTATAATGTGTCACGAAAAAACAATCTCAAAATCACTGGGATTTGTTGAAGCGTTGCAGAGTTATTACCACATAAAGTGGCACTAGTCAGATTTCAAAAATTTGGCTCCGTCACTAAGGGGTTAAATACAAAAAAAATCCCCTGTATGGTAGATTTCAAAACAAACCGTAGTCAAGGGAGCAGTGGGAATAAAATAAGAGTTAAAATTGGTCACTTCTGACCTTGTGACAGGCCCTCCTTGATGATCCGCCATTTTTTTTGACTTGCTACATTTTAGCAGCTATAAGGCTAATATAAAATAGCATTTTTGAATGCTGCAATATATGCTTATGATGTACAGTACAGATGGATGCTGTGACGCCCATTTACCATAATGAATCATTGCAAAAAACATGCCCCATACTGTATTGCACATCAATACCACAAGTCCTCCACTACACAACCCTCGTTAATGCTTGTATACGCTACACAGCTCTCGCTGCGATAAGTAGCCTGAATAAGAGAAGACAGAATCTGTAATAAACCACTGTTGTCTTCTCCTCTTGGTTCCCAGCTGGCTCTGACTAATGGAGACCTGATCTTCTCTAGCTAGATTGCTAGTAACTGGGGTGGAACCATTTACCATGTACAAATAACCTCAAGGTACAAGAGAGCCTGCTTTCTGCATGTGCACCATTTTCATACAGAGGGCATCACACCGTTAAGGCACCCTTACACATTAGTTAAAGTAGGCCGAACCTCCCGATTTCGACAGGAACAGCCAACCACTTAATGCGATGTGAATAGATGACGTTGAGGCAGAGAATAATCCGGCCTGTTGAATTTCAACACAAAATCCTTTTTTTATCCCTGGAGCTAAGAGGCAGCCATAGGACTTCCACTGAAAACAAAGGCGAACTCGGTCGAGCTGAGAGTTTGTGTGTATGAACTTTGGGCAAGATAGTTGCTAGCCAAGCAATCGTCTGGCCACCTGCTGTCTAATATCTAAGGCCAGCTTAAGTTTTCTTCATTATTCCATAACTGCATTTATTAATCACTATCACCGTTACAGGGGATGTAATGAATGGGATAGGAGTTGATATCTTTTAATTGTAGAAACTGACCTTAAAGTAGATGTGTCTTCCCACAGCTTCTTGAGCCCACGGCTGCTGATAAAACTCTGAATGTCTTTCCTCATCTGGATTTCCCATCATATCCGTCATGATCTAAAATAATCAATAAAACAGGAATGTAATAAATCACCTGTATCAGTTGTTAGTGTTTTCCTTCATAATGATATTGATTGATAGGAGATCATGATTAGTGATGAATAGTACAGCTCTATTGACTACAGTATTTACATCCAGGCGCCCCCAGAGCTGATAGGTGGGATACCCTTGGTGTCAGACCCCCATGGATCTGATACTGATGGACATCCACTTTAATGTATAAAAATTCACCTTAGATATGTTAGCTGAACGATAGTTTGCCTTATTGTTTGTCCAGCAGCTATTTCGGCCATCTCTCCCATATACAGGAGCATTCACTTGACCAAGTGCTTCTGTGCTGTTTGAGAGGGCAACTACCAGACATGTCTGGTGTCAGGTTGACTCAGAGTGAGCAAAAGAATCGTACGTCAGATCCTTAACTTCCCAGACAATAATCTGTCAAGAGTCCCCAAACACATTTTACTGTTGGCCAAACCCATCGACATTGGCAGGTTTGGCCAAAGTTCGTCTAATCTATATATACGGGGCTTTCGTCATGCCTAAAACCAATGAAAGTGAATAGATTTTTAACATTACCTTGAGGTCTCTGCTTTGAGATTTCAGCCAGTCTTGGATAAATTCCTGTGGATCATTGCTGAAGCTTAGCATGAAGTCTCGCTGTGTCTTCAGCTGGTTGATGGATTCGATTGTCTCGTGAATCTGAAAGGGGTAAAAGTCAGAAAATACATTTAAAAGTCAAGCATCCAAGAGTGCAATTAATAGACGGAAGAGAACAGGTTGGTATATGGATTTTGGCAAAGATTGATGAGTCTGACCTTGGTATCTAGGCTGGCGATCTCCTGCTGGTTTGTAGTAGATGCAAGAAAGTTGCTCATTTGGGACTTTAGAGGGTCATCCACTTCAACCTCAATGTCATAACAGGCCGTCTTCTTCTGATCGTTTGGGTCAACACTAGGCAAAACGGTGAATAACATAAAAGTAAGCTTGTGTATTAGGTTATTTTTTTATTAGAAAGGATTATCCCATTTGTCATAAGTGCACTTACCTAATGCTGTGATTAATTATTATAGGGTCTGGGTGCTGCAAGAGACTGGCTAACTTCATGGGAATGTCTGAGAATCTCATTCGGATGCAGTTAAATATCTGTGGGAAAAGATCAGACGAGGAAGCACGAGAAGAGACATAAGGAGGAGAGTAGTAGATAAATAATCCTAAAATGGCCATACACATGTAATACCTGTCGGCTCAACGCTTGCTTGGCTGACAACAATCTCTTCCAGTCCCCCATACACATGAACGTTCAGCTCAGCAGAGTGTTCATGTGTTTTCAATAAGAACATAGTAAGCAGCTGCCAGATAGTTCTGGCGGCAGCTTATTCCCTGGAGAAAAGATGGGTCGAGTCTTTGATCCCTGCTTTCCCTAACAGATGAAGGCCCATATACATATACACATACACATTATCTGGCCTTCTGCCCATAACGGTGTATTCAGCTGAGTAATAACCTTAAAAGGGGTATTTTCAAGTTATCCCCTAAATAGGGGATCATTTTGTTATCGCTGGGAGCTAAACCGCTGTGACCCCCTATGATCCCAATAACTGAGGCTCTTCAGGGTCCCATGTGAATGGAGCAGTGGTCGATAATCCACATCATTATTATTATTATACATTTTTATAGCACCATTTATTCCATGGCACTTTACATGTGAAAAAGGGAGCAAATATAGACAAATACATTAAACATGAGCAAAAAACAAGGCACACAGGTACATAAGGAGGGAGGACACTGCCCGCGAGGGCTCACAGTTCTGCAGGGGATGGGTGAGGATACACTGGGAGAGGGTAGAACTGGTTGTGTGGCGATTCAGTAGGTTGAGGATCACTGCAGGCTGTAGGCTTGTCGGAAGAGGTGAGTCTTCAGGTTCTTTTTGAAGGTTTCTATGGTAGGCGAGAGTCTGATGTGTTGGGGTAGAGAGTTCCAGAGTATCATTTATTCTTAACTGGACTTACAGAAATAGCCAAGCATTGTGCATTCCCACAAGAATGAATGGAGTGGATGTGCACGTTATTGACCACTGTTCCATTCACATGGGGATCTTAAGGGCTCCAGTTCTTGGGATCGGTGGGGGTCTCAGCAGTTGGACCCCCAACGATTGGAAAGATAATTTTCAAACTTGAGACAAACCATTTAAGGATGTTGGTTCTAATGCAGAATACATGCCCATAGTCTTGTGAATGAGAAGTAGCTCTAGACTTACGCCCCTGCAGCAGTACTAACATATGTGAGGACTTGGCTTTGGCTTCTCAGTGATCAGCATTTGATGACTCTCCTACCTGTCTGAAGTAGCGATTGCAGTTGATGTATTCCTTCTCATGACTGTCTTGCAGCTTGTTAGTCTTAATATACAGCCACAGAGCCTGCATGATGTTGGCTCGGGTCTGAGTGTGAACACCCAGCAAGCGCGCCAAGCGAGTGTCCAACTTATACTGAGGAGGCTGCCATCGTAATATGGAAGAAAAGAGAAAACATTTGCATTAACTGTATACATCCCACTCAAATCAATATCTAGTCCACGTGTTGCACTTTTGAGCATGGACTACTACTGGTGAGGTCCACAGGAGCCACACAACACATGCCGTCTATTTCAGGAGTCTTACTACTTCTAATCACACCACATTTTGGCCTATGTGTCTGTTACTTGTTTTGACCTGCAAGAACCAGATTCTGATACCAGCCGTTATAAGCAACCGAAAATCCATAGTGAAAATGTATGCCTTCACATTATATCCTCCGAATGGCAACGTGAAATGTGCTGAGGATTTTCTCTTCAGTGTCTGGATGGCATTTCAGGAAATCTCATCTAAAATGCTGCTACTGCAATACGCAATGGATTTTCAGCTCATAATTCTGTATTAGCATGCCCTGTTTCTTCTTCCTTTTTTCAGGTCTTACCTGATGATCCAGCATAAGGAGCAGAGTACACTTCACGTTCACATCTCCGGGACGCTTCACCTGGAAGCCATCCGTCTCCTGTGTGGTGGCCATCCTGTGCCACTGTAAGAGGCAGATGATAATAAGAATAATGCATCTGTCACCTCAATGCTATTATTTTTACTATCGCTACAGACCAGAAGAGAATGAGCAGGCTGTATTCATCTGTGCCACACTCTATATTAAAGGGGTATTAGACCCCAAACCAGTTAAGGAGATTGTCTGGTACTTTAACACTGATTATCTATCCTTAGGATAGGTCATCAATGTCTGATCAATGGTGGGGTGTGACACCCTGAGCCCACGATCAGCTGTTCACAGTAGCTGCTGAGTTACAGCAGTGCAGCACTGTCGATGTAATAGTATCCGCAGCCACTTGCTGCACATCATACTCCTAATGATATGAATAGGGGCGGATGTGCAGTACCCGGCTGTGGCTACTATTCTGTCAACAGTGCTGTGCAGTTCCATCCGCCACCATCGGGGTGCCGCATGTCACATCCCCATCGATAAGACATTGATGACCTATCCTAATGATAGACAATCAATGCTAAAGTACTGGGCAACCTCTTTAACACCTGTGTATTAGATAGGTGATAACTGCTACATCGGTGTGGGAACCACCTCTGGGACTTAGCTGAGCGCTCCCACAGACAAAAGAAAATAAAGGAAACTAGCCTTACAATGATGACTCCAAGAGATGCACTTGCCAGATAATATTTTGCTTAGGTTGGAGTACCGCTTTAAGCATATTTATTTGACTAGGTATAATAGGTGAGCAAGCTGAAGACAGATGGTAGGGAGTAAAGGTACCGTCACATTTAGCGACGCTGCAGCAATCTAGACAACGATTTCGATCGCTGCAGCGTCGCTGTTTGGTCGCTGGAGAGCTGTCACACAGACAGCTCTCCAGCGTCCAACGATCCCGAAGTCCCCGGGTAACCAGGGTAAACATCGGGGAACTAGGCGCAGGGCCGCGCTTAGTAACCCGATGTTTACCCTGGTTAAAGTGGATTTACTGTAAATGTAAAAAAGACAAACACAACATACTTACATTCCGATGTCTGGTCACGTCCCTTGCCTTCAGCTTCCCGCACTGACTGAGCGCCGGCCGTAAAGCACAGCGGTGACGACACCGCTGTGCTCTGCTTTACGGCGGCTGGCGCTCACAGTCAGTGTGGGAACTGATGGCAGGGGACGTGACCAGACACCGGAATGTAAGTATGTAGTGTTTGTTTTTTTTACATTTACAATGGTAACCAGGGTAAACATCGGGTTACTAAGCGCGGCCCTGCGCTTAAGAACCCGATATTTACCCTGGTTACCAGTGAAGACATCGCTGAATCGGCGTAACACACGCCGATTCAGCGATGTCGGCGGGTGATCCAGCGACGAAATAAAGTCCTGATCATTCACCAACGATCTCCCAGCAGGGGCCTGATCGTTGGTCGCTGTCACACATAACGATTTCGTTAACGATATCGTTGCTACGTCACAAAAAGCAACGATATCGTTAACGATATCGTTATGTGTGACGGTACCTTAAGACTGCAGGATCAGGTTACAGGCTTGTAGCCTGTTACCATGGAAACACATAAATTTATATAGGAGCTGACAATAAAAACAGTAAGAGTTTGTTACAGTGATCCTTGGGAATAAAAGGTGACCATACATTTCTAAAGTATAATTACACTACCTCCATTTGCTTCCCGCAGCCTCTTCTGGTGAGATCGCAGTTAATTCTCCTGCATCTAAGATGGCGTGAGCAGTGCAGTGGCAAGGATAAACTAAGCCTCCACTGCCTTTCGTATCCCAACGCACAGGAGAGACAAGGGGGATATGTGATCTGGACTTACCTTGTCACTAGTAGCCATAATGGATGCAGGAGGAATGAAGGCCGATCTGAGCAGAAGCTGTGGGAGGCAAATCGAGGGCACCAATTTGGACGACAGTACATGAGAAATGTATAGTCAGATTTCTTTTCCGATAAGGATGGTTGTTTTAATTAAGACTTTTTACTTTTAAAGTTTGGATGCATTTGATCAAATACAAAAATAGTTGTGTAGGTGGATGTGGCCTTTATTACAGCATGTTAACATCCAGCCACGTAATAAGATTGGGGGTACACTTTAATATATAGGATATTAACCCTATAAAGGAAATTACGGAGCCTTTTTTTAACTGGCATACCGATTGGCCGCCATAATTGTAGGATACTTCCACTGTTTGAGTGCTTAGAATGTACTAGTTACAAGCTCACACGGACAGATCACATTGGTATAAGTTATGTTACTATTTTTTATATTTTTTCCAGCATATATTTTATTAATGCATGTGATTGATCTCAATGTATGTAAATGCTGTACCCTAGAGCGACACACAGAAATGTGTAGAAATCGTGCCCAAACGATATCTATAGGTATACAGAGAACACTGCCATCTGGACCAATGCCCTTTATTTCGCTTACCTCCACCAAGTGGTTATCTGGTCCGTAAAGGTCCTTGTCTAGCTCGATAACAAGACTTTTAAAGAATGAAGAGAACTTCCTTTTCTGCTTGCTGGGCTGCAAATGTAGGAATACTGTATAAGTAAGAGACTAACTCTGATCTATCAATACTTGTTAAATGTCGCATAACATTACTATTTTGTAGTTGTACCCAGCATCAGCTATGTGTATATCAGATGCCATATAGGAGCTGTATTACCTGTCACTACAATCATGGCTTGCAACTAAATGACTTATTTGCCCATGGTGCTTCAAACCCTTTCCTATGCTTCACCCCACCATTCAAGTTCAAGTTCTTATTTGGGTTATTATTGGCCACCACTAAGGGGGCGCACATGAAAAACAGACTTCTAAGGGGTTGTCCATCGCTGGACCACCCTTTTATTAAGCGCTAAAATGCCCTTTAAAGAATTTAAAAAATCATATACTTACCTCTTGGACTGACTCTACTCCTCTAATTTTGGCACAGTGTTATGTCATGTGAACCCTGCAACTAATCACAAGTCCACTAGGAGACAGAGCTGCAATATTGCAGGATACTGCAATATCCATAATTTCCCACGGGATCAATAAAGTGTATCGTATCGTATTGGAAGAGTGGCGCTTCTCCGAAAGGAGGTATGTTTTTTAATTTTATCATTATGAATTTAGCTGTGAAAAAGGGGCAGTTCAGTCGTAGACAACCTCTTGAAACTCAGGAATAAATCAGTCTTTATGGGGTTTTCTCATCATAAGTGGGCAAAATTAAAAAGTATTCGTAAAAACACACAACTTTGTGATTTATCTCTTGTTAAAAATTCTGTCTTGCTTGCTCTGCTACTGGCTGAACGTACTAGGCCGTCACATGAGCGTGAGAGATAGGATTGAAAGTCATATGTAGGCCTCATATCTGATGAACAATGGGAGCTCACTTTGGAGAACACAAAGTTGGTCTCTCCAAGATATTCTGAGAGAACCACACAAGTTCTTCATCCTACATTGTACCTTTTATCCCACAGCCAAAATGTAAAGGGTTCACCCTTAGCTTCCAAATGTGGCCCCCAAGTGGCATATGGGCTCAGAAACATGCTTTAACCTCCTGTGGAGTTGGCCAGTGATTGGAGAGTACTGGCCCAGGTGGCTAGATTTCTACATGACAGCATGGGGATGTTCGGCACAGAGGACCTGGGGCCTGCCTTTTGTTTATTGTCCCTGAACAGTAGTCCTTGATACCTGATTGAGTCTTTGTTTATTGGTCTGAAGTGTAAGGTTGGGCAGTGGATGTCTCATAGACTACCCACCATTGCTGAATTGAAATAGTCAGGGAATCTTCACTATGCTTTTAAAAAATGTAATTAAATATGTTGGCCTTCCATGTTAAGAATACTGAAAGCTGGGGTAGACGGGTTGAGTCCCTTCTGACTGCTTAGTGTTGTCCCTGTGTCACCTCAAGCATATTTCTTGGGTTCCCTTTACCATCGATGGAATCAGACAGACACACAGCAGAAGAAGTTGATTGATTTTTTTCTCTTGTGTTATTGTTGGATTTGTTTCTACTCAGATCTGCTTCATATCTGCACTCATTGTACAGAACTTCTGTATGCTGCATATGACATGTGGATATACTTTTAATATTGTCTTCTTTGTATACGGATGTATACACTGTGCGTGATTATCTCCTTCGTATGCTGTAATGTGATGTGCACTTCAACCTGTTATTTCTTAATAAACTTTATCTGTTTAAAAAAATTCTTTCTGCAGTGAATAATAGAAAGACGTATAATTGTATTGTTTACAGCTTATTTCCTATGTTAACAGCCACCTCTGCAGTCTATCAGCGATGGCTGGTTTCCTAGGCATGAAACACGCTTACAAGCTCATTTTTGTTGAGCTTGCAAGTGCCTCTCCAAAGCTGGCTGGATCGCTTTGAAGGTGATCAGTGCACTCTTCCAGCAGGCAAAAGCTACTTCTGCATTCAACACTAGAGCGCACAGTTCAGACCAGCGACTCAGCATTGCTGCTGGTCCAAAGTATCAATATTCAAGTGCACACCATCTGTCAGCATGCAGAAAGCTGCAAGGCAGAAGAGCGATGTGCTCCTGAATATAGAAGATGACAATAAGGCTGGGGTCACACTTGCGAGTGTGATGCTAGAAACTTGCGCACGTCTCTCGCATCAATACGAGGCACTGCCGCCGGCACTCGGGGCCGGAGCGTGCGGCTGCATGTATTTCTATGTAGCTGAACACTCCGTTCCGAGTGCCGGCGGCAGTGTCGGGTATTGATACAAGACACTTGTGCGAGTTTCTCGCATCACACACGCAAGTGTGACCCCAGCCTAACCCTTTCATTAATTTCCTTAGCTTCCTTTAGGGACTCAGTGCCCAAAAGGAAAATATACGTGAGTACATTAGGTTCGCGCTAAGGAAAAAGCCACTAGTGTGTCAAATATATATCCACAATATAGTAGTGCCTGTAATCATACAATCTAAAAAAGCTCCAATATTTAAATGGTATCCATAAAATCAAGCAAAAAAAAAAAATATATATATATATATATATCTCCCTAAAAGCTAGCTGAGAATAATTAACCTGCACGCAGTGTTAGTCCGTGCCGGTGGGAAAGTATGTTCTTACCCGCCGTGTTGAAGTTCTCCTGGATGCAGGTAATAATCCAGTGCAATGAAATATGCAATGAAGAAAAGTCTTCAGCGAAGTCTTTAGCAAAATCAGTGGCTGCACCCACCACTCACCAGGCTGCAGATGATAGCGGGGTCCAGTAATGCCGGCGCCGCGTGTAGTACGAGCGGCAGTTCCGGCTGGAGTGCAGGACCTGTCTGACGTAGTGACCCACGTGACCGCTACTACAACCCAGTGATGTGTGCACAGTGCGGTACGGACCTCTATCCTACGCATTTTCAGAGACGCCGGTCTCCTTCTTCAGGGATGCGCGTTTCAGAGACGCCGGTCTCTGAAACTGGGCCCATCCCTGAAGAAGGAGACCGGCGTCTCTGAAATGCGTAGGATAGAGGTCCGTACCGCACTGTGCACACATCACCGGGTTGTAGTAGCGGTCACGTGGGTCACTACGTCAGACAGGTCCTGCACTCCAGCCGGAACTGCCGCTCGTACTACACGCGGCGCCGGCATTACTGGACCCCGCTATCATCTGCAGCCTGGTGAGTGGTGGCTGCTACCGGCCGGTGCAGCCACTGATTTTGCTAAAGACTTCGCTGAAGACTTTTCTTCATTGCATATTTCATTGCACTGGATTATTACCTGCATTCAGGAGAACTTCAACACGGCGGGTAAGAACATACTTTCCCACCGGCACGGACTAACACTGCGTGCAGGTTAATTATTCTCAGCTAGCTTTTAGGGAGATATATATATATATATATTTTTTTTTTTGCTTGATTTTATGGATACCATTTAAATATTGGAGCTTTTTTAGATTGTATGATTACAGGCACTACTATATTGTGGATATATATTTGACACACTAGTGGCTTTTTCCTTAGCGCGAACCTAATATACTCACGTATATTTTCCTTTTGGGCACTGAATTTTATTATTTACAATTTACTGTGGGAAATTGTTGGATTCGCTGCAGGATTCAGCCCTTCTGACACTTTGCGCCACTCCTTTTAGATTTGTATTTCCTTTAGGGACTACTGTAGAAAACTAGAAAAATATCATATCAAAGGGAAGCTCTACAGAAGAACAGAACCTGGACTTCTAAAACCATGTCATAAAGTATTTTATCTCCAAAAGTATTTCAATAATCTCATTATCACAGCAAGGATCAACCACTCTGGGAGCCATAACCATCACAGTTCATAGACAATAGAGGTATATGTCAGTGAGTGCCTAACAGTGAGGTATGGTACTCCGGTGTGTGAGCAGATAAGTGTGTGATGACTGAAGCCCTCATTAGCAAAATTACTCATACTTACATCTTCCAACAATTTTCCTTCAACCCGTAGCTCCCAGGAGCTGATTTTTTCTGCTTCCTCTCCGTCAGGTTTGCCTGGAGTGAAAGTATTGGAAATATATATCCTCAGCTTACGTTTTTGCTGTAAAGTAAGAAGAGAGTTAAAAAACTGGGCATTGGATAAGGTGATATATGAACTAAATGAAATCTCTTTTAGCCCCAATTTACCCATAAATTAAATCAAAGACAAAATATTAAATACACAATTGACTTTATGAAAGTAACGTAGCAATATCACCAGGGAGAGTTAATCACTAGAAAGACACATATCACACATGTTCTGTGCAAATATATATATGTACAGAAATGCCTAACCATCAGCCCCATAAAATTAAAATAAGACTTCAGGCAAAGTGAATGCATTGTATTATACAGTATCTAGTGCCTCAGAGAGCAAAACATGACACAGGGGTTCAAATAGCACCACAAAGAGAATCTGCCTTATTTCAGACCACGCACTTGGTATATACTAAGAATATCAATTTTGCTTGCAATGCTCATTTGAATGAATAATGTAATCCACTTTAAAAGGATTGTCCAGTCTTCTGATAATAGTCTGCAATCACTCTATCTGACTCCAATTCTGGATCTTTACTGTGTGCACGGCACACGCTATTAGCATTCTTTGATGCCGGCGAAAGCAGGCGGTCACGTAACTGCAAGTATGCAATTTGCATACTTCTGCCACATTCCTACTAGACATGCACAGCCTTACTCAATTCACTTATATTGAGGGAGGGTGAACACCTCTAGTCAGCATATGACCGCAAGTATGCAAATCATATACTTTCGGCTACATGACCAATTGGTCATGCCAGCAATATCAGAGGATCCTGACAGCATGCCCCTTTACGCAATACTGGACAGTGTGTACCTTTACCCAATACTGGACAGAATGCCCCTTTACACAATACTGAACAGCGTTCCCCTTTACACTATACTGGACAGAGTGCCCCTTTATACAATACTGGAGAGAGCGCCCCTTTACACAATGGTGGACAATGTGCCCTTTTACACAATACTGGACAGTGCGCCCCTTTACACAATGCTGGACAGTGCGCCCCTTTACACAATACTGGACAGAGCCCCCCTTTACACAATACTAAGGAGAGCGCCCCTTTACACAATACTGGAGAGAGCGCCCTTTTAAACAATACTGGACAGAGCCCCGTTTACACAATACTGGACAGTGTGCCCCTTTACACAATAATGGAGAGAGCCCCCCCCATTACACAATACTAGACAGAGCCCCCTTTACACAATACTGGACAGAGCCCCCGTTTTACACAATACTGGAGAGAGCGCCATATTACACAATACTGGACAGAGCCCCGATTTTACACAATACTGGACAGTGTGCCCCTTTACACAATAATGGAGAGAGCCCCCCCATTACACAATACTAGACAGAGCCCCCTTTACACAATACTGGACAGAGCCCCCGTTTTACACAATACTGGAGAGAGCGCCATTTTGCACAATACTGGACAAAGCCCCGGTTTTACACAATACTGGACAGTGTGCCCCTTTACACAATGCTGGACAGTGCCCCCTTTACACAATACTGGACAGTGTGCCCCTTTACACAATACTGGACAGAGCCCCCATTTTACACAATACTGGACAGAGCCCCCGTTTTACACAATACTGGACAGAGCGCCCCTTTTACACAATACTGGAGAGAGCGCCCTTTTAAACAATACTGGACAGAGCCCCCTTTACACAATACTGGACAGTGCGCCCCTTTACACAATAATGGAGAGAGCCCCCCCATTACACAATACTAGACAGAGCCCCCTTTACACAATACTGGACAGAGCGCCCCTTTTACATAATAATGGAGAGAGCGCCCCTTTACACAATACTGGAAAGAGCCCCCCTTTACACAATACTAGAAAGAGCGCCCCTTTACACAATACTGGAGAGAGCTCCATTTTACACAATACTGGACAGTGCGCCCCTTTACACAATACTGGACAGTGTGCCCATTTACACAATGCTGGACAGTGCCCCCTTTACACAATACTGGACAGTGCGCCCCTTTACACAATAATGGAGAGAGCGCCATTTTACACAATACTGGACAGTGCTCCCTTTACACAATACTGGACAGTGTGCCCCTTTACACAATAATGGAGAGAGCGCCATTTTACACAATACTGGACAGAGCCCCCGTTTTACACAATACTGGACAGTGCGCCCCTTTTACACAATACTGGAGAGAGCGCCCCTTTACACAATACTGGAAAGAGGCCCCCTTTACACAATACTGGAGAGAGCGCCATTTTACACAATACTGGACAGAGCCCCCATTTTACACAATACTGGACAGTGCGACCCTTTACATAATGCTGGACAGTGCGCCCTTTTACACAATACAGGCTGAGCCCCCCTTTTACACAATACTGGACAATGCGCCCCTTTACACAATGCTGGAGAGAGCACCCCTTTACACAATGCTGGAGAGAGCACCCCTTTACACAGTGTTGGAGAGAGCGCCCCTTTATACAATACTGGAGAGAACGCCCCTTTGCACAATACTGGAGAGAGCCCCTTTGTGAGCAGACCAGGACATATTGTGCACATTTATGTTACATCTTCAGATTTCCATAACTTTTTCATGTCCGAATAATGTAGCATGGTGCGGTAATTTATCCAGTAAAAAGAAGATACAGTAGCTGACAGAAACCTAAAAAAATATTATAGGTAAAAAAATGGTATCTGAAAAAAAAAACAATCATAGCCGTCATGGGTTCTGTAATAAATAGTAGTCATAGTACAGCACCTAAACCATTTATATGACTTGGAAAAGAAATTGAAATCAACGTTCCCAAGGTTTCAAACACATCTCTCCTACAGCCTCCCCGTCATCACTCATCTTACAGTCAGAGGTTTCTTGATGGCATCTTGGATCTCCATCCTCTTTCTGGCAATTGTCTGATCTAATTTTCGCTCAAAAGCTAAGAGATCCATATATGCCTGGGACTCTGGGACTAGCTCTCGGATCTGCCAAGAAGAAATAAGAGGTAAGGAGATGTAAAAATGGAAACTGTCCCATAAATAAAGGTCATAAAACAAACACACGTCCCAATGAACTCAATGTTTACTTTCATTTTCAAATGGGTATTCTGAATTTATTTAACTTGACAAGATTTCTGTGTTTTTTCTTATTATTATAATTATGAATTATACAGTCATGGCCAAAGTATTGACACCCCTGCAATTCTGTGAGATAATACTCAGTTTCTTCCTGAAAATGATTGCAAACACAAATTATTTGGTATTATTATCTTCATTTAATTTGTCTTAAATGAAAAAACACAAAAGAGAATGAAACAAAAAGCAAAACATTGATCATTTCACACAAAACTCCAAAAATGGGCCAGACAAAAGTATTGGCACCCTCAGCCTAATACTTGGTTGCACAACCTTTAGCCAAAATAACTGCGACCAACCGCTTCCGGTAACCGTCAATGAGTTTCTTACAATGCTCTCCTGGAATTTTAGACCATTTTTCTTTGGCAAACTGCTCCAGGTCCCTGATATTTGAAGGGTGCCTTCTCCAAACTGCCATTTTTAGATCTCTCCACAGGTGATCTATGGGATTCAGGTCTGGACTCATTGCTGGCCACCTTAGAAGTCTCCAGTGCTTTCTCTCAAACCATTTTCTAGTGCTTTTTGAAATGTGTTTTGGGTCATTGTCCTGCTGGAAGACCCATGACCTCTGAGGAAGACCCAGCTTTCTCACACTGGGCCCTACATTATGCTGCAAAATTTGTTGGTAGTCTTCAGACTTCATAATGCCATGCACACGGTCAAGCAGTCCAGTGCCAGAGGCAGCAAAGCAACCCCAAATCATCAGGGAACCTCCTCCATGTTTGACTGTAGGGACCGTGTTCTTTTCTTTGGATGCCTCTTTTTCTCTCCTGTAAACTCTATGTTGATGCCTTTGCCCAAAAAGCTCTACTTTTGTCTCATCTGACCAGAGAACATTCTTCCAAAACGTTTTAGCCTTTTTCAGGTAAGTTTTGGCAAACTCCAGCCTGGCTTTTTTATGTCTCGGGGTAAGAAGTGGGGTCTTCCTTGGTCTCCTACCATACAGTCCCTTTTCATTCAGACGCCGACGGATAGTACGAGTTGACACTATTGTACCCTCGGACTGCAGGGCAGCTTGAACTTGTTTGGATGTTAGTCGAGGTTCTTTATCCAACAGCCGCACAATCTTGCGTTGAAATCTCTTGTCAATTTTTCTTTTCTGTCCACATCTAGGGAGGTTAGCCACAGTGCCATGGGCTTTAAACTTCTTGATGACACTGCGCACAGTAGACACAGGAACATTCAGGTCTTTGGAGATGGACTTGTAGTCTTGAGATTGCTCATGCTTCCTCACAATTTGGTTTCTCAAGACCTCAGACAGTTCTTTTGGTTTTCTTTCTTTCTCCATGCTCAATGTGGTACACACAAGGACACAGGACAGAGGTTGAGTCAACTTTAATCCATGTTAACTGGCTGCAAGTGTGATTTAGTTATTGCCAACACCTGTTAGGTGCCACAGGTAAGTTACAGGTGCTGTTAATTACACAAATTAGAGAAGCATCACATGATTTTTCGAACAGTGCCAATACTGCCACCCCCTTTTTATGTTTGGTGTGGAATTATATCCAATTTGGCTTTAGGACAATTCTTTTTGTGTTTTTTCATTTAAGACAAATTAAATGAAGATAATAATACCAAATAATTTGTGTTTGCAATCATTTTCAGGAAGAATATGAGCATTATCTGACAGAATTGCAGGGGTGTCAATACTTTTGGCCATGACTGTAGATAGTGATAATGAAAATAAAAAAAGAAAAAAATACATTGAAGTGTAAAATAGGGATTTTTATGTACTCACCGTAAAATCCTTTTCTCTGAGCCATTCATTGGGAGACAAAGACCATGGGTGTATGCAGCTGCCACTAGGAGGCTGACACTAAGTGATACAAAGAAAGTTAGCTCCTCCCCTGCAGTATACACCCTCCTGCTGGCTCTCAGCTAACCAGTTCAGTGCAAAAGCAGTAGGAGATCAATAACAACATATGAGCGTATAGCATGTCATATTATTTATGTGAGTATAGCATGTCAAATTATAAAACAAGTACAAGCTAATAACAGGGTGGGAACTGTGTCCCCCAATGATTGGCTTGGAGAAAAGGATTTTACGGTGAGTACACAAAAATCCCTATTTCTCCTTCGCCTCATTGGGGGACACAGACCGTGGGACGTCCCAAAGCAGTCCCTGGGTGGGGACAACATCAGATCAGGCCCTGTGTAACCATTACGTACAAGTGCACCACCGCGGCCTGCAGAGTCCGCCTGCCCAAACTCACATCTGTGGAAGTGTGGGAATTATAGTGCTTCAAGAATTCATGAGGACTGGACGAATCCGCAAGCTTTCAGCCATGCTTGCCAACGTCTGGTGCCTAGAGCCCTCAGACAGGGAGATAGGATGACATCTAGCACGGAAGGACTCCTGGATGGTGAAACAAATCCACCAGGCAAACATGGCCGATGAAACGGCTAAACCCTTCCTGTGACCGTCAGGAAGCCTTCTTCTTACCGTCAGGAAGCCCAAATAAAGTGTCCAACCTTCGGAAGGACACCGTCCTTGATACGTACCTACTTGGAGCACTCACTTTGTCCAGAGTATGGAGAACCCATTCCGTTTTGTGGACTGGAGCCGAAAGAGATGAGGGAAGGACGATGCCCTTGTAACGGTGGGAATACAATACCACCTTGGTAACAAGGGAAGGGGATGGCCTGAGGACAACCTTGCCTTTATGATAATAAGGAAAAAAGTCTGAAAGAACAGAGCGGCAAGCTCTGAAGACTAATCAGGATGACAAGATCGCAGTGAAAAAAGGGAGCGACCTTCCCTGATAGTAAAGTCTGTCCGGATCAAAAAAGGAGTCTACTGTAAGACCCCTGGGACCATTAATGTCCCAAAGATCTAACGGTATGCAATAGGGAAGAACCACAGGTGAAGACCCCCTGCGAGGAAGTCCATATTTGCAGTTTCGTTGCAATAAGACAGAAAAATACTAATACCACAAAAATCCTGACATGGTCAGTGCGGATCTCCCAGGATCACTGGAGCCCTTCTTGCTTCCAAAAAGATCCCGGAAGTAGTGGAAGAGGGGAAATTGGTACCATGGAAGAACAGAGCATGCACTGCGATGGCTCTTGGATCTCGAGGCCGAACCATGAACTCGAGTACATTGGCGTTCAGTTCGGATGCCATCCGACCTACATCTGGAGTACTCCAGTGAAGGCAGATCTGATGGAAGACTTCCGGGTGAAGTTCCCACTCAATTGAGGAGAAACCCTGACTGCTGAATATGTCTGCTGCCCAGTGTTCTACTCCAGGGATATGTACTGCCGAGATCACCGAATGATAGATCTCGGCCCATCAGAGAATGTGAGGTACCTCGGCCATGGCGCTTGACTGTGGGTACCTGCTAGATGATAGACGTATAGCACAGCCGTGGCATTCTCCAATTGCAGTCGGATGTGGTGACCCGCCTGAAGGCAGTGGACCTGCTGTAGGACTACCGTTCGGATCCCCAGAGCAATGATCGGGAGAAGAAGACTGGCATTGGTGCTCACTAATAACCATTGGACCAGGATGAGGAAGGAGCTCAGGGACTACCCTTTGAAAGCCTGATTGACTTGCTGAAAACGAGCGGAGCAAAGGAAACTGCTTCCATTGTCATCACCATTTTTCCTCAGAACCCTCCTAGCAAATCGAATGAACTGAGGGGATAAGTAATCAAGTGCGCGAGCTCCCTGTTGAAGGGCCACGACCTTGACTCGAGAGAGAATTACCATCCTTCTGAAAGTGTGCAGGATCATCCTCAAAAAGGATCTGCTGGGCTGGAAATGGGGAAAACTTGTCTAAGTTTTGCTGCCAGCACAGGTGAGATGGTATCGCAAGTGATATAGATAACTCAGCATAGTCCTGGCTAGAAAGTCGACCAAATTGAGTAGGACGACCACGCTACTAGAGTGCTAGAGGAACATGACAACCGCCATGACCCTTGCGAACACTCTGGGTGAGGTAGCCAGGCCGAAGGGCAAGGTCGTGACTTGAAAATGCTCTTTCGCGAATGGAAAGGCGAAGGGATTTTTGTAGAGGGGAAAAATAGGAATGTGAGGGTAAGAATCCCAAATGTCGATGGATGCCAGAAACTCCACCTTTTTCTGTTGAAGTAATGGCTGAGGGGAGGAACTCCATCCGAAAAAGGAGGATCTTGTTAAAGGTTGTTAGAAGTTTGAGGTCCAGGATTGGTCTTACTTTTCATTCGCCCTTTTTGGAACCAAGATCCCTTAGATCTAAACTGTCCTGGACAACCCTTCCACTGCTGGTTGGGTCTGTAGAAAAAATACGATCCCTTGTTAGCCTCCCGCTCAGAAGATTTGATTGGCCAGCTGTACTGTCTCCGGGGAAAGGTTACTTGTGTGAATCGAAGTAGTTAAGGTCTCCGACCAGGAGACCATTGCTCAAACAACCCATGTGGCGGCTAAGGAAGGGTAGAGCCCTGAACCCAAAGCTGCAAGACGGAACGAACCAGATTTGCTATCCGACAGTCCGTGGTATTTTTAATTGATGATACACTGGGCAGGGATACTGTTAGGTATACCACAAGAGATTCTACCCGGTTAGTCTGCCAAGTGGCAGAATGCTGGGCTGCATCAAGCAGGTCAGGAAAAAACCGTCTCTTGTCATCATCGCTCTCTTTTGATGGTGCAGAGTAGAAAATTAGTAACCCTCGATCCACCATCCTCTTAACAGGGAAGTGGAGAGGAATCTGTTGTGAATTCTGTTGTCGGGCTCCCTCCTGTGGTCATGAATGGTACTTCGGCTGGTTCTGTCCATGGACTTCCTCTGGTGGGTGTTTCTGAGTTTCCTTCCACAGCTGACGAGGTCAATTCGTTAGCTGGCTGCTCTATTTAACTCCACTTAGATCTTTGCTCCATGCCACCTGTCAATGTTCCAGTATTGGTCTAGTTCACTCCTGGATTGTTCTTGTGACCTGTCTTCCCAGCAGAAGCTAACTTCTAGCTTGTATTTCTTTGGTTTGCTATTTTTCTGTCCAGCTTGCTATTTTTACTGTTGTCTTGCTTGCTGGAAGCTCTGGGACGCAGAGGGAGCGCCTCCGCACCGTGAGTCGGTGCGGAGGGTCTTTTTGCGCCCTCTGCGTGGTCTTTTTGTAGGTTTTTGTGCTGACCGCAAAGTAACCTTTCCTATCCTCGGTCTGTTCAGTAAGTCGGGCCTCATTTTGCTAAATCTATTTCATCTCTGTGTTTGTATTTTCATCTTTACTCACAGTCATTATATGTGGGGGGCTGCCTTTTCCTTTGGGGAATTTCTCTGAGGCAAGGTAGGCTTTATTTTTCTATCTTCAGGGCTAGCTAGTTCCTTAGGCTGTGCCGAGTTGCATAGGGAGCGTTAGGCGCAATCCACGGCTTATTTCTAGTGTGTTTGATAGGATTAGGGATTGCGGTCAGCAGAGTTCCCACGTCCCAGAGCTCGTCCTTTATTATCAGTAACTATCAGGTCATTCCGTGCGCTCTTAACCACCAGGTCCATTATTGTCCTGACCACCAGGTCATAACAGGAATCGTCCACCTTCTTGCATCATCCGCTAGTGGTGATGCAAAGGGGGGTGCTCAGACGCCAAAAAGGGGTGCCTCTGTACATCCCCAGAGTTCAGGTCCCCGGGTGGACAGGGCAGGTTGTCTGGCGTTAGTTCTGGATGCAGTAGAAGATACATGGAGGCAACACTTCATGTGCTCGTCTGTTGATGGTGTGGGGAGATCGGTGCCCTTTAAAGGACTCGTCGACCTTAAAAATCAGACCAGGCATGGCATCCCATGTAGAGGCTTCTGACCAGTGAATCGCTTATCCACACTGAATGGCAAATGCTCTACGAGGGAGTTTAGTCTCCTTATGAGGGACACAGTCTAGAGCAGAACCAGAGTCCTTGTCAATGTAGCGGGATTGGTTGATGGTATAAATAGGCGAGTCCATCCTTTTCTGAAGCTCTGGCAAGTCCAGGTCCTAGGCAATATCCGATCCATATTCAGAGCCTTGTTGCCATCAAATCATTGGTGAGGGATCAGGAAATGAAAACTTCCGTTTTCTAGATGCCTGTATGTTTCTAGACGCCTGTACGTTTCTAGAATACTTGTGGCCCCTGCTAGCCGACGGCTCCCATGTAGGATAGGGACCATGTATATCGGTCCTGCGAGCATCCGAGCCATAGAGGGTACGCGGAGGGATTCAATCTCTTGGTCAGAGAACCATGGATTGCGGTCAGTGATGAAGTCCATTGAGGGGAACTAGGTACTCTGGGATAAACTGGGATCAGCAGCGGAGAGCTCCTGAGCTCATTTAGGTGACCGGCTTCGGATTGATCATGTGCCCTTAAGACCAGGGAATACTGATCATGCACCTTTAAGACCAGGGAATACTGGTCATGCGCCTTTAAGACCAGGGAATACTGGTCATGCACCTTTAAGACCAGGGAATACTGGTCATGCGCCTTTAAGACCAGGGAATACTGGTCAAGCGCCTTTAAGACCAGGGAATACTGGTCATGCGCCTTTAAGACCAGGGAATACTGGTCATGCGCCTTTAAGACCAGGGAATACTGGTCATGCGCCTTTAAGAACAGGGAATACTGGTCATGCGCCTTTAAGACCAGGGAATACTGGTCATGCGGCTTTAAGACCAGGGAATACTGGTCGTGTGCCTTTAAGACCAGGGAATACTGATCGCCAACTGGTCAGGTACTTCCTTACCCGGGTACTGATGTAGAGTCGTTGTGCCCCTTTAATACAAAAAACGTCGCCCCTGTGTGAGCCGGCTGGGTGGACCAAGATGGCCACCAGAAGTTGCAGAGTTGAAAAAATCTTGCAGAGAGCGAGAAGCGCCAATTCTGTGGGCGGAGCCTTGAGACTTCCGTGAATAGGCCCAAGCCGGGGCCTAAATTTCTGCAGCCGGCGGGCAACACTAGCGGTAGAAGTGAGGGGTGTTGTTGCCAGGCAAGAAGTGCCAGAAAAGCGGGCGGTGCCGCCTTAGGGCGCCATAGTGCGGGCAAGGCTTCCGGGATGCGGCTCACACATCGGCCGAAGCCGGGGGCTAAATTTTTGCAGCCGGCTGGAGCGTTACCTCAGGGAGGTGGGCCACAGGAAAGTGGCTGAGGCTGCCTGTCAGCATGTGGATATCCCGCTGCAGATGGATCCACTCACCATCGATGCGCGTCCTGGCATGGAGCCGCCGCGGATGTGGCTTTCAGCGCTGTTCTGCTGCAGGTTCAGGTATTAGTATCAAAATTTCCAGCTTCATTTTAGTGACCGCTGTCAGTCACAAACAATCACATATATCTCCATGTAATAATCAGATACGAATCAAGAGGACAAATGGAAGCTTATTTAAAAGGTATAAACACGAACTTTATTAACAACAATACCATATTTAAAAATCAAGCAACCGTCACCTAATGACAGTGCAATACACACACACAAATTGCACTAGACACCAGACAATTGAGTCTACCGCACACGAATAATATGCACACTTGAGATACACTCTGTTAGATTTAAAGGTGCAGGCAAAAATATCCCAAGTAAATGTCCCATCAGTATTGATCCTATTAGGAGTAAACCATAAGTAAGGTGCGTGAATAGACAGGGGACCTAACCTATAATTGGTACCTCATATCAGACACTTATAGGTCAGGAAATAAATGGAAACATGCCTCACCTAGGTGCAGGTAGACCTCTGTACGCAGCCTTAAGGCGCCATAGTGCGGGCGAGGCTTCCGGGATGCGGCTCACACATCGGCCGAAGCCGGGGGCTAAATTTTTGCAGCCGGCCGGAGCGTTACCTCAGAGAGGTGGGCCACAGGAAAGTGGCTGAGGCTGCCTGTCAGCATGTGGATATCCCGCTGCAGATGGATCCACTCACCATCGATGCGCGTCCTGGCATGGAGCCGCCGCGGATGTGGATTTCAGCGCTGTTCTGCTGCAGGTTCAGGTATTGCAGCGTTGACGCTGCAGGGATAAAGGTGTAAACCTCAATCCATCATCCCTTTGTTAGGGAGGTAGAGAGGAACCGTCCGCCTCCTTGTGCCATCCGCTTTCACAGTGGTGGGACAGTGGGGGCTGCTCAGACGACATAGAGAGGGGCCTCTGTACATCCACGGAGTTCAGTCCCCGGGTGGACATGGTCAGTTGTCCGGCATTAGGCCTGGCTCCAGGAGAGGATACATGGGGGCGACACTCCATGTGGTCGCCTGCAGCTGGTGTGGGGAGATCGGGACTCGAAGGAACCGTCGCCCCTGAAGTGAGCTCAGGCATGGCTTCCCAGGTCGCAGGAGAGGGTACAGGGAGGTATACTCTGCGTGCTCGCCTGTTGATGATTCGGGGGAGATCGGAACCTTAAAATGATCCATCGCCCCCTTCACTTCATTAATTAAAAATTTACAGAAAAGTAAAAAATAAAATAAAAACGTTGGGGTCTGAACCAGACCCATGTGCCTCCTACAGACACTAAGCAAGAACTGGTTAGCTGAGAGCCAGCAGGAGTGTGTATACTGCAGGGGAGGAGAGAACTTTCTTTGTATCACTTAGTGTCAGCCTCCTAGTGGCAGCAGCATACACCCCACGGTCTGTGTCCCCCAATGAGACGAAGGAGAAACCTGATTTAAATAATAGGTCTTTTTCTCATTTAAGAAGTCAGTGAATACATTTTATTTGCAAAAATAAAAAGGGAAATTCTAAAAGAAATTGAAGTAGGTGATAAATCAGAAACTTACCCTCTGAGGTAAAACCTTATCTGCCATTTTCCTTCTCTTCATTCTAGAAAAATCAATAAGCGACTAGTAATTAAGCTGTATAAAATGCAGCATAATCTTACAAAGCACTAATGTATTTAAAGGAGTTGTCCGCTTTGGACAATAACTATTTATTTGAAGAGTCCCTTGACAAAATGTTCCCTTGTTGGTAAAATCTTGAGAGAGGCTGTGGGGAAATCGGGGAGTAAGTTTACACGGACCAACTAACAGCACCATATGATCCCAGATCAATAAACCTTTACCTATTGGCGGTCATTTAAAAGCCTGTTTACACAGGCAGATCAAAGTAAATGGTATTCACTGAACAAACAGTAGTAGAGCTGTAATAGATCATTCAGTGCACATTGGCTGCCATAGTTCTCAACAGTGCAAGCCCTGTTTACACAAAAGAAAGATGATCCTTAATGCTACGCAAAAGATCATTTCACCCGACGAATGAGAGTTTTACTCATTCATTGCGCGATCAGCAAAACATTGCAAGACAATCGTAAAACGATAGTTTTTAAGAACGATCATCCACGATTATCCTTCAGTGTAAATTCAGCTTAAGGTTGGCATCAAACATCTGTGCAATATGACTGCGGGTCTCCTGAGCAGAACTCAATACTCTCATATACCCCAATGAAGCTGTTGAGTATGGATATCGCGATCCGTGAATGTCAGACGTGTTAAACTGGCCTAAGTGTGTAATTTTTATGCAGTGCCATCACATAAGAAATTAAGCATTACACTGTAACTATTAAAAAGGGGACGTGTAATATAGGACAGGACAGATCCTGCAGAGTTAGGGCTCTTTCACATGTCCATGATCATCGGTCTGATCTCAGATGGCAATGCGTGGACTGGCTGCATGTCTCCTGACCCCGAGCGTGACAACCTCATAGAAATATATGAAGCTGTAACGCTCGAGAGATGCATGGCTAGTGTATGCACTGCCATCTGAGATCGGACCGATTATCATGGACGTCTGAGGAGTCTTAAGACACTCTTCACAGCTACTCTCTTCTCTGCTTCATTGAACACATGCGGAATCACCACGCGTACAAAAGCCAGCAGCACTTTGGACGGAGTGGGTATCCAAAGTGCTGCCTATCCGGAACGTGGAAACATATTCTAATTATATACGTTAATAAAATGCTGTGAAATTTTTTCGTACAACTACTCACCCCCTCCTTTGGTTTGCTACAGAAGGATGTCCTTGTGGAGTCATTAGTCTTTTTCTAAATGAATCCATCAACATAGGGTTCATACCAGGTCGCATAGGGGATCCCGGTCCATAAGTGGGGAGCATAGGTGATCCAACCGGCATGCCCGATACAGGCATGCGAGCACCAGGCATCATACCGGGGCGCTGAAAAAAAAATATCAGTAAGAGAATTAAAATCAAAAAGATGGCTGTTATAGCCTAGAGATAAACACAATAAAAAGTGAAATCGTTTATTTGATTTACATAGGAATAATTGGTCATAACGATCGTTCTCAGTCATTCCAGTCGACAAAGCTGTTCATCGAAATACACCAAGCCACGCCATCTGTTAAAGTGCTTGTAAACTTTATTAGCCGTACGCTTTGAGAAACAGAACACATACAGTAGTTTTGTAATATAAGCTGCATTAAAAAGCACAGCACAATACAAGCACTAGAGTTATTTTAATTGAAGGGTACAATTTTTCAGCAAATTTTTTGCAGCTGAAGTAAAAAAAAAAGCAAAAAATAAATAAAATAGTGTACATCTCCTGTGCAGACCAATGTGTCTCCATGGTTAAAGGCTGTTTGTAGTTTGGCACTCTAGTGATATGTTAAGATACATTTTCCCCCTTGGAAGACGTGGACATGTTTAGTTTATTTTTGGTTTCATTTTTGCCTCCCCTTCTGCCAAAATTCCTAACTTTTAGGCAGCCTAGGGTTTTACTAGGGGTAGACTACGTTGAGTGGGGGCGCCATTTGCGTAGGATCTTAGGGTGCCAACCCCCACTGGCAGGTAGGGTGAACTAGGGTGCTGATATAGGCTTCCTTAGTTTGTTGCTTATTACCACTTATGCAACATCCAAACGAGTGTTGGGGTATGCACTTAAGTATCTGGGTAAGTGCAATATGTTTATCTTTAGTTATTGTTAGCTTATGAGTGTATGCTCTGCTGTTTGATTTTTTTCTATTTTTTCTTGCACGTAAGGGTCTATTAGGGCGATTTAGGGATAGCCTACGTTGAGCGGGGGCGCCATTGCGCAGGTTATATAGGGTGCCAACCTCTGCAGCAAGGTAGGGGACAGATAGTCGGGACCCTAGGGATCGAGAGCACCCTGTATCTTTATCTTATATGTCAAACAGTAGATACTGGTTTTAGGTTGTATGTGGTATGTGTTTTTTACTATAAAGAAGATTATTAAATGTTAAGTTTTATTGTGTATCTTATTCTATTCATATATGGTGTTCCTTCGCTGTGAATTTCTGTTTTTTGTTGGCACCTTTATTATTGGTTCTGTGATATAATTTGCCTCCCCTTCTGCCAAAATTCCTAACTTTTAGGCTATGAGCACACGTTCAGGTTTTTTTTTGCGTTTTTTTCGCGTTTTTTCGCTGTAAAAACGCTATAAAAACTCATTAAAAACGCATACATTATGTATCCTATCATTTAGAATGCATTCTGCATGTTTTGTGCACATGATGCATTTTTTCCGCGAAAAAAACTCATCACGGTAAAAAAAAGCAGCTTGTTCATTAATTTTGTGGATTTTCTGCGTTTTTCCCGCTATTCTATGCATTTGGGAAAAAACGCACCAAAAATGCGTCAAAAACACGAAAAAAACGCATGCGGATTTCTGGCAGAAATGTCCGGTTTTTGCCAGGAAAATTTCTGCAAGAAACGGTCAATAAAGTTGTAAAACAGCTTGTTTTTCTGGTCCAAAATTTTTGAGGTCCATAAAAATTTTTGATCCTCCTATATTATTTCAAAACACTCTTTTTCGGTGATTACTTTGTATCTCAATTCATACTGCACCCACACACACAAATGATACACCATTTGAAAGGTAAACTTGCCCCCTTCAGCAAGAAAATAGCCAAACAAACCACACATCCCCGATGTGATCACAGAATACAGTTTAAACGTTAATTTTCATAAACCTGCGGTAAGGAAAAATGACCTGCAGGTGGCACCACACTACCCCAAAGCTGCTTACAGACATCACAAACAAATCCTAACATTTGCCTTGGGGGCTTTCCAGCTTGCCGAGCTCCTTGCCCAGCCGATTTCAGGCACATTGGAGGATTGCACACTTCACTGCAGGTGAGTCACATATGCAAACACATTTGTAAGCATGCACTGCCTATTCAATTGCACACTTGTTCCTTTTATACTCCACGACACACACAAATGATACACCATTTCAAAGGTCAAATTACCTGCAGGTGGTATTTGACTTGGGGTCTTTCCAGCTTGCCGAAGTGCTTGCCCAGCCTGTTACAGGCAAATTCGAGAATTGCACACTTCACTGCAGGTGAGTCACATATGCAAACACATTTGTAAACATGCACTGCTTTTTCAGTGATTACTTCGCCCCACACACACAAATGGTGAGTCACATATGCAAACACATTTGTAAACATGCACTGCTTTTTCGGTGATTACTTCGCCCCACACACACAAATAATACACCATTTGAAAGGTAAACTTGCCCCCTTCAGCAAGAAAAGACAAACAAAACACACATTCATGATTTGATCAATAAATACAGTTTAAACATTCATTTTCAGAAACCTGCAGAAAAAAATCAATAACCTGCAGGTGGCACCACAACCTCAAAACATTTTTTTAGCCTCTACTTATCAAACCAATTTACTGTATTACCAATCTACATATATAAATACCTCTCTGTGTTCATCATCTCATTAAATACATTAACATTTGACCAGCTTGATTTTCCTGAAATTACTGCGCCCTGACAACCAATGTGTGAAAATTTTGCACGGGCCAACTAGTCTCTTTTAATTCCCATTTTTAGCTGCAAAGTAACAAATAAACACAGATTCTGCCATTTCTATTTTTTTCCAATTTCAATATTTACTGTATGGGATAAATATTTGTTCTGCGTTATTAGTTCAGACAATGATGTTATGTATGCTAAATATGTAACTTTTTTTCATTTTTTTTTTAGATTTCGCTATTTATGTTTTCATTAAAAAAGAAAGAAAAGGGGGCGATTTAAAGAGAACCTGACATGTGATTCGCGTTGCCCAGACTATGAGCAGCATAAATTGGTGTATGTGAAAAGAGTTTTGCTTAGGAATTTTTAAAAAGTACCTGAAAAAAAATTATCAAAAGACCCTTTCTATATGAGTGGGATTTTTTTCCGCTTAAGATTTTAAAAAGTTCCCAGTGGGAAAAAAGAAAGTACATGTCAAGGTAGTACTCTGATGAAGAGGGCTGCTGTCCCTCGAAACGCGTTGGTTTCTTGTTCCTTTTGCGCACCCGTCCTTCTCTCAATCGGTGACATCACTCCGAAACCCCGCCCATCCCATTTCTGCCGCATACACAGCGTGCTTCCGGCCGGGGCACCTGTGATCATTGTTGGCGTCCAGTGCAGCGGTTCCCGCACACCGACTGTGGTCACCCTCTGCAGCACAGCGGTTAGTCTTCCGGACGCAGGCACACCACTTGTCGTCCCCACACCCAGGATCAACACAGTGAGTACCACCTTAAACCTGATTAAGCACACTAGGTTACTGCCATCAAACCCTGTTAGATCCTCCTCCCCTCCCACGGACTATTAACCACTGAGTCCACCATATTTTATACAGACAATTCACTACGAATACCTATTGTGCTGTTACTAGGGGCAACCTAACAGGATACTATATCCACATCTGAATAACAGCATATTCATGCATTATGAAAGGATTCACCACTAACTCTCCAGCACTATCGATCTTCTAGCAGTCACACCACCTCAAGGCAATTCAGTAAGTACAACTACGAACACATCAGTACTCTTTACTGTTCATATTAAAAGTCTTGTGGGTGACAGCAAAACTCCCTTTTTTTTCTCATAGGGGAGATCATACCCTCTCCCACAAATTGTTGGGATCATCACCTCACTAAACTAAGTGCCACTCATCAGATCCGTCCTTTTGGCATAACCGCAGTAAGTTTCTCTTCATTTGCATATTTCACATCTTCACAATTTGGCTTTACACATGTATGGAGTAGCGCGGTGATATATTCTTGTTTTTTTAGGCTTTGCTTTCTAGCAGGTATACACAGAACCTGCTTCAATCACCAGCAGCTCTTTATACAAATCTTATCCTTGCGTCAGTTATTTGCTGAGCGCCAGTGTTTATATCTATACTTTGCCAATAAAAAAATGTCAACTCATCACATCTCATGATTAGGCAAGTTGTATTTTGATCACATGATACTTTTTATACTTGTAGATTGTGAGCCCTCGCGGGCAGGGTCCTCTCTCCTCCTGTACCAGTTGTGACTTGTATTGTTCAAGATTATTGTACCTTTTTTTATTATATATACTCCTTCTCACATGTAAAGCGCCATGGAATAAATGGCGCTATAATAATAAAAATACATGTTGTCCTACTCCAAGCTGTTCAGACTTGACAGCCAACTACCAATTAGGTAAATCAGGTGATGTGCATCTCTGTAATGAGGAAGGGTGTTGTCTAATGCAGAGGTCCCCAACTCCAGTCCTCAAGGCGCACCAACAGGTCATGTTTTCAGGATTTCCTTTGCATTGCACAGGTGATGCAATTATTACCTGGGCAAGACTAAGGAAATCCTGAAAACATGACCTGTTGGTGGGCCTTGAGGACTGGAGTTGGGGACCTCTTGTCTAATGACATCAAACCCCTATATAAGGTGTGCTTAATTATTAGGCAGCTTCCTTTCCTTTGGCAAATTGGGTCAGAAGAGAGATTTGACGGGCTCTGAAAAGTCCAATATCGTGAGATGTCTTGCAGAGGGATGCAGCAGTCTTGAAATTGCCAAACTTTTGAATTGTGATCACCGAACAATCAAGCGTTTCATGGCAAATAGCCAACAGGGTCGCAAGAAGCGTGTTGGGCAAAAAAGGCGCAAAATAACTGGCCATGAATTGAGGAAAATCAAGCGTGAAGCTGCTAAGATGCCATTTCCACCAGTTTTGCCTTATTTCAGAGCTGCAACGTTACTGGAGTAACCAAAAGTACAAGGTGTGCGATACTCAGGGACATGGTCAAGGTAAGGAAGGCTGAAAAAATACCACCTTTGAACAAGAAACATAAGATAAAACGTCAAAACTGGGCCAAGAAATATCTTAAGATTGACTTTTCTAAGGTTTTATGGACTGGTGAAATGAGAGTGACTCTTGATGGGCCAGAGGCTGGATCAGTAAAGGGCAGAGAGCTCTACTCCGACTCAGATGCCAGCAAGGCGGAGGTGGGGTACTGGTATGGGCTGGTATCATCAAAGATGAACTTGTGGGACCTTTTTGGGTTGAGGATGGAGTGAAGCTCAACTCCCAGACCTACTTCCAGTTTCTGGAAGACAACTTCTTCAAGTAGTGGTACAGGAAGAAGTCGGTATCGTTCAAGAAAAAGAAGATTTTCATGCAGGACAACGCTCCATCACATGCCTCCAACTACTCCACAGCGTGGCTGGTTAGTAAAGGTCTCAAAGAAGAAAAAATAATGACATGGCCCCCTTGGTCACCTGATCTGAACCCCATAGAGAACCTGTGGTCCCTCATAAAATGTGAGATCTACAGGGAGGGAAAACAGTACACCTCTCGGAACAGTGTCTGGGAGGCTGTGGTGGCTGCTGCACGCAATGTTGGTCGTAAACAGATCAAGCAACTGACAGAATCTATAGATGGAAGGCTGTTGAGTGTCATCATAAAGAAAGGTGGCTATATTGGTCACTAATTTTTTTGGGTTGTGTTTTTGCATGTCAGAAATGTTTATTTCTAAATTTTGTGCCGTTATATTGGTTTACCTGGTGAAAATAAACAAGCGAGATGGAAATATATTTGGTTTTTATTAAGTTGCCTAATAATTCTGCACAGTAATAGTTACCTGCACAAACAGATATCCTCCTAAGATAGCCAAATCTAAAAAAAAAACGACTCCAACTTCCAAAAATATTAAGCTTTGATATTTATGAGTCTTTTGGGTTGATAGAGAACATAGTTGTTGATCAATAATAAAAATAATCGTCTAAAATACAATTTGCCTAATAATTCTGCACACAGTGTAGATGTCTAAATATGGGGATGCAAAAACTAGGTTTTGCAAAAAAAGGCGTCATTTAGTGTGTGACAGCTGTCAAACATAAATACCAGAAATAAATCTGGTATCGCTGTAATCACAACGACCTGAATAATAAAGTCGTCTAATCACTTATACCGCACAAGGAAAGGCGTAAAAAATAAATAAATCCAATCCTTCACCTGCTGTTGATTTGTTCATTCTGACCCCCAAAGATCACAGTAAGGCTCGGCGCACATTTATCCTGCGCTCTCCCGGGTGCTAAATCCCCTATAATGAGACAGATAGAGGCACTTTGAACGCCGTAGGACCTGTGATTCGGCGGTGTCCATGTCGACCACAGTTTTGTGCACTTCTGAAAAGAAGGACACTGCTGAACAGAGGCCAGACGGAGTCCAGAGCAACTCTGCTGCCTCACTATAGTGAAGTGCTCAGCATTGAGTGAAGGATAAATGTGATCCGAAATGTTATGTAATATGCTCTCAATAAAAGCTTCAACTCAATCCACAAAAAAGCAAGTCCTCATTTCTAGTACAAAGGCTCTGGAAAAGCGAAAATGGCTCCTCGTCCCCCCAAAAGAAATTCAGCAAATTATGTGCTCCCTAATCCAAAGGCCCCCTCCGTTCTGAGGCCCAGTGTGTCTAAATCACATTAAGCATCCACATGTTTGGCATTTCTGTAGTGATCAGAGCCCACCTAATTTACTGGTGTGTGTCTCCAGGAGCATGAACTGGTAACTACAATGAATTGGGCACTATAGTCTACTAGTCATTACAATGGCAGTTTGCAATTTTCACTCAGCAAAGTACACTACTGCTTGTTTCTGGAAAACACCTATGTAGTCTAATTCCCAAAAGGGTATAATTTATAAAATGGGGTCACTTGAGGGGGAATTCTGCTTTTCTAACACTCACATGGGTTCTGTTCATGGAGTCCACAGGAAAATCTGCCCTCCATCCCGAATCTTGCCCTCCACAGCCGAATCTTGCTGTGTGGCTAAGCAGTACTGTATAGCCACATATGGGGTATTACAGCAGAAATTGTGGGACAAATTTTTGTGCCATTTTTAACCATTTCCCAGTATGAAAATGTAAAATATGGGGCTAGCACAAAATCTTGGTGGTAAAAATGTTAATATTTTTTCTTCACTACCCAATGGTATAAAATCACCCCTAGATTAATTCATTGAGAGGTGTAGTTTGTAGTTTTAAAATGGGTTCAATTATGGGGGGTTCTGCTGGACTAGCACCTCAGGGGCTCTACCAATGTGACATGGCACCATCAAACCAGTCCAGCTAAATCTGAACTTCAATATGGCGCTGCTTCCCTTCTGAGCTTTGTATAGTGCCTCAAAAGTAGTCTTCGACCACATACAGAGTATCGGTGTACTCTGGATACATTGCAAAAAAAAATTGCGGGGTCCATTTTCTCCTGTTACCCTTGAGAAAATGCAAAATTTGGGGCTAAAAAACAGTTTTGTTGGAATTTTTTTTGATTTTCACAGCTCAACATTACAAACTTATAAAAGACATTGTAAAACTGGAGCAAGTTCAGAAAAGAGCTACCAGTATAGTAAGCAGACTGCAAAGTATGTCCTACGAAGAATGGGTTTTTTGCAAAAAAGAAGGCTAAGAGGAGACTAAATAGCTGTTTACAAATATCTGAAGGGATGTCACAGTGTAGAGGGATCATCAATAAACTTCTTGAATGTGGTTTTGAGCACCTTGAGGATGTGCAGTTTTTAGAATGGTACATCACTTGTTCAAATTTCTGTCATATAGGCCCCTCAAAGTCACTTCAAATGTGAGGTGGTCCATAAAAAATGGTTTTGTAAATTTTGTTGGAAAAAGGAGAAATCTCAGTGATCAACAGTGATCAAAAGGAGCCAATAGGAAAAATTTACCAGCAGATCTCGGCGGACGCACTATGCATGTGCCTTCCATTTTTGTTTTCCAGGAAGATAACGCCGGGCAGGGGTCTGATCGGGAAGAACCGGGATATAGTGGAGGTACCCGGGTGTCTCGGTGGACATCATTTCTCTCTCTCCTCTGACATGTATATCATGTCAGAAGAGAATAATAATAATCTTTATTTATATAGCGCCAACATATTCCGCAGCGCTTTACAGTTTAACAGTTTCAAACGCAACAGTCATAAGTAGCAACGTTAACAATACAATAATTAAAGCACAATAAGACGACCCTGCTTGTGAGATCTTACAATCTACAATGAGGTGGGGGAGATACAAAGTACAGGTGTGTATTTACAATGATGTATTTACAATGATGGTCCAGCCATCTTCAGGGGGTGGGGATAGATGGAGATAGTGAATGGGCTACACACACACACAAACATAAAATGACTGATTAGGGAATGTGATAGGCCGCTCTGAACAAATGTGTTTTGAGGGAGCATCTAAAACTATGCAAATTGTGAATGGTCCTAATTTCTTGGGGTAGAGCATTCCAGAGGATTGGTGCACCACGGGAGAAGTCTTGTAGTCGGGAGTGGGAGGTACGGATAAGTGCAGAGGTTAGTCGAAAGTCCTTTGCAGAGCGCAGCGGTCGGTTAGGCGGATAGACATAAATAAGGGAGGAGATGTAATGGGGTGCCGCACTGTGGAGAGCTTTGTGGGTGAGAACAAGTACTTTGAAGAGAGAAAAATCATTGAAACAGCCAGTACACTTTTTTTTTGTTATCACCGTTATTAACTGAATAACGGCAATCACGGAAAATCCGGCCCTGATTATGTTCTCCAGGGTCTCAGCTATCCCCGTTAACCGAGACCCTGCAGATTGGGGGGGCGCTACAGCTCTATTCCCAATCGCCGGGAATAAGTACCCTTACCGGCCGCCGTTTTATTGCATATCGGCGTTGCTAAGGGGTTAAATAGCAAAACTACAAGACCCAGAATGCCAGCACAGAATATCTAGGCTCCTCGGGAGTTTAGGTTTGTCAAAAACTAGACCGTCTCCAATCACTGCAAGTACACTACCCCATTTCACAGACACATAACACAGTGATGGACGCTGAGCTGACCAGGACGCTCACTCTCTGGCTGTAACAAGCTTCTGGAGACTTCCACATATTTCACCTGAACCTCCAGGGTATTCAAAATGATGGCTCTGAATCTCACTGGTCGTCGCGTGTCATGTGACCGCAGTGCATTATGGGATTGTAGTTCACTTCTAGGTACTTCACAGCCTTCCAGGATCTGGAACTACACGTTCCATGATGCATTACTCAGATATTTAGGCACCATTTTTCCAATATTATGACATGCTTATTTAATTGCCTATGTCAGTTGTTAACGACATATTGCTTGCATAATTAGCCTATGTGCTAGGACTGTTTAATTAAAAGCGAATTACAGTAAATAATCTATTGGGTCAGACTTCTATAATACACGTATTAAGAACGCGCAGTCCCATAAGCATAGCGTGTGTTTACTGTCTGACAGGATTGTTAGTGCTGAAGCCGATGGCATGTACTGTTCTGCAGATAAAATGTGAATTATCCCCTTCATGACCCAGCCTATTTTGACCTTAAAGACCTTGCCGTTTTTTGCAATTCTGACCAGTGTCCCTTTATGAGGTAATAACTCAGGAAAGCTTCAATGGATCCTAGCGGTTCTGAGACTGTTTTTTCGTGACATATTGGGCTTCATGTTAGTGGTAAATTTAGGTCAATAAATTCTGTGTTTAATTGTGATAAAAACGGAAATTTGGCGAAAATTTTGAAAATTTCGCAATTTTCACATTTTGAAATTTTATTCTGTTAAACCAGAGAGTTATGTGACACAAAATAGTTAATAAATAACATTTCCCACACGTCTACTTTACATCAGCACAATTTTGGAAACAAAATTTTTTTTTGCTAGGAAGTTATAAGGGTTAAAATTTGACCAGCGATTTCTCATTTTTACAACGAAATTTACAAAACCATTTTTTTTAGGGACCACCTCACATTTGAAGTCAGTTTGAGGGGTCTATATGGCTGAAAATACCCAAAAGTGACACCATTCTAAAAACTGCACCCCTCAAGGTGCACAAAACCACATTCAAGAAGTTTATTAACCCTTCAGGTGCTTCACAGCAGCAGAAGCAACATAGAAGGAAAAAATTAACATTTAACTTTTTAGTCACAAAAATGATTTTTCAGCAACAATTTTTTTATTTTCCCAATGGTAAAAGGAGAAACTGAACCACGAAAGTTGTTGTCCAATTTGTCCTGAGTACGCTGATACCTCATATGTGGGGGTAAACCACTGTTTGGGCGCACGGCAGGGCTTGGAAGGGAAGGAGCGCCATTTGACTTTTTGAATGAAAAATTGGCTGTACTCTTTAGCGGACACCATGTCACGTTTGGAGAGCCCCGTGTGCCTAAAAATTGGAGCTCCCCCACAAGTGACCCCATTTTGGAAACTAGACGCCCCAAGGAACTTATCTAGGTGCATAGTGAGCCCTTTAAACCCCCAGGTGCTTCACAAATTGATCTGTAAAAATGAAAAAGTACTTTTTTTTCACAAAAAAATTATTTTCGCCTCAATTTTTTCATTTTCAGATGGACAACAGGATAAAATGGATCCTAAAATTTGTTGGGAAATTTCTCCTGAGTACACCTATACCTCACATGTGGGGGTAAACCACTGTTTGGGCACATGGTAAAGCTCGGAGGGGAAGGAGCGCCATTTGACTTTTTGAATGAAAAATTATCTCCATCGTTAGCGGACACCATGTCGCGTTTGGAGAGACCCTGTGTGCCTAAACATTGGAGCTCCCCCACAAGTGACCCCATTTTGGAAACTGGACCCCCCAAGGAACTTATCTAGATGCCTAGTGAGCACTTTAAACCCTCAGGTGCTTCACAAATTGATCCGTAAAAATGAAAAAGTACACTGAGGTCAGAAGTACTGCATATACAGGGATGTATAGGAGGATACACTGAGGTGAGAAGTACTGCATACACAGGGATGTATAGGAGGATACACTGAGGTGAGAAGTACCCCATATACAGGGATGTATAGGAGGATACACTGAGGTCAGAAGTACTGCATATACAGGGATGTATAGGAGGATACCCTAAGGTGAGAAGTACCCCATATACAGTGATATATAGGAGGATACACTGAGGTGAGAAGTACTGCATATACAGGGATGTATAGGAAGATACACTGAGGAGGAAAGTACCCCATATACAGGGATGTATAGGAGGATACACTGAGGTCAGAAGTACTGCATATACAGGGATGTATAGGAGGATACACTAAGGTGAGAAGTACCCCATATACAGTGATATATAGGAGGATACACTGAGGTGAGAAGTACTGCATATACAGGGATGTATAGGAAGATACACTGAGGAGGAAAGTACCCCATATACAGTGATGTATAGGAGGATAAACTGAGGTGGGATGTACCCCATATACAGTGATGTATAGCCACGACCAATCAGCGATGGGCACAGTCCGGCGGCAAAATGGCAGCTCCATACTCCCCTTCAGTCAGCGCTCACACAGGGTTAATGACAGCGTTAACGGACCGCGTTATGCCACGGTGTAACGCACTCCGTTAACGCTGCTATTAACCCTGTGTGACCAACTTTTTAGTATTGATGCTGCCTATGCAGCATCAAAAGCAAAAAGATCTAATGTTAAAAATAATTAAAAAAAATTATAAAATAGTTATATACTCACATAGTATAGTTACATACTCCGTCGGCCCCTCGGATCCAGAACAGGCCTTTCCCGCTCCTCGCGACACTCCGGTGACCACTCCATGCATTGCGATCTTGCGAGATGATGACATAGCGATCTCGCGAGCTGGCTACGTCATCATCTCGCGAGACCGCAATGCACTCTTGAGACCGGAGCGTCACGAGGAGCATCGGTAAACGCTTCGCCTGGATCCAGGGGGCCGACGGAGGGTGAGTATATAACTATTTTTTATTTTAATTCTTTTTTTAACAGGGATATGATGCCCACATTGCTATATACGTGTGCTGTGCAATATACTACGAGGGCTGTGCAATATACTACGTGGGCTGTGCAATATACTACGTGGGCTGTGCAATATACTACGTGGGCTGTGCAATATACTACGTGGGCTGTGCAATATACTACGTGGGCTGTGCAATATACTGCATGGGCTGTGCAATATACTACATGGGCTGTGCAATATACTACGTGGGCCGTGCAATATACTACATCGGCTGTGCAATATACTACATGGGCTGTGCAATATACTACGTGGGTCGTGCAATATACTACGTGGGCCGTGCAATATACTACATGGGCTGTGCAATATACTACATGGGCTGTGCAATATACTACATGGGCTGTGCAATATACTGCGTGGGCTGTGCAATATACTACGTGGGCTGTGCAATATACTGCGTGGGCTGTGCAATATACTGCGTGGGCTGTGTAATATACTACGTGGGCTGTGCAATATACTACGTGGGCTTTGCAATATACTACGTGGGCTGTGCAATATACTACGTGGGCTGTGCAATATACTGCGTGGGCTGTGCAATATACTATGTGAGCTGTGCAATATACTGCGTGGCTGTGCAATATACTACGTGAGCTGTGTTATATGCTACGTGGGCTGTTATAAACTACGTGGCTGTGTTATATGCTATGTAGCTGTTATACGCTTCGTGGGCTGTGCTATATACTACGTGGCTGTGCCATATACTCCGTGGGCTGTATTATATACTCCGTGGGCTGTGCAATATACTACGTGGGCTGTGCAATATACTACGTGGGCTGTGCAATATACTACGTGGGCTGTGCAATATACTATGTGGGCTGTGCAATATACTGTGTGGCTGTGCAATATACTGCGTGGGCTGTGCAATATACTGCGTGGGCTGTGCAATATACTACGTGGGCTGTGCAATATGCTACGTGGGCTGTGCAATATACTGCGTGGGCTGTGCAATATACTGCGTGGGCTGTGCAATATACTACGTGGCTGTGCAATATACTATGTGAGCTGTGTTATATGCTACGTGGCTGTGTTATATGCTATGTAGGCTGTTATACACTCCGTGGGCTGTGCTATATACTACATGACTGTGCTATATACTCATTGGGCTGTGTTATATACTCCGTGGGCTGTGCTATATACTCCTATACTCCGTTGGCTGTGCCATATACTATGTGGCTGTGCAATATACTACGTGAGCTGTGTTATATGCTAAGTGGGCTGTTATAAACTACGTGGCTGTGTTATATGCTATGTAGCTGTTATACACTCTGTGGGCTGTGCTGTATACTACGTGACTGTGCTATATACTCCGTGGGCTGTCTTATATACTCCGTGGGCTGTGCTATATACTCTGTGGGCTGTGCTATATACTCCGTGGGCTGTGCTATATACTCCTATACTCCGTGGGCTGTGCTATATACTACGTGGCTGTGCAATATAATACGTGGCTGTGCTATTTACTATGTGGCTGTGCTACTTACTACGTGGGCTGTTATATACTACATGGCTGTGCTATATACTACGTGGCCGGCCACGTACAATCAGCAACAAGCGCAGTCCGGCCGCGAATTGGCGCAGGATTTGAACCACGCTTCGCTAATTGGTCGCGGCCGGGCGATTCCTGTGTATTCAATGTATTATTCTAAAATCTTCATAAATAAACTACATACATATTCTAGAATACCCGATGCGTTAGAATCAGGCTACCATCTAGTACACCAATAATAGCTAAAGCTTGTGTGATTTATAATCAGGCAGCTGGGAATTCTAAATGAGCTGGAATTACATCCAAATGTAAAGTGTGTCTACACAAAGGAAAGCTGAAAGCAACAATATAGATATTGTATCTGCCCAAATGAAGATTTATTATATTTATGCAGAGCAAAAAATGAATTGCAGAGGTTGCTTTAAAGCGTTTGAGCACAATGAGGAGTTCTGTCATACAATACTTTAAGTTGTGATACCACTTATATATCACAGTTGTGAGATGATGTAGCCTCATTTGCAACCTATTTAATATTTAAACGACTATTTTTACAATCTATTTAAAATATACCACTTAGACTATGTTCACACGCAGCATTTTGCTGTGCTTTATTTTTAATGCAAATTGAAAGCTGCATTTTACAGTACCAGCAAAAGTTATGAGATTTTAAAAATCTCATGCACCTGCTTGTTTTTTTTCCAAACTGAATTTGAGAACTGTAGCATTGTTTTTAAATCTGCAGAATGCCAATACTTTCAGCTTTTTTTCTTCCCCATCAAAAAAACATTGAGAAAGCATAAAACTAGCTTTATTAAACATGTACTGTAGAAAAAGCACACATATAATCACACCCAAAAAATGCTGCAAAAGATAAAAAATAAAACGTGGCAAAACCAGTGTGAAAACGAGGCGTTTTGAACACAGCGTTTTTAGTGGCAAAAGAGCAGGTTTTGTCTGCAGAAAAAAAATGCAGCAAAATCACTGAGTGTGTGTTAGGAGTCGAGTTTCTTCTGCTGCACAGGGGGAATCTCGATCCGTCTCCGCTGCGGTCTCCCATTCTCCTCCAGCCGCAGTGGAGTCTGCTCAGCAGGGACGTCACTCCCAGTGTCTTGCTCGCTCTCACTCTGTACAGAGAGTTACTGCTGCTTCTTCAGCTCCTGCCATTAAAGTCAGTGCTGGTCAGCGGCGAGCGGACTTCCCTGGGACTAAGTCCTTGTTTGCGCACACTGAGCATGCCCAGAGCAAGATCTCCCGTTGGAGATCGAGGGTCATGTGCTCTGGCTCTGCAGCGCATTCCATTGGTCCTCTTGGCAGGCCCTGGAAGGGCAAAGTTTCTGTGGCCACTTCCTGTCCTGCAAGTATATAAACTGCGCATGACCGCACGGCCATGCGCTAGTGTACAATTGAATACGTGTGTTTGTTGTGAGTGCAAGTCGTTCATTAAATACCCCTACCCTATTGTATGACTGTTCGCGTATGGAGTATGGCTGCTATCTAGCGCCCGACAAATCACTCAACGTGTCACACACGTATCAGCGTCTATTGCTGTGACCGCCAGTGCGGCGCCACGCGCCAGTAGTGCGCTTCCTGACCCACGTCTGGGTGCTTAGTGGTGCCTGCCAGCATGGCACAGTTCGCACTTCAGTGCTCTAATTATAAGAGTTGCCTAACACACCCTGTTGCGGTGTTGTGTCAGCAAGTGGTCTAATCGGACTTCAATCCTAGTTGGGGTTAAGTTCGCTGACTGCTTGCTCGCCTTCTATGTGCGGTACCGCGATCCTGTGACGCAACAGGATCGCTTCATTCACGTTGGGTGAAGTTTAACCCACGCGAGTATACTTATGAGTATCGCCATATAGTCCGTCATTACTCAGCAGCAGGTTCCATCTCTGCACGGTGGACCCCGGGCTACGAACGCACCGTACACTATCAGTCTTATTATTTGGTGCGTTCCGCTAGCCCTAACATTACACTAGCGCCAGGGTCTGGCTAGTGATGACGGACAAACAGCAATCCCTGCGGTATATACAGCAGCTGGAGGGTAGGTTGGCGGCTCTCGAGAGCGCAACCTCAGCTGTGGATGTTACCGCAGTTGCTGTACAGGCTGCCAGCGTGGCTGCAGCAACTTTGTCCATTGCCACCCCTGTTCCGACATTTTCTCGCCTCCCGCTGCCAGAAAAATTTTCTGGTAATAGCAAATTTTGTAGGGGATTCGTGAGTCAGTGCTCTATTCATCTCGAGCTTCTGGCTGCACGTTTCCCCACAGAGCGGGCTAAGGTGGGATTTATTGTGTCTCTATTGTCGGACAGGGCGTTGGAATGGGCTACGCCGCTGTGGGAGCGTGGCGATCATGTGGTGCAGAGTGCTCCTCTGTTTTTGAGCACTTTAAAACAGGTCTTTTTAGGACCTCAAGTCACCCATGACACTGCGCTCCAACTGCTGGCATTAACTCAGGGTGAGTCCTTAGTCAGTCATTTTGCCGTCCAATTCCGCACTTTAGCATCTGAGCTGGAATGGTCGGATAAAGCTCTTATCCCCATATTTTGGAGGGGCTTGGCTGACCATGTAAAGGACGCTCTGGCCACTAGGGAGATTCCTGCCACACTGGAGGAGTTAATAACAGTCTCCACTCGAATTGACCTCCGTTTTAACGAGCGGAGGTTAGAGCGAGCCCAGTGTAGGCAGAGGTTTCGGCTGGCTCCTACTTTCGCCAAACCTCTGGAATCTCCGGTCCTGGTTCCTGAGTCACATGAGGCCAGGGAAGTGTCACAAGCGGGACCTAAGTCCCGGACCGCTTGTGCACTCAGGGTCTGTCATGTTTGCCAGCAGTCTGGACATTTAGCCACCAGATGTCCTCAGCGGTCGAGGAAACGTCAGCGTCTAGTGGTCGTAGGTGGAGGTACACTAGACACGGCGACGTTTGCCTCTAAATTGTCCTTTAAGGGGACAATTACTATAGGCTCATTCTCCCACTCGGTAGAGCTCTGCGTGGATTCTGGGGCGGAGGGCAATTTTATGTCTTCTGCCTTTCGCCCAACGCCACGCAATACCTCTGGTTATGCTAGCTCAACCTGTAACGGTACGAGTGGTGAATGGGTCGACTCTGCCCTCACAGATAACTCACCAGACCATCCCTTTTACTCTGTCCATGTCGCCATCTCATCAGGAGATTATTTCTCTGCTCGTCATTCCAGAGGGAATTGATGAAGTCCTGTTGGGAATACCTTGGCTACGGTACCACTCTCCTCATATCGAGTGGTCCTCAGGCAGAATTCTGGGATGGGGTGAATCTTGTGGGGGTAGGTGTCAGAGGGAGTGCGTTCAGGTAGCTACAACTGAGGTACCCGCAGATCTTTCCTCTCTCCCCAAGCAATATTGGTCGTATGCAGACGTATTCTCCAAAAAGGCGGCGGAGACCCTTCCGCCCCATCGCCCCTATGACTGTCCTATTGACCTCTTGCCTGGTGCTGAGCCTCCTCGGGGTCGAGTCTATCCGCTATCTCTCCCGGAGATGGAGGCAATGTCACAGTACATCCAGGAAAATCTGGCAAGAGGGTTCATCAGGAAGTCAGTGTCACCTGCTGGGGCAGGGTTCTTCTTCGTGCAGAAGAAGAGTGGGGAATTGCATCCATGCATAGACTACAGGGGTCTTAACGCCATCACCGTTAAGAATAAATACCCTTTGCCTTTGATATCTGAACTGTTCGATAGGCTTCGGGGAGCAAGGGTATTTACTAAATTAGATCTGCGGGGTGCTTACAACCTGATTCGCATCCGTGAGGGGGACGAATGGAAGACGGCTTTTAACACCAGGGATGGGCTCCCACCGGAGAGATGTTTGCAAAGTCTTCGACCTCCTACGGGCAAACTCCCTCTATGCCAAGTTGGAGAAGTGTATGTTTCAGCAGGAGTCCTTACCTTTCCTAGGCTACATCATCTCAGCCCAGGGATTGGCTATGGATCCTGCCAAACTACAGGCTGTGATGGACTGGCAGGAACCCCATTCTCTTAAAGCGGTGCAGCGCTTTATGGGGTTCATCATTTATTATCGCCAGTTCATCCCGCATTTCTCAACTTTGGTAGCTCCCTTGGTTGCCCTCACCAAGAAGGGGGCGAATCCCAAATTGTGATCTGAGGAGGTCTCCAAGGCTTTTATCTCTATAAAGTCACACTTCGCTAGCGCTCCCATTCTTCATCGCCCCGATGTTGATAAGCCATTTATCATGGAGGTAGATGCCTCTTCTGTTGGTGCTGGAGCAGTCCTCTTCCAAAAGGATGCTCAAGGTCGGAAGCATCCTTGCTTCTTTTTCTCCAAGACCTTCGCACCAGCAGAGAGGAATTATTCCATCGGGGACAGGGAGTTGCTAGCCATGAAGTTGGCTTTCTCGGAGTGGAGACATCTCTTGGAGGGAGCACGTTTTCCCTTCCAAGTCTTCACAGATCACAAAAATTTGGTGTATCTGCAGACAGCTCAGCGGTTGAATTCTCGCCAGGCCAGATGGTCCTTGTTCTTCTCCCGGTTTCATTTCACCCTCCATTTCCTTTCTGGGGAGAAGAACATTCGGGCCGACGCTCTCTCTCGCTCCGTTGTGTCATCTGCGGAGGAGGAGGAGCCTCGGCTTATTGTCCCCACCGAGAGTTTGAGAACCGTGGCCCCGGTTTCGCTGGAGTCTGTGCCCCCGGGCAAGACTTTTGTTCCATCTAGTTTGCGACCGGAGGTTCTCTCTTGGGCACACTCGTCCAGGGTGGGTGGACATTTTGGTACTAAAAGGACATCAGAGTTACTGGCGAGGACATACTGGTGGCCGCATATGGCTCGTGATGTCACGGAGTACGTTCGGGCGTGTGTCTCTTGCGCCAGGAACAAGACTCCTCGGCAACGGCCAGCTGGGTTGCTTTATCCTCTGCCCGTGGCTGACAGGCCCTGGGAGATGGTCGGGATGGACTTTGTGGTTGGCTTACCCAAGTCTCGTAATTGCACCATTATCTGGGTGATCACCGATCATTTTTCCAAAATGGTGCATTTGGTGCCTCTTCCACGGCTACCATCTGCACGGGCGTTGGCTGTCTTGTTTATCAAGCATATCTTTCGCTTACACGGTATGCCAGACAAAATTGTTAGTGACCGGGGTCCCCAGTTTGCGTCTCGATTCTGGAGGGAGCTATGTCGTCTACTCAGTATTGAGTTAAATCTCTCTTCGGCATATCATCCCGAGACGAATGGGTTGGTAGAAAGGGCCAACCAGACCTTGGTCACATATCTGCGACATTTTGTTTCTGCCAGACAGGATGACTGGGCATCCTAGCTACCGTGGGCAGAGTTTGCACTTAACAATGCCGTAGCCGACTCCACCGGTCAGACTCCATTCCTCTTAAATTACGGCCAGCATCCGCGTGTTCCTGTGCCCATGCCTGTGTCTTCCGCTGATCCCAGGGTGGCAGACTGGGCTGTGGAGGCACGGGACATTTGGGATCGCACGCAGGATGCCATTCGGGCCTCCAAGGAGAGAATGAGGTCCTCCGCCGATGTTCATCGGCGCCCCGCTCCGACTTTTGCCCCTGGCGACTTGGTGTGGCTCTCCGCCCGTAACATCAGGCTGCGAGTTGAGTCCACTAAGTTTGCTCCTCGCTACTTGGGTCCCTTCAAGGTTCTCGAACAGGTTAATCCTGTGGTCTACCGCCTGGCTCTTCCTCCACGCTTGGGTATCACCGACACCTTTCATGTGTCCCTCTTGAAACCCGTATACATGTCCCGGTTTTCCCGAGTCATCTGCCGGGACATCGGGTTCGTCTACGGACGATTACGAGGTGAACGCTATTTTGGGGTGCAAGGTGGTACGTGGCAAAAAGTTTTATTTGGTGGATTGGAAGGGTTATGGTCCAGAGGACAGGTCTTGGGAGCCTGCTGAAAACATTCGGGCCCCACAGCTCATTGCTGCCTTCGAGCGTAGCGAGGCCCAAGGAGGGGGGGGGGGGCCCTAGGGGGGGGGTAATGTTAGGAGTCGAGTTTCCTCTGCTGCACAGGGGGAATCTCGATCCGTCTCCGCTGCGGTCTCCCATTCTCCTCCAGCCGCAGTGGAGTCTGCTCAGCAGGGACGTCGCTCCCAGTGACTTGCTCGCTCTCACTCTGTACAGAGAGTTACTGCTGCTTCTTCAGCTCCTGCCATTAAAGTCAGTGCTGGTCAGCGGCGAGCGGACTTCCCTGGGACTAAGTCCTTGTTTGCGCACACTGAGCATGCCCAGAGCAAGATCTCCCGTTGGAGATCGAGGGTCATGTGCTCTGGCTCTGCAGCGCATTCCATTGGTCCTCTTGGCAGGCCCTGGAAGGGCAAAGTTTCTGTGGCCACTTCCTGTCCTGCAAGTATATAAACTGCGCATGACCGCACGGCCATGCGCTAGTGTACAATTGAATACGTGTGTTTGTTGTGAGTGCAAGTCGTTCATTAAATACCCCTACCCTATTGTATGACTGTTCGCGTATGGAGTATGGCTGCTATCTAGCACCCGACAAATCACTCAACGTGTCACACACGTATCAGCGTCTATTGCTGTGACCGCCAGTGCGGCGCCACGCGCCAGTAGTGCGCTTCCTGACCCACGTCTGGGTGCTTAGTGGTGCCTGCCAGCACGGCACAGTTCGCACTTCAGTGCTCTAATTATAAGAGTTGCCTAACACACCCTGTTGCGGTGTTGTGTCAGCAAGTGGTCTAATCGGACTTCAATCCTAGTTGGGGTTAAGTTCGCTGACTGCTTGCTCGCCTTCTATCTGCGGTACTGCGATCCTGTGACGCAACAGGATCGCTTCATTCACGTTGGGTGAAGTTTAACCCACGCGAGTATACTTATGAGTACCGCCATATAGTCTGTCATTACTCAGCAGCAGGTTCCATCTCTGCACGGTGGACCCCGGGCTACGAACGCACCGTACACTATCAGTCTTATTATTTGGTGCGTTCCGCTAGCCCTAACAGTGTGTACACAGCCTTAAAAGGTATACAACTCTGGCAAAAATTAAGAGACCACTGCAAAATTTTCAGTTTGTCTAATTTTTCTCTTTATAGATATATTTTTGAGTAAAATGTGAATTGTTCTTTTTTATTCTATAAACTTCTGACAACATGTCTCTGAATTTCCAAGCAATAAATTTTGTATTTATTTTCTCACAAAGAAAAATGGTCAAAATTAAAATAAAAATGCAGTGCTTTCAGACCTCAAATAGTGCAAAGAAAACAAGTTCATAATCATTCATAAACAACAATACTAATGCTTTAACTCAGGAAGAGGTCAGAAATCAATATTTTGTGGAATAACCATGATTTTGAATCACAGCTTTCATGCGCCTTGGCATGCTTTCCACCAGTCTTTCACACTGCTTCTGGCACAAAAATTTAAGCAGTTCTTCTTTGTTTGATGACTTGTGACTATCCATCATCCTCGATTACATTCCAGAGGTTTTCAATGGGGTTCAGGTCTGGAGATTGGGCTGCCCATGACAGGGTTTTGATGTGGTGGTCTCTTAATTTTTGCCAGAGCTGCATCTCAAGGGGTTCAATCAAGCAACATTGCAATTTAATTCTTATAAAAAGCCTCCTTGTTCCAAAGAACTGAGGGATTTTAAATTCTCTAGTCTACTATTCGGGGCTTAGGTTCTTTCCATCTCTTCAGACTATCAGATGTGGTCGGTTTCCAAGAAAAAGAGCATTTTGGTTTAAAGTCTGCAATGACTGGATGTGCCCCTACACTCCTACGATGCTACAGAGGTAAAACTACATCTGTTAGCGGAATCTGAGAGAACAGTTCTGTCACGCTCACGCCCTGACTGGTGGGCGTGAACTCGTGGGGTTTGTGGCCCCACTGTACCACAAACCAGACTACCCTGGAAGGGGCATGACTATGACAGCTGCCTGGGTTTTCACTGGAGCCTCTGATGGTGAGGTCAGGCTTGTGCAGCAGGCAGCTGCCAGGTGCTACTCCAGGGTGATGTCTGGCTGTGGCTGCTGATCCCACTTGGGAGACAGGAACACCAGGATTGGTGCGGGCATCAGGCAGGACTGGCAGAAGAGCACGGCAGGAACTCAGACGAGTAGGCTGGCACGGCTGGGACACAGGGCTGGCAGAGACATGGCAGAGAACACAGGGCTGGCAGAGACACGGCAGAGAACACAGGGCTGGCAGGGATGGCAGGAAACACAGGACTGGAAGGCACGGCAGGAACGGCAGGACTGGCGGGAACACTGGATTGGAAGGCACGGCAGAGAACTCAGGACTGGTTATGAAGGAACAGGTAGGGGCCTGTTCACACTGGAGGTGCAGGTACGGATATGTAGTTAGGAGGAACAGGTAGAGACACACTGGAGGTGCAGGTATGGATATGTAGAATGAATAAACAGGAAGGGACCTGGAGGTGCTGGTACGGAAATGTAATATGGAAGAACAGGTAGGGACCTGTTCACACAAGAGGTGCAGATAAGGAAACAAGCAGAAAGAAGTAAGAGGGAACAGGTTGGGACCTGTTCAGACTGGAAGCGAACTGCAAGGCTGCGAATAGGAGCGGTAGAGCAGCAAGAGATAGGACAGCAATAAAAGCTAAGCAGAGCCACAAGGAATGTGGAGAGGAGCTGCAGCAAGAGATACTGCTGAAGCTAAGCAGAGTGGAACCGCAAGGATTGCGGAGAGGAGCTGCAGCAATAGATACTGCTGAAGCTAAGCAGAGTGGAACCGCAAGGATTGCGGAGAGGAGCTGCAGCAATAGATACTGCTGAAGCTAAGCAGAGTGGAACCGCAAGGATTGCGGAGAGGAGCTGCAGCAAGAGATTAGTGCAGCAACGGGAGCGGAGCAGACCAGAATGGAGCAGAACCGCAGGAGTGCGGAGTAGAGATCAAGCCACAAAGCTACAGAGCAGGCAGAGCCGCAAGAGTGTGGAGCAGAAGCAGACTGTGAACACAAGGAAAGACACAGCAGGGAAGGAAGCCACAGACAAGGAGACCGAGATGAGACAAAGTACAGACAAGGCAATGGAACAAGACACAAGGACAAAGACACAGGGACCAGTATATTCTGCCTCCTGGAGGGCGGACAACAAGATCAAGGCAATAGCACAGAGAAAAGCCACCAGAGAGGGAGTAACTCAGAGCAAGGCCTGGCAAACTCAGAAGCTAAACACTAACTGAGCTAACACATTGCACAGGCCCAGACCACAGGGTGGAGCTGCACTATATACTGGAGGCCTCTTGGCAATTGGTCAGGAACAGATTAGACAGATGCACCTGATTCCTATAAGAACCAGAGAGTTCAGGCGCCGCCCCCCTATACACACAGCCATGAGGCATGCAGAGAGCAGAGACACAGAACATGAAGCTGGCATGAAACAGAAACCACATCATGGCCTGGAGCAGTGGGTAAGAAAGTGTGAGAAATGAGAGGCCATGCCGTGATGCCAGCAGAGTTGTTACAAGTTCTGACCAGTAACAAAACCAAGCTGCTGGGCCAAACTGTCAATCTTCCAAAACTCATCAATCGCCAACAAGCTGGTAGTCAAAAGGGAGAGGAGCGATGCGCTCCTTGAGAAAGAACTTTAGACAACCCTTTTAATATACACACATACAGTAGGGAAAAAAGTATTTAGTCAGCCACCAATTGTGCAAGTTCTCGCACTTAAAAAGATAAGAGAGGCCTGTAACTGACATCATAGGTAGACCACAACTATGACAGTCAAAATGAGAAAACAAATCCAGAAAATCACCTTGTCTGATTTGGCAAGATTTATTTTGCAAATTATGGTGGGAAATAAGTATTTGGTCACCTAAAAACATGCAAGATTTCTGGCTCTCACAGACCTGTAACTTCTTCTTTAAGAGGCTCCTCTGTCCTTGTTATCAGTATAAAAGACACCTGTCCACAACCTCAAACAGTCACACTCCAATCTCCACTATGGTGAAGACCAAAGAGCTGTCGAAGGACACCAGAAACAAAATTGTAGCCCTGCACCAGGCTGAGAAGACTGAATCTGCAATAGGCAAGCAGCTTGGTGTGATGAAATCAACTGTGGGAGCAATAATAAGAAAATAGAAGACATACAAGACCACTGATAATCTCCCTCGATCTGGGGCTCCACGCAAGATCTCACCCGGTGGGTTCAAAATGATCACAAGAACAAGAGCACAAGAGCAAAAATCCCAGAACCACACGTGGAGAGCTAGTGAATGACCCGCATAGAGATGGGACCACCGAAACAAAGGCTACCATCAGTAACACACTATGCCGCCAGGGACTCAGATCCTGCAGTGCCAGACATGTTCCCCTGCTTAAGCCAGTACATGTCGGGCATGTCTGATGTTTGCTAGAGAGCATTTGGATTATCCAGAAAAGTATTGGGAGAATGTCACATGGTCTGATGAAACCAAAGTAGAACTGTTTGGTAGAAATAAAACTCGTCGTGTTTGGAGGAGACAGAATGCTGAGTTGTATCCAAAGAACACCATACCTACTGTGAAGCATGGGGATGGCAACATCACGCTTTGGGGCTGTTTCTCTGCAAAAGGACCATGACAACTGATTCGTGTACATGAAAGAATGAATTGGGCCATGTATTGTGATTTTGAGTGCAAACTTCCTTCCATCAGCAACGGAATTGAAGGTGAAACGTTGATGGGTCTTTCTGCATCATAATGATGCCAAGCACACAGCCAGGGCAATGAAGGAGTGGCTTCGTAAGAAGCATATGAAGGACCTGGAGTGGCCTAGCCAGTCTCCAGATTTCAACCCCCATAGAAAACCTTTGAAGGGAGTTGAAAGTCCATGTTGCCCAGTGACAGGCCCAAAGCATCACTGCTCTAGAGGAGATCTGCATGGAGGAATTGTCTAACATAATACAAACAGTGTGTGCCAACAATGTGAAGACTTACAGAAAACGTTTGACCTCTGTCATTGCCAACAAAGGGTATATAACAAAATATTGAGATGAACTTTTGTTAATGACCAAATATTTATTTTCCACCATAATTTGCAAAATAAATCTTGCCAAAACAGACAAGGTGATTTTCTGGATTTGTTTTCTCATTTTGACTCTCATGGTTGTGGTCTACCTATGATGTCAATTACAGGCCTCTGTCATCTTTTTAAGTGGGAGAACTTGCACAATTGGTGGCTGACTAAATACTTTTTTCTCCACTGTATATGCAACAACAGTAACAATCTAGAAAGTCTGATAATCTAGCATGTGTTTCAGCACAGAACTGCAATAACATGCTTTCTCAGAAAGCCCAGAAAAGCAATAATGAAGTAAGAAACACAATTATGCCACATACAGACATTCAGTATTTGGTCAGTATGTTACATCAGTATTTGTAAGCCAAAACCAGGAGTGGGTGATGAATACAGAAGCGGTGACGTGCTTTTATCTTTTCCTCGGATTGCTCCACCAGGGCCGCCATCAGGGCATTACAGCCGTGACTGGCGTATGGGACCCGGTGAGCAGAGGGGGCCCGCATCGGGCCCCGTCTCATCTGCTCCCCGGGCCCCCCCTGCAGGCCCTGCGGCACGCTATTGACGTGCGGGCCCGCGCCCGCACGTCAATAGTTAACAGCCGCCAGCCAGTCTGAGGCTGGCAGCTGAATAGGGCCGCAGTGCGCACTCGCCGGCGTCTGACGTCATTCTCAGCCGCCGGGCCCGGCGAGTGCGTCTGCGTGGAGCCTGGAGGGAGCTTCGCCCGGCGCAGGAGCATGGCCAGGTAAGAACTCGTGTTTTTTTTTTCTTTGAGAGTGGCGATCCAGGGGGACCCGGGGGGCAGAATGCTGGACACACAGGGGCAGAATGCTGAACACACAGGGGCAGAATGCTGGACACACTGGGGGCAATATGTTGGAGACACTGGGGAAGAATGCTGGACACACAGGGGCAGAATGCTGGACACACTGGGGCAGAATGCTGGACACACTGGGGCAGAATGCTGGACACACAGGGGCAGAATGCTGGACACACAGGGGCAGAATGCTGGACACACTGGGGCAGAATGCTGGACACACTGGGGGCAATATGCTGGAGCCACTGGGGCAGAATGCTGGACACACACTGGGGCAGAATGCTGGACACACAGGGTCAGAATGCTGGAGCCACTGGGGCAGAATGCTGGACACACAGGGGCAGATTGCTGGACACACAGGGGCAGAATGCTGGACACACACTGGGGCAGAATGCTGGACACACTGGGGCAGAATGCTGGACACACTGGGGCAGAATGCTGGACACACTGGGGGCAATATGTTGGAGACACTGGGGCAGAATGCTGGACACACAGGGGCAGAATGCTGGACACACAGGGGCAGAATGCTGGAGACACTGGGGCAGAATGCTGGACACACAGGGGCAGAATGCTGGACACACAGGGGCAGAATGCTGGACACACAGGGGCAGAATGCTGGACACACAGGGGCAGAATGCTGGACACACTGGGGCAGAATGCTGGACACACTGGGGGCAATATGCTGGAGCCACTGGGGCAGAATGCTGGACACACACTGGGGCAGAATGCTGGACACACTGGGGCAGAATGCTGGAGCCACTGGGGCAGAATGCTGGACACACATTGGGGCAGAATGCTGGACACACTGGGGCAGAATGCTGGACACACTGGGGGCAATATGTTGGAGACACTGGGGCAGAATGCTGGACACACAGGTGCAGAATGCTGGACACACAGGGGCAGAATGCTGGACACACTGGGGCAGAATGCTGGACACACTGGGGCAGAATGCTGGACACACTGGGGCAGAATGCTGGACACACTGGGGCAGAATGCTGGACACACAGGGGCAGAATGCTGGACACACAGGGGCAGAATGCTGGACACACTGGGGCAAAATGCTGGACACAAAGGGGCAGAAAGCTGGGCACACTGGGGCAGAATGCTGGACACTGGGGCAGAATGCTGGACACACTGGTGCAGAAAGCTGGACACACAGGGGCAGAATGCTGAACACACTGGGGCAGAATGCTGGACACACAGGGGCAGAATGCTGGACACACAGGGGCAGAATGCTGGACACACAGGGGCAGAATGCTGGACACACTGGGGCAGAATGCTGGACACACTGGGGCAGAATGCTTGACACACTGGGGCAGTATGCTGGACACAGTGACAGGGGCAGTATGCTGGACACAGTGACAGGGGCAGTATGCTGGACACAGGGGCAGACTGTGAGACCCGGGGGCAGAATGCTGGACATTGGGGCATAATGCTGGACATTGGGGCAGAATGCAAGACACGGGGCAGAATGGAGATACGGGGCATGATTGGAGACACGGGGCAGGATGAAAGACATGAGGGCATGACTGGAGACAGATGGGGAGGATTGGAGACAGATGGGGCAGAATGGAGACACAGGGGGCATGATTGGAGACAAGTGGCAGGATTGCAGACATGGGGGCTTTGTTGGAGACATAGTGGGCAGAATGGAGACATGGGGCATGATTGGAGACACTGGGGGCAGAATTGGAGACAGATCATGCAGGATCATGGGGCAGGATGGATATGATGGAGACAGATGGGGCAGGATGGAGAGATCACATGGGGCGATCATATGGGGCAGGATGGGGAGATCATATGGGGCAGAATGGATACTCATGAGGGCAGGATGGGAGAACATATGGCTGACGCCAGGAATGAGACACACGGTGGCCAGGATGGGGAATATTATTACCATAGTGGCTAATTTAGGGATATTATTACTGCAGTGATGTATTTATTTTATTTTTTGAGGACACGGTTTTAAATGGGGGGGCGATCCTGTTACTGTGTAGAGTGACACTATGTCGCCTCTTTTTCTTCATGTGGTGTAATGTAGAAGTTGGGAAAAATTAAGTAATGTATTCTACAAGCGGAGATCGAGATAACTGTGTTATTTCCTGCAGAGAGAAGTCATGGCTGGATGAAATGATGGCGGTCTGTGCTGGATGAAAGATGAAGGACTTCACCTAGAGACGTCACTGGTGAGTCAGTGTGTTACCTATACACTGACACTATACACTGTATACTGTATACAGAGCTCCTGTGTATAATTTTACTAGTGATCACTGTATTATCTGTACACAGACACTGCATACTAAGTACAGATCTCCTGTGTATAATGGCACTTATGGTGATAGTATGGTGCTTTTTTTTAATTACTGATCAGAATTGAAGTATTCAGTCACTATGTGGTGGTAATATGTGGTCTGGACATGGTGTAGCGGTATTTGTTCCTTATATGTGATATTATTCGATCACTGTGGTGGTAATATGCGGTCTGGTCATGGTGTAGTGGTATTTGTTCTTTGTATGTGATATTATTCGATCACTGTGGTGGTAATATGTCATCTGGTCATGGTGTAGCGGTATTTGTTCTTTGTATGTGATATTATTGGTCATTTTAAAAATGGAAAAATAAATAAAAATATACCTAAATTGTATTGCATATTTTAACAAATATTTAATAGGTTACAGTAGAGTGGGGCCCGGCCAAAAGTGTCTACCATGTTATGGTAGCAGCTTAAAAAATTTTTTGGCCAAAACAAAAGCTGCCGGCTATATGTGTGATCTAGTGACGGGAACTGTTAATGTGTGATAGGTGAGAAGTGGAGTTTTTCCAAGAGAGAGCGGTGGGACTGTGGACAGTTCGAGGGGTGGAGCGTGGAGGCGGGGCTGGGGTGGAGCCTGGGCGGAGTCTCAAGGGGGCCCCGAAAATTTTGCCAGTATGGGGCCCCGAAATTTCTAGTGGCAGCCCTGTGCTCCACTCCTTATTTTGGCTTACAAATCCTGAAGAAAAATAGTGGCTATATATTGAATCGATACATGGTGACTTTGGCTGTGGCACAGGTAGCGCAGCCCCCCCCCCCCCCCAAAAAAAAAAAAAAATCACTCTATGCCCCGGCTAGAACATAGTGCAAGTAGATGGGGCTGAATTGACCTACAAGGTATCTGAAACAAGCAAGTTGCAGAAGAAAACCAAAACCTGTCGACTTTTTTATGACTTGCTCGCTGCAGTACTTCGTGGGTTGTAATGTGACTCCACTGACTCAGGACATGATGCGATGTAGCAGCGGGATCCAGCAATCTTTGGCTACACAACCTACATCACATCCAAAGTGGTCTCATAGCATCTGCCTGTTTTATATAAACCCTTATTTTTTTTTACTTTCTAACTGTACAGAAGTACAAAAAAGTTTTCAGACTTACACAAATTTTGTTTTTTACTACGTTTACTACATATTTTAGCTCTTTTATTCAGATGTTTCTATGATTACTGAAGTACAGTTAGGGTAGGTGCACATGGTCAGTAAACGCTGCGGTTTGGATGTTGCGTACCTCCGCAGCATCCAACCTGCAGCTGCCAGATGTTACAACACAGTGGATGGGAATTCAAGAAATCCCATGCCCACTATGCGTGCACCGGTGCCCGCGGGTCACTCACGGAGACAGACATGTGGTGCATCATTCCAGACTGCAGCATGTCAATTTAACTTGCGGAGACGAGTCTCCGCAACAGAATTTTCACCCGTACAATGTAATGGACGTGGCGATTCCGCACAGGCATGTACTGCGTCCAAAGTGCTGGCAAGTACTTACCGTGTGCACCTACCCTTATAAGCATTTAATAAGATTTTAAGATTTTCTTTAGAGATACATCAAGTTAATGGAAAGACTCAATATTTAAAGTGTTGTTCCTTATTTTTCAAGACTTCTGCCAGGTCCCACTGGATAAAATAAGTGTTACTATGGAAAGAAAGAAGGACATCTCATCAAAATACAATGTGCTACCATCTCGTGCAAATGTAGGCTAAACAGTGACTGTACTCATGTGACATAGCATCTGTTGGGGTCGCTTATAGCCGTCACAAATACCCAGCCCTGTTGGATTTTTCAGTCTATCGTTGCATTATAAAGCTCAGTTAACTGCAGATTTTTGGTTTCCTTCATTAAATATGAACAACACATTCACCATGTCTAAATGTGGCCTAGAAGAAATAAAATCCGTACCACATATGAAACTATGTTCACGAGCATGAAGTCAATAACCAGAGAAAGTACCATGCTGCTGAGTTACACGTAATCACATTTGATGCGAAGTGTCTCACATCCTTTTGTGGTCCACATTGTACTTGATGCACCAATGGAATGGAAATAACATGACTGGTATGCAGCATGTCATCTGTGGTAATAGTTTAGCTGATAATCTGTAGAACTACTGTATATACAGTAGCATAACTTGAAGCTCATAGGCACCAATGCAAAATCTCCAACAAGGCCCTCAACTATCTTTATTAATATTGGTCTTTTCATATGGGTCAAAGAGACATTTTGGGCCCCTATTGACATCAGGTCCCAGATGCATCTGCAACCTCTGCACTTTTTATGGTTAAGCCACTGACTATGTACATGTAGAGACTGAACATGTCAAATAGAAAATTAGTACCTGAAGAAATTTGTTTTTGGTAGATCATATCCATATAATTTTCACAACATGCTCCTATGTCACAGCGATGAAGGTGCATATCATAACCAAACTGAGAGAAACATGTGACTATGACTAGGCCCATTCAATTCTAGTCAGGAGACCCAAAGCAAGTCTGGACAACGCTGTCTTTACTCACACTGTGAAATTCGCATGTGCCTAATGCGATGTCCATACTGTGTCTGTGCGCTTAACCTACAAAACACATTGGGAGCATAACCTGACATCAGTTAATCTGGAAAATTGCTAGAACCTTGAAGGTAAACTGTAATGCAGCATTAAAAACAATGAATTGCTATGAAGAATCATGAGGACCAGCCCCATGAATGGAAGACAAAAAAATACCTCTGTTGCAAAGGGTAAATTAATCAGTTACCAGCCTCAGAAACCGCTAATTGACAGCACCCCAGATAACAACCCTCATAAATGATGCACACACATCAAGTAGACACATCTAAAGATGAAATGTCCAGAGGAGACTGTGCGAAGCAGACCTTTATGGTTGAATCCACTACTGAGGACCACAAACTGGAAAAGGAGATTTGTTTGGGCCAAGCAATAAAAGGACTGGATATTAGAGAAGTGAAAATCTGTACCGTGTTCTGACGAGTCCAAATTTGAGATTTTTCTTGCCAATCGCTGTGTCTGTGTGATACATAAAAGGTGAGTAGATGGTTTCTACAACTCCAATTTAAAAAAAACTTGGGACACCACGTAAAATATAATAAAAACAAACATGCAAGAATTTGGAAATCTTTTTTACGCATATTCTTAACAGAACATAGAACACAGATCAGAAGTTGACATTTCAGAAGAAAAAATAAAAGTAATTTAAGTTGATGGCAGCAACCCAATATTTTTGGAATTGGGGTTGTAGAAACCATCCGCCCACCTCTTCTGCATCTCACAAAAACATGGTGGTTGGTACCAACATATCTCAAAAAAGTTGGGACAGGATTAGCAAAGGGTTGGAAAGGTAAGTGGTATTAATGAAAAACAGCTAAAGGGTTCATTTTAAACTACCATAAGTCACATGATTGTGGATAAAAAAAGCATGTTTGAGAGGCGTAGTCTCTCAGAAGCAAAGATGGTTAGAGGCTCACAAATATGTGAACACCTGCATCTAAAAACTGTGGAACAATTTCAGAAAATGTTCTTCAATGTAAAATTACAAAGACTTTGAATATTTCATCATCTACAGCACATAATATAAAAAAAATCAGATTCTGGAGAAATCCATGTGCACAAGGGACATGTTTGATGGTTAAAATTGGATGCTCGTGATCTACGAAGCCTCAGGGGGCACTGTATTGAAGACAGTCATGGTTTGGTTGTGCAAATGACTTCATGTGCTCAGAAATATTTCCTCCTGAAATATACAGTCCTTGCTCGGATTCAAATACCTGGTCCAACCAGCGAGTCTCCTAACCCAAATTACGTACAGTTCTGTTTACCTGAACTAACTGCCTCATACAGTATATGCCTATGAGGCATTTATGTCAGGTCAGGAGATCCTCAATCTGAGCACAGACCATATATCATGGAGGTGTAAACCTTTACAGCCAACATCTGGTGGCAGTGGAAATAAAAGCCACCATCACTTTCTCAAAATGCTTTGTGGGATGGCGCTGGGGAGGGGATGGGGGGTCACACAAAACTTTCTTTTTTTATGTTTTTTCACCCTACTAATGGTGCATTTTTGCAGTGTATTTTTATACTTTTGATACATTTCTTAGTTATCTAAACTAGGAATATGCTAGGTGTTGTTTTTTTTGTCATGGGTTTTTCATAGGCTTCTCAATAGGATAAGAAAACGCAAGAAAAAAAAGATCTCTGACTAAAAATAAACACCAAAAATCACAGCAAATAATGCACGCGACGTTCTCATCAGTAAAGCCCTGTGTACCACCACAACCCTTGGTAACATTTATGGAATGGATGCCGTTCCTGTTACAGCATTGTACAAATTGGAACCTTAGTACGATTTATTTCCGAGGCCTTAGGGCCTTATACATGCATTGTATTCTCTAGGCAAAGCCATTGTTTTATGCTGTATTATTGCAGTTTTTATGCTTTTCTCAGGAGGCCTTTCTCTCCACTGACTTCTTACCACCTCCCTCTCCACTCCCCTAGACCAGGTGTGCTGTTTGCATGCCTCACCTAGCTGGAAAGACCAGATTCCTCTCCAAAGACTGCCCAGTGCATGCCGGGAAGTGGCTGTTACACTTAACACTTCTATTGCTAATGTGGGAGGGAAATCTGACGAACGTGGGGCCAAGGTTTATTGTAAGATGTTATGGAGTATGGCTGCACGTAGTGACTCTCAATCCCTCTCGCTCCACGCTACAATTACTGTATCACTTACTTCCCTTTTTACATAGAACAAGTTCTCTATATTATCTGTGTGAGTTTATTTCGTACATTTGTAGTTGTTTTTTTCTTTCTTGCGTTGCAAATATTAATCTTGTGGTTTTGTCATGTGGTAGTCATACGATACTGCTGTTTAGAAGTCGGGGAGGGGAAATAGGAGTTAGAAGAAAACGAAAGATACAATATTTTATCAGAAAGCAAATTCTTGTCATTTTGGATATTATTTTGGATATTATTTTGGATATTAACGCATTTTACTCCAGATTGTCAAGTTTAATTTTTATTTTTTTTTTTTAGCATAAACCACTTCAGGAAGTGTTTATTTTTTTGGGAAGTTATTCTTTTCTTGAAGAGCTTTTGATTTGACAGTGTCTATCTAGTTCGGAGTGGATTCCTTCCTTGTTTTTCCCAAATCTCTTCAGGAAATTAAGAAAAAAAAAGCTAAAAAAAGCTCCAACATGACGAGCAAAGTTGATTTGCCATAAAAATGAAGAGCAAACAATTTTGCAAGCTTTTTTGAGGAGTATTTAGAGCAGATCTGCCTACAACATTTCTCAAAAAAGCACAGTTGGTAAAAAGCTTAAGGGTATGTGCACACAAAGTCTTTTTGCTGAGTTTTCAGAGCAAAAACTGAGCAGAAACTCCATTTTTTTGGAGGAGGATTAGGAGAGTTTCCGCACAGTTTCTGACTCTGTGTGAACATAGCCAAATTCCTCACTGGGAACTAGGATTTTATTCCTCAGTACTCCCAACAAGTTTCTAGTAGAAGGGTGTAAAGATTTAAGTCTGCAACTTGGTGTTGGCTGTCTAATGTGGTTGTAAAACTGGGCACAATTCATCAACGAAGACAACCCTTTCAAGATTGGTCCAGAAGGGCAATCAGGTGATCACATTCTGGTTTGACTCCTGGCAGCCCCGGCCAACAGCTGATATAATATAAAGACATTTTGAGTCTGCAAAAACATAAGACACCCGTAAAAAGTCTACTTTGGTAGTTCTGATCGAGGAACCCTCCATTCCATGACTCTTTTCACAAGACTACCCCTTTAAATCAATTTAAACCCTAATTCCTTGATACTGTCTTTCAATAACTTTACATCAACTTCCTAAAACTGTACAAAAAAACCCAACATATTTATTTTTTTCCTTTTTGGCACAATTTGTGTGGATGAGCTTTCTTTCGCCTCTGGAGGGCTTTTACGGACTTTTTCAAAGAGAAAAAAAAATCACTATCTGCCTGATCTCCTATTTTTTCACCTGCACAGCCTATAAATCACTCAACACCACCGGGCTTAGACAAGTTGAGGCACAGCAGTCAAACAAAGGCCTAGTTAGTACCACCACTCAGTATTCAGATTTGTCTGCCGTCTACTAGCTTTCTGAGCAATTCTGCTTCAGATTGTACACGTTCCACCCTGGAAACTCCCAGAAATTGGTCACCTTATTTCACAATATAAAGCACAATATAAAGTACATACATAATCGAAATGTTTGATCAGGTGTAAGATGTACTTGCTTTCAAATTAAATATGCAGGTGTCTCAAAGCAACTACACCAGTTTCATCAGGTCTAAGAGATTTATTTAATAATGCTGCTAGTTTGTGTTTTGAAATTTGATAACAGGTCTGCTTTGAAAAAGACTTGCATGTGGTTTGTTAAACCATTTCCCAAGAAATACAGAAGACCTAAACGGAAGTTCACAGTCAGAAAAGTCCAAGCATTTCAGCATCAGACTCTGGAGCGCTCAGGTCCCTCTGGCGGGCCCTTTACTAATGAATGGAGCAGAGGTGTGCATGCCCGACCTAAGCTCCATTTAGGTGGGTTTTTTCAGAGAATCGTTTTCAGGATCAGCGGGGGTCCTAGTTGTTGGACCCAAAGCTATTCCCTATCCTCCTGATAGAAGGTAACTTCTAATCTTGGTACATATCCTTTAAATAAACAGTTGGTGCAAAGTTTGACTGTACACATTACTATTATTAATTAAAGGGAAACTTCACCTACAACTAAAGTTTCTCATATAGTACACTATAGAATTATGTGTCAATCTCTTATCTGTAGAGTTGAGCAAAAAGATTTTATGGATGCTGGTTCAAAGGCCATGTTGGAATTCTGTGACTGACAAACCAGAGCCCCGGCAAACCTTCTCCTACCTGCCAGCATCTCCGACCTCTTCTGATTAGTAGGCCCGATGCAGTCATTGTTATGGCATGACATCAAGCCTGGCCTACTGAGTGATCAGAAGAGGCATTGGAAATGCTAGCATATAGAAGTAATTCAGCAGGGGTCATGTCTGGCATCCCCAGAATACCAATGTGGCCTCTTGCTCAGGGTTCTGCAAATCTTTTTGTTCAGCACTACTTACCTGCTCTTTTTGTTGCCACTTATGGAACCGTTCCATACTAATAGTTGAATCAGGTTTTGGTGAAATGCTTTTTTTTTTTCACTTGAGTCTAAGGCTACTTTCACACTAGCGTCGGATTCGGCCCATCGAGTTGCGTCGGACCCAGATTCCAACGCTAGCGTTTGATGCGCCGCACAACGGGTGCAGCGGATGCATTTCTCCGGCGCATCCGCTGCCCCGTTGTGAGGTGCGGGGAGGTGGGGGTGGAGTTCCGGCCGTGCATGCGCGGTCGGAAAAAGCGGTCCGTCGGCAGCAAAAAACATTACATTTAACGTCTTTTGCTCCCGGCGGTCCGCCACAACACGGCGCAACCGTCGCACGACGGTTGCGACGTGTGACAATACATCGCAATGCATCGGTAATGTTACTCTATGGGCAAAAATGCATCCTGCAAACAACTTTGCAGGATGCGTTTTTACCCCTAAACGACACATTGCGACGTATTCAAAAAAACGCCAGTGTGAAAGTAGCCTAAGAGGATCTGTCTTTGATACAGGCACCAGAAGTTCCTGTACAATAAATTTTCACACTATTCTATACTAGCCATTCACATAAGGGAACATGATCTTCCATCACAGTTATTGATGATGATTAGACGGCTCCTTCACACAGCTATGATGAAATTTCAATATGGTTTCTGACCAAAAGAAGACAAAGAGTGAACTGCAGGGAAATGAGTGCACTATACAAGAAGTCCAGAGCTTCCACAAAAATAAGGTAGGGGAAGCAACAATGGAAAGTTGTATTTTTGCTGTACGTCTTCATTAAGTGTTATGATATGACTAGTGATGAGCGAATATACTCGTTACTCGAGATTTCTCGAGCATGCTTGGGGTCCTCCGAGTATTTTTTATTGCTCGGAGATTTAGTTTTTCTTGCCGCAGCTGAATGATTTACATCTGTTAGCCAGAATAAGTACATGTGGGGGTTGCCTGGTTGCTAGGGAATCCCCACATGTACTTATGCTGGCTAACAGATGTAAATCATTCAGCTGCAGCAAGAAAAACGAAATCTCCGAGCACTAAAAAATACTCGGAGGACTCCCGAGCATGCTTGAGAAATCTCGATTAACGAGTATATTTGCTCATCACTAGATATGACCTATTAAAAGTTAAACTTGCCAAAACAAAGCTTAGTAATTCACAAACAAAAATAGAAAAGTGGCCATCAGTAAGGGTACGTTCACATTAGCGTTTTGCGGGGCTGCGTCGGGCGCAGCCGAGGCGACGCATGCATCATGCGTCCCTATATTTAACATGTGGGCGCATGGACATGCGTTGTCTTGCATTTTGTGACGCATGCGTCTTTTTTGGCGCAAGCGTCAGGGCACAGAGGACGCAGCAAGTTGCATTTTTTTTGTGTCCAAAATCATGCCAAAAAAGGACGCATGCATCACAAAACAATGCGTTTTGCATGCGTTTTTGTTTGTGTTGTGCGTTGCGTCGCCGACGCAGCCCCGCACAGCGCAAATGTTAACGTAGCCTAAGTCGTGTTATTTAAAGTAGTTGTCCAAGACCAATTTGCTGTGATCATTTACCAACAGCAGCATCTGACATTAAAGCCTCTTCTTCGGACACCAACATAATTTATAATGCAGTGTAAAATTAATTGTATTCCGCTTTGATGGCTTTTATGTAAGAATCCCTCCATAGTTTAGTCTGTAATGCTATCAGCCACAATCATGTGCATGAGATTTTACAGAATCTGATGCATTCATGAGGACAAAACTCCCTCTGCCTTTTTTGTCACACTATGTGTCCGCTATTCTGTCACTCCAGGTCTATTCCCCACCAGTGCTGCCTCGTCCTGCTTCACTTAAAGGGACACTGTCACCTGAATTTGGAGGGAACAATCTTCAGCCATGGAGGCGGGGTTTTTGATTCACCCTTTCCTTACCCGCTGGCTGCATGCGGGCTGCAATATTGGATTGAAGTTCATTCTCTGTCCTCCATAGTACACGCCTGCGCAAGGCAAGATTGCCTTGTGCAGGCATGTACTACAGAGGACAGAGAGTGAACTTCAATCCAATATTGCAGCCAGCATGCAGCCAGCGGGTAAGGAAAGGGTGAATCAAAAACCCCCAAACCCCGCCTCCATGGCTGAAGATTGTTCCCTCCAAATTCAGGTGACAGTGTCCCTTTAAAGCTCCTTTGCCTGAAGTCACAAAGCACAGAGATGCCAGTCAAGCAGGAGGAGGCGGTGCTTGGTGGGGAATAGAGCTGGAGTGACAGAGGCTTCAGATCTTCAACCTCATATCAATTCAAATGCTGATTTTTCAGTAACAGAGGAACTGACTGACCATGTAAAAGTATTGCTTGACTTGTGATCGAAAGAGCTACATGCACATAGAACATATAATTTGGGGGATGAAATCCTGCTGACAGATTCCCTTTAAACCTTGCAAATCAAACTCCAATTTCTTGGTAGACTGTAAGCCTGCGAGCAGAGCCCTCAGTCTCCTTGGTATATGTTGAATTATTTATTTCTCTGTAATGTCTTATTTTGTTTGCACATGTCCGCTCTGAATTGTAAAGTGCTGCAGAATATTGTCAGTGCCACAGATATAAAATAATATTAATCAAAAGAACATGGTGAATAAATGGCAGCTGAAATCAGCAGCCTCGAGAGACATCTCCAGGAGGAAAGGGGGGATTTTCTTACAAATTGTGTTTCCTTAGTCTGTATTTAGATGTAAACAAGTTTTTTTTTCCTTTCATAAAGAAAACAATGTACTGAGTATTCTAACCAGTCATGGAAAATCCTAAATGGTTCAGTTACTGGAATAGAGAAATACCAATATTGTTCTCTATGCCTGGACCATGGCAGATCTTTATGCACATGGCACAGCGCCTGTATGGTGCCACATGGAGTCCTGTACAGCTCTGCACCATGGGGCCGTATGAGACCAGTGGCGGCCTATGTATAGAGCTGGGCTCCCATAGAAGTACATTTGGCTAGCGAATGGGATCCATGTATTATTTTGGCTACAGTTGTGAGGCCCTAGAGTGTAATGCGTGGTGAACCTACCAGATTATAAAGGAAAATTATTTTATTCCTAATCATTATGGCCTAATACATTCTGGATTTTTAAGACAGTCATAAAAAAGTATATGAAACTCATTTGTTGGGTAAAGAATCTTTATGGATTCTTCTCCACAAAAAGGAAATCTATCCCTGCTGTGTGACATCCCATTTCATGTTCCATCTTTGTGCCGTTAGTGGCGGATTATCAGACATCGTTAGATGGACAGGAGGACGTTCACGGTGTTGGGGAATCCATCCTCACATTTTGTGCTGCTACGCTTATTCAAGAATTACTACTTAAACCATTTTCTTACATATTGTCATAGGACCAATAAAAGTCAGACACTATATGGCCGTAGTTATTTCGGATTTCTGGTATGATCACCATAAAGATTACCTGGTAAGGTCCTGGCGGACTCCTGTACAGTCCTGGGTTTGGTCCTCGCATCATATTCATTGGGCTTCCAGGTGGGAGAGGTGGACCTCTGCAGGACACCAAGTTTCAGAGGGACGATGCCCTTACACAAGCGTTTTCTGCTGACCCTGTATATACACTGTGGGCGCCCTGCTGCCCTTTTAGCTATGATCCTCTACCTTCTGTGTATCAGCAGCCGCCCTCCTCCTTAGTCACTTCTTGTATTCTTCCTGTTCCTGGTATCTTTCATACACTGCAGCCTGCTATAACATGGGCTCCTGGCTGTATGTGTAACCTGTATGCCACCTCCAGCACAGTCTTCCTTGTGTGTCCTCAGTATTCAGGCACCTCCTTTGTACAACTCTTGTGTAATCCAGCCTCCCATCTGTGCTGTCTAGCCTCCATGTGCACAAGTTTTGTGTAGCCTCCTATGTGTGCTGTATGCTGTGCAGCCAGCCTCATGCGTGTGCCTCCTCCTGTGCAGCCTCCCCCACTGTGTATCTGGTCCTGTGCTCAGGCTTCTGCTGTTGGTCTCATAGGAAGTTATTGGAAGGTTTTTCTGTTGGTGTCATCACTTCCAGAGAGCTGTTTTGCAACAAACCTCCCATCTCATCTCTGCCCTCCCTCTTTCACCCCTTTCCTCCTCTTCTTATCTCTCCCCTCCCTTCAGCTTCTCCTCCTTCTGCCATCTCCTCCCTTTCTACCCTCTTGAATGATCCCCTGCCCTCACTCCACCTCTCACCCCTGTTGCTGCCACTCCTACCCTTTCTTCCCCTTGGTGTGTGTCTGTTGTGTGTCACTTACTTGTGCACACAGTGTTTCTTTCCTTGTGATCGTCTTCTCTCCTCCTTCCCAGCTTTCCCTTCCCTCTCACTGTCCTGGGCTCTGACACAGCTCTCTGGTTCTACACCCTTTCCCTGCCCTCTCACCCCCTTTTAGGACCCCTCCACTGTTTTGTGTCCCATGTGCTTTGCAGACTTTGATCTGGTTTGTCCTCACCTCTTTGCCTCTGGTTTTTATCTGCTCCTCCCTGTCTGAGTGCATTAATATACAACTAATGTAATACCGCCTGACTGTGCATTTCCTATTAGTTGCTTCTTATTTGCCCCTATTGGGGAGATAAATCAGTATTATTAAAGGACGCATACGCTTAGGCTATGTTCCCATGATGAGTTTTTTACGCTGCGACTTTTAGAAAAATATTTTACGTAATGGATGCAGAAAATCTGCAACATCAAAAGCTCATTATGGGAACATAGCCTTATTACTATTAGACAAATAATACATTTTGTGACTCTACATAGTAATAATAATTTTATTTTATATAGTGCTAACGTATTCCACAATTAAATAGGTAGAATGGATACTTTTCACTAAGCTTTAGGCTACTTTCACACTGGCATTTTTTTGACTACGTCGCAATGCGTCGTTTAGGGGAAAAAACGCATCCTGCAAAGTTGTTTGCAGGATGCGTTTTTGCCCCATAGAGTAACATTACCGACGCATTGCGACGTATTGTCACACGTCGCAACCGTCGTGCGACGGTTGCGCCGTGTTGTGGCGGACTGCCGGGAGCAAAAAAGTTAAATGTAACGTTTTTTGCTGCCGAAGGACCGCTTTTTCTGACCACGCATGCGCGGCCGGAACTCTGCCCCCACCTCCCCGCACCTCACAATGGGGCAGCGGATGCGCCGGAGAAATGCATCCGCTGCACCCGTTGTGCGGCGCATCAAACGCTAGCGTCGGAAAGTAGCCTAAAAGCAAAATGTATGGTGCCTGTGTATACCTCCAAGCTCTTTAAAAACCTGTCACTATAAGTGTGATCAGTACTGTATTTTATGTCAATGTGATAGCCATGTGCCATTCGTGTTAATAAATGAACATATTAAAGGTAACCTATCAGCTGTAGGGTTGAGCGAAACGGATCGGACAAAGTAAGTGGCATGAAACCCGACCAGATCCTAGTGTGTGATCGGCCATGAGGTCGGCGATCTGCTCGCAAAAGTTGCGTTTCATATGACTCTTTCAGCGCCATTTTTCAGCCAATGAAGGAGAACGCAGAGTGAGGGCAGCGTGATGACATAGGTCTCGGTCCCCACCATCTTAGAGAAGGGCATGACAGTGATTGGCTTGCTTTTTGCAGCGTCACAGGGGCTATAAAGGGGCGTGCACGCCGGCCACCATCTTACTTCTGCCGATCGTAGTATAAGGAGAGGTTGCTGCAGCTGCATCAGAAGAAGGGATATAGTTAGGGAGGGAAGATTGACCCCGAAACTGCTTGTGCTGTAGCGATTTCCACTGTCCAACACCACCATTTTTTTGCAGGGACAGTGGAGGCTACATTTTTTTCCCTCAGCGCTGTAGCTTATTAGGCTGCGTTATAAGGCTCCCTGATAGCTGCATTGCTGTGTGCACGCTGCTGTGCAAACCAACTGCTTTTTTAAAAGCACAAATCCTGTTGCTCCTTTCAGCACAGTTATCTTGTTTATTTGTCCACCCTTTTGTGTGCAGCAGTCCTTTTTAGTGTTGCCATACTTGTCCTGAGATCATTGTAGGGAGATTGAAATTGTACTACAGCCCTTGTACTTTTTCATATATCTTCCAGCCACTTTCTGCCACTTATATTGTGTAGTGTTATACACTGGGACTGAGTTTTGGTGCAGTCTCCCCCCAAAAAAGGGAGATTTAAATTGGCACTAAGTGGATCTACGTCAGTTCTGTTAGTTTGTCGTATATCAGCCAGCCACGTTCTGCCACTTACATTGTGTTGTTATATACACTGGGCCTGAGTTTTGGTTCAGTCTCCCAAAAAAAAGGGAGATTCAAATTCTCACAAAGTGGATATTCTTCAGTCCTGTTAGTTTGTCGTATGTCAGCCAGCCACTTTCTGCCACTTAGATAGCATTGTTATATACACTGGACCTAAGTTGTGGTTCAGTCTCCCAAAAAAAAGGGAGATTCAAATTCTCACAAAGTGGATATACTTCAGTCCTGTTAGTTTGTCGTATATCAGCCAGCCACTTTCTGCCACTTACATTGTGTTGTTTTATGCACAGGGCCTGAGTTTTGGTTCAGTCTCCCAAAAAAAGGGAGATTTTAATTCTCAACAAGTTTATATTTACCTTCTACCTTGTTTTACAGTAACATAAAATTGTTGTTATTTTGGTTAGATTTTCCAAAAAATGAAGAAGTCTGGTGGTAGAGCCCGTGGGCGGTGGTTGCCAGCTGGTACTGATGGTGGTGGTGGTGCATCTGGTGGTAGTGGCAAAAGCACAATAGCACCTAAGGCTGGAGGTCAAATTATTTTGCCCCACCTTCCCCTGCTGACACGTAGCTTGCCTGAAAAATGTCTTGCTTTTGGCCTCCTCTTACTGACTTCTCCAATTCCTCCATTTGCAGCTGCTGAATGTCCACCATAGGCCATTTTTATACCTCCCTAAATGGGCTGACTCCCCCCACAGGGCCGTGGTCACCACTTGGCGCAAGCAACCGTGCGAGTGCCGTTTGCCTGGACAGGTGGGTGGGCCCACTCTTGGGCAACGGCACTGGCACAGGGTCCCTCATAGTACAATGAAGTGTCTCTGACAGTGGTGGTGCACAACCAACGTCAGACACACCGTCGTAATATGAGGGGCCCTGAGCCAGTACCGCCGCCCACGAGAGAGTGTTCCCCCCCCAAGCTCTACCACTTGCAATACTTACCTCTCCCTGCTCCACCACTGTGTAGTCTGTGCTGTTAAATCCTTCAATGGCACTGCCAATACAAATTTGTTGAAATGATAGATGATAGTTAAAATATACAGGGGCCCTGGCCTCCATTTAGACCAGTTAATACTTTGCACCTACTACCACTGTCTGCTGCTCAGAAGAGGAACCCACCCCTGTACCTAGCTATGCCACCTGTTTATTTATGAACAATTTTTTGGCAGACATTTAGCCCACTTTATTATTTGGGCCTACTAACTGTGTCTGCCACTCATTACAGTTTTCCTCCACTGAACAAAGCAATGCCGCCTGTTTAGTCCTGTTACCAACTTTGAACTGCATTTAGCCTACTTTATTATTTGGGCCTATATCTGTGTTTCCTCCTCACCCTGCCCATTGCCCAGCAACTGCTAGATGAGTCTGCTGCTACATTGACCCAGACTACTACATTCCCCTTGCACTCTACACAGCCAGAATCTGACCCTGCTGAAAGTCAGGTTCCCCTTCCCGCATACTATACCACCTTACACGGGGACAAAGAGGAAGATGGAGATGAAAGTGCAGGTTCCTTCATCAGGTGGGGGGGGGCATACTCGTTGGCGACGTCACTGGCACAGGGCCCCTCATAGTATGTAAAAGTGTCTCTGCCAGTGGGAGGCACCACCCGCCGTCAAACACACCGCCGTACTATGAGGGGCCCTGTGCCAGTGCCAACGAGTGGGCCCCCCCTGCTTACTCAGGATCACAGCACTTGCAAAGTTGAAATACTTACCTCTCCCTGCTCCACCGCTGTGACGTATTCCGCGTTTCCTGGGCCCACGAAAATCTTGAGCCAGCCCTACCCCCCCACAACTTTAGCCAAATGACCCCCAGTTTTCAATGCCTAACTATTATTATAAAATAAATTAAGATTGACAAGCTTAAGTAATAAGAATTGATGTTTTTGGCATTAAAATGGGCACTGTAGGTGTTTTCCTGTCCTCCACTCACTGCCAACTTTGATTCCCCATTGACTTGCATTCGGTTTCGTGTTTCAGTCGGCCCCCGACTTTTCGCAATAAACGGCCGATTTCACCCGACCCGACTTTTAACAAAGTCGGGTTTCGCGAAACCCGACTCGATCCGAAGAAAGTAAAAGTCGCTCAACTCTAATCAGCTGTTTTGGCCGATATAAGATGAGGCCACTGCTTTTCAGGGTTTATCTACAGCATTTAATAATGTTGTAGATATGCCCCCTATCCGACCTGAAAGATAAGAAAAATAATTTTTATTATACTCACCCAGGGGCGGTCCTGTGCGGTCCGGTCAGATGAGTGTCGCAGGTCCGGGTCCGGCGCCTCCCATCTTCTTGCGATGCCACCCTCCTGTTGCTTCATCGCTTCCTGGCATCGTGCTCCTGCGCAGGCATGCTTATCTGCCTTGTTGAGGGCAGAGCAAAGTACTGCAGTGTGCAGGCGCCGGGAAAGGTCAGAGAGGCCCGGAGCCTGCGCACTGCAGGAATTTGCTCTGCCCTCAACAAGGCAGACAAAGTACGCCTGCGCCAGAGCCACAGCAGGAAGCAAAGGGGACAGCATCGTATGGGAGGCGCTGGACCTGCAACATCCATCGGACCGGACTGCCCCCCGGGTGAGTATAATAAAACTTATTTTTTTATCTTTCAGGTCGGACCGGGGGCTTATCTACAGCATTATAGAATGTTGTATATCAACCCTGAAAAGTAGTGGACACATATTATATCGGCCAAAACTGCTGACACGTTCCCTTTAAGGTGTTCATGATCAAATACAGTTTCTCAGGTTAACAATGGCAACGTATCTGTAATAATCCGACGTCATGTGGATGATCTGTATGGGTTTCAATGATTTGTGCGTATCCACAGACTTTTATAAGTGTAGGCGAGTCTCATCCGAAATACGGAAGGAGCTACCGTAGTTAGTGTTTTCTGTGCTCAGTCCATGTGAAAGATTAATCTGAACAGCCCTACTGAATTACATTGATCCAAGTGCTGTCTGAATATTACAGGGACAGCAGATGTCCACATAATACGCTTGTCTAAACGAGCCCTAAAACTCATATGTTTTGCACTAACCACTTATGGCAGTTTACATCTCAAATTTAAACTGAATAGAAACTATATTTGTATGAATAAAAACCGTGGCATTGTCAAATATCACGCAGCACCATCCTCAGATGGGATGGCGCAGATGAGCATATGAAAAATCAAACAGAAAAGTTGGAAGATTTTTTTTCTCATTTTCATCCATGGGTCATACGTGTATTTTTTTACATTCGTGTGGGATCCCTTTTCATACAACTACATTAAAACATGTACAGTATATGATCACATACAGTTTCCTACTTTTATAATAGTAATATTATATTATTATAATAATATATCTACTATATAATTGTCTAAGGGTCACTTCCGTCTGTCTGTCTGTCCTTCTGTCATGGTTATTCATTCGCTGATTGGTCTCGGCAGCTGCCTGTCATGGCTGCCGCGACCAATCAGCGACGGCCACAGTCCGATTAGTCCCTCCCCTACTCCCCTGCAGTCAGTGCCCGGCGCCCGCTCCATAATCCCCTCCACTCACCGCTCACACAGGGTTAATGGCAGCGGTAATGGCCCGCGGTGTAACGCACTCCGTTACCGCTGCTATTAACCCTGTGTGTCCCCAACTATTTACTATTGATACTGCCTATGCAGCATCAATAGTAAAAATATGTCATGTTAAAAATAATTTAAAAAAACCTGCTATACTCACCATTCGCCGCCTTTCCCGCTCCTCGCGACGCTCCCGGGACCGCTCCATTGCAAGTGGCAGCTTCCAGTCCCAGGGCTGGTGTGCGACAAGGACCTACCGTGACGTCATCACAGGTCCTGCTCATACCAGCCCTGGGACCGGAAGCTGCAGCTTGCAATGGAGCGGTCACCGGAGCATCCCGAGGAGCCGGAAAGGCGGCGGATGGCAAGTATAGCAGGACTTCAATGGGCCTTTGGAAGGTGAGTATATGCTAATTTATTTTTTTTAAGTCTCTATACTACGTGGCTCTGTGCTGTATACTCTGTCGCTGTGCAATATACTACGTGCCTGGGCAATATACTATGTGGCTGGACAATATACTCTGTCGCTGTGCAATATACTACGTGACTGGGCAATATACTACGTCGCTGGGCAATATACTACGTGGGCTGTGCAATATACTACGTGACTGGACAATATACTCTGTCGCTTTGTGACTGGGCAATATACTACGTGGCTGGCCAATATACTACGTGGCTGGGCAATATACTACGTGGCTGGGCATTATACTACGTGACTGGGCAATATACTACGTGACTGGCCAATATACTACGTGGCTGGGCAATATACTACATGGCTGGGCATTATACTACGTGACTGGGCAATATACTACGCTGCTGGGCAATATACTACGTGGGCTGGGCAATATACTACGTGGCTGGGCAATATACTTCGTGACTGGGCAATATACTACGTGGCTGGGCAATATACTACGTGACTGGGCAGTATACTATGTGACTGGGCAATATACTACGTGACTGGGCAATATACTATGTGACTGGCCAATATACTACGTGACTGGGCAATATACTACGTGACTGGCCAATATACTACGTGGCTGGGCAATATACTACGTGGCTGGGCAATATACTACGTGGCTGGGCAATATACTACGTGACTGGGCAATATACTACGGCGCTGGGCAATATACTACGTGGACATGCATATTATAGAATACCCGATGCGTTAGAATCGGGCCACCATCTAGTATAATATAATATATTATAAAATATTATAATTATATTATAATAGTAATAATATAATATCTATCTGTAAAAATAAGATGCCACTCTGATGGTCCGTGGGGGATCCAAATTTTTTTTTGCACCCATAGACTTGAATGTGTGACTCTCATCTGAGACTCAGATGAAAGTAGTGCATGCTGCAATTTTGTTCTTACGAACGCTTGGCCCAAGAAAGAAATCTGAGCAACATTACTAAATAACATGAGTCAGTAGCACATGTCCGATTTATATGCATGAAGGACTCATGCAGACAAGCATATAGATCGAATGTGTGCTGCCCAATTTTAGATCAATTATGTAAATGGGTTATTTGTTGTGAATTCTGTGGCCAAGCTCCCTCCTGTGGTCGTGAGTGGTACTTCGGCTGGTTCTGTCTATGAGCTTCCTTTGGTGGATGAGAGTGGTACTGCGGCTTCTGAGTTTCCTTCCTCAGGTGATGAGGTTAAGTCGTTAGGTGCTGCTCTATTTAACTCCACCTAGTGCTTTGATCCTGGCCTCCAGTCAATGTTCTAGTATTGGTCTTGCTTTCTCCTGGATCGTTCCTGTGGCCTGGCTATCCTGCATAAGCTAAGTTTTGCTTGTGTTATTTTGTTTGCTATTTTTTCTGTCCAGCTTGCTATATTGGTTTTTCTTGCTTGCTGGAAGCTCTGGGACGCAGAGGGAGCACCTCCGTACCGTTAGTCGGTGCGGAGGGTCTTTTTGCCCCCTCTGCGTGGTTGTTTGTAGGGTTTTGTGTTGACCGCAAAGCAATCTTTCCTATCTTCGGTCTGTTCAGTAAGTTGGGCCTCACTTTGCTAAATCTCATTTGCTAAATCTCTAAATTTCATCTCTGCGTTTGTATTTTCATCTCAACTCACAGTCATTATATGTGGGGGGCTTCCTTTTCCTTTGGGGTATTTCTCTGAGGCAAGGTAGGCTTATTTTTCTTTCTTAGGGCTAGCTAGTTTCTCAGGCTGTGCTCGAGGCGCATAGGACTGGTCAGGAGCGCTCCACGGCTACCTTTAGTGTGGTTGGATAGGATTAGGGATTGCGGTCAGCAGAGTTTCCATGTCTCAGAGCTCGTCCTATGTTTTTGGTAATTGTCAGGTCACTTTGTGTGCTCTGAACTTCAAGGTCCATTGTGGTTCTGAATTACCTGTTCATAACAGTTATTCAAATGAACGATTTTTCTCTCGGACCGACAGTCGTTGAGAAAAAAATTGCGGCATGTGCTACTTTCTCCTGAATCTCGGATGAGATTCACCCATTCAACTCTATAGGTATGTTCACACTGGGCGTTTTTTTTGCTGCTTTTTTATGCTAATTTGTCAAGTACAGCAGGATGTGACCTCACAGTCAGCTCCGCTACTTCTAGATGGCAGGCTGCATGGTTGCATGATGTGTCGAAACAGCCTGTCATCCAGTAGAGACACTGAGCAGTGGACCCGAACTGTTGTGAATTCTGTGGCAGAGCTCCCTCCTGTGGTCACAAGTGGTACTTCGGCTGATTCTGTCTATGAGCTTCCGTTGGTGGAGGTGAGTGGTACTGCGGCTTCTGAGTTTCCTTCCTCAGGTGATGTGGTGAAATCGTTAGGTGCTGCTCTATTTAACTCCACCTAGTGCTTTGCTCCTGGCCTCCAGTCAATGTTCTAGTATTGGTCTTGCTTCCTCCTGGATCGTTCCTGTGGCCTGTCTGCTCTGCATAAGCTATTTTGCTATTTTTTCTGTCCAGCTTGCTTAATTGGTTTTTCTGGCTTGCTGGAAGCTCTGGGACGCAGAGGGAGCACCTCCGTACCGTTAGTCGGTGCGGAGGGTCTTTTTGCCCCCTCTGCGTGGTTGTTTGTAGGGTTTTGTGTTGACCGCAAAGTTATCTTTCCTATCTTCGGTCTGTTCAGTAAGTTGGGCCTCACTTTGCTAAATCTATTTCATCTCTGCGTTTGTATTTTCATCTCTACTCACAGTCATTATATGTGGGGGGCTGCCTTTTCCTTTGGGGTATTTCTCTGAGGCAAGGTAGGCTTATTTTTCTATCTTAGGCCTAGCTAGTTTCTCAGGCTGTGCCGAGTTGCATAGGGAGCGTTAGACGCAATCCACGGCTGCCTCTAGTGTGGTTGGATAGGATTAGGGATTGCGGTCAGCAGAGTTCCCACGTCTCAGAGCTCGTCCTATGTCTTTTGGTTATTGTCAGGTCACTTTGTGTGCTCTGAACTTCAAGGTCCATTGTGGTTCTGAATTACCTAATCATAACAGTACTGGAGGCCCAAAGTACTAATGCTTCTCAATAGAGGGAAAAAAGAAGTTCTGAGACCATTTTTTTTTCTTTGCACTGTGTTTTGCCTTTTTTTTCCCCTAGACATTTGGGTGGTTCAGGACACAGGTGTAGTGATGGACATTAAAGGTCTGTCTTCATGTGTGGATCATCTCACTGCAAGAGTACAAAATATTTAAGACTTTGTGGTTCAGAATTCTATGTTAGAACCAAGAAATCCTATTCCTGATTTGTTTTCTGGAGATAGAGCTAAATTTCTGAGTTTCAAAAATAATTGTAAACTGTTTCTGGCTTTGAAACCTCGCTCCTCTGGTGACCCAGTTCAACAAGTTAGGATCATTATTTCTTTATTACGTGGCGACCCTCAAGACTGGGCATTTTCCCTTGCGCCAGGAAATCCTGCATTATGTAATATTGATGCGTTTTTCCTGGCGCTCGGATTGCTGTACGATGAACCTAATTCGGTGGATCAGGCAGAGAAAAATTTGCTGGCTCTGTGTCAGGGTCAGGATGAGATAGAGATTTATTGTCAGAAGTTTAGAAAGTGGTCGATGCTCACTCAATGGAATGAAGGTGCGCTGGCAGCTATTTTCAGAAAGGGTCTCTCTGAAGCCCTTAAGGATGTCATGGTGGGATTTCCCATGCCTGCTGGTCTGAATGAGTCTATGTCTTTGGCCATTCAGATCGGTCGACGCTTGCGTGAGCGTAAATCTGTGCACCATTTGGCGGTATTATCCGAGCATAAACCTGAGCCTATAAAGTGCGATAGGACTTTGACCAGAGTTGAACGGCAAGAACACAGACGTCAGAATGGGCTGTGTTTCTACTGTGGTGATTCCACTCATGCTATCTCCGATTGTCCTAAGCGCACCAAGCGGTTCGCTAGGTCTGCCACCATTGGTACGGTACAGTCAAAATTTCTTTTGTCCGTTACTTTGATCTGCTCTTTGTCATCTTATTCTGTCATGGCATTTGTGGATTCAGGCGCTGCCCTGAATTTGATGGACTTGGAGTATGCTAGGCGTTGTGGGTTTTTCTTGGAGCCCTTGCAGTGTCCTATTCCATTGAGAGGAATTGATGCTACGCCTTTGGCCAAGAATAAGCCTCAGTACTGGACCCAGCTGACCATGTGCATGGCTCCTGCACATCAGGAGGATATTCGCTTTCTGGTGTTGCATAATCTGCATGATGTGGTCGTGTTGGGGTTGCCATGGCTACAAGTCCATAACCCAGTATTAGATTGGAAATCAATGTCTGTGTCCAGCTGGGGTTGTCAGGGGGTACATGGTGATGTTCCATTTCTGTCTATTTCGTCATCTACCCCTTCTGAGGTCCCAGAGTTCTTGTCTGATTACCGGGATGTATTTGATGAGCCCAAGTCCAATGCCCTACCTCCGCATAGGGATTGTGATTGTGCTATCGATTTGATTCCTGGTAGTAAGTTTCCTAAAGGTCGACTGTTTAATTTATCTGTACCTGAGCACGCCGCTATGCGGAGTTACGTGAAGGAGTCCTTGGAGAAAGGACATATTCGCCTGTCATCGTCGCCATTGGGAGCGGGGTTCTTTTTTGTGGCCAAGAAGGATGGTTCGCTGAGACCTTGTATAGATTACCGCCTTCTAAATAAAATCACGGTCAAATTTCAGTACCCCTTGCCGCTGCTATCTGATTTGTTTGCTCGGATCAAGGGGGCTAGTTGGTTCACCAAGATAGATCTTCGTGGTGCGTATAATCTTGTGCGTATTAAGCGGGGCGATGAATGGAAAACTGCATTTAATACGCCCGAGGGCCATTTTGAGTACCTAGTTATGCCTTTCGGACTTGCCAATGCTCCATCGGTGTTTCAGTCCTTTTTGCATAACATCTTCCGAGAGTACCTGGATAAATTCCTGATTGTATACTTGAATGATATTTTGGTCTTCTCGGATGATTGGGAGTCTCATGTGAAGCAGGTCAGAATGGTGTTCCAGGTCCTGCGTGCTAATTCTTTGTTTGTGAAGGGATCAAAGTGTCTCTTTGGTGTTCAGAAGGTTTCATTTTTGGGGTTCATTTTTTCCCCTTCTACTATCGACATGGACCCTGTTAAGGTCCAGGCCATCTATGATTGGACTCAGCCGACATCTCTGAAGAGTCTGCAAAAGTTCCTGGGCTTTGCTAATTTTTATCGTCGCTTCATCTGTAATTTTTCTAGTATTGCTAAACCATTGACCGATTTGACCAAGAAGGGTGCTGATGTGGTCAATTGGTCTTCTGCTGCTGTGGAAGCTTTTCAAGAGTTAAAGCGTCGTTTTTCTTCTGCCCCTGTGTTGTGTCAACCAGATGTTTCGCTTCCGTTCCAGGTCGAGGTTGATGCTTCTGAGATTGGAGCAGGGGCTGTTTTGTCGCAGAGAAGTTTTGATTGCTCGGTGATGAAACCATGCGCCTTCTTTTCCAGGAAGTTTTCGCCTGCTGAGCGAAATTATGATGTTGGCAATCGAGAGTTGCTGGCCATGAAGTGGGCATTCGAGGAGTGGCGTCATTGGCTTGAAGCAGCTAAGCATCGCGTGGTGGTCTTGACTGATCACAAGAACTTGACTTATCTCGAGTCTGCCAAACGGTTGAATCCTAGACAGGCTCGTTGGTCGCTGTTTTTCTCCCGTTTTGACTTTGTGGTTTCGTACCTTCCGGGCTCTAAAAATGTGAAGGCGGATGCCCTGTCTAGGAGTTTTGTGCCCGACTCTCCGGGTTTGTCTGAGCCGGCGGGTATTCTCAAAGAGGGAGTAATTTTGTCTGCCATCTCCCCTGATTTGCGGCGGGTGCTGCAAAAATTTCAGGCTAATAAACCTGATCGTTGCCCAGCGGAGAAACTGTTTGTCCCTGATAGGTGGACGAATAAAGTTATCTCTGAGGTTCATTGTTCGGTGTTGGCTGGTCATCCTGGAATCTTTGGTACCAGAGATTTAGTGGCTAGATCCTTTTGGTGGCCGTCTCTGTCGCGGGATGTGCGTTCTTTTGTGCAGTCCTGTGGGATTTGTGCTCGGGCTAAGCCCTGCTGTTCTCGTGCCAGTGGGTTGCTTTTGCCCTTGCCGGTCCCGAAAAGGCCTTGAACACATATCTCTATGGATTTTATTTCGGATCTCCCCGTCTCTCAAAAAATGTCGGTCATTTGGGTGGTTTGTGATTGCTTCTCTAAGATGATCCATTTGGTACCCTTGTCTAAATTACCATCCTCCTCTGATTTGGTGCCATTGTTCTTCCAGCATGTGGTTCGTTTACATGGCATTCCAGAGAACATCGTTTCTGACAGAGGTTCCCAGTTTGTTTCGAGGTTTTGGCGAGCTTTTTGTGCTAGGATGGGCATTGATTTGTCTTTTTCCTCGGCTTTCCATCCTCAGACTAATGGCCAGACCGAACGAACCAATCAGACCTTGGAAACATATCTGAGATGCTTTGTTTCTGCTGATCAGGATGATTGGGTGTCCTTCTTGCCTTTGGCTGAGTTCGCCCTTAACCCTGCTGTTCTGTTGGTCAAAAATGACCGACTTTGAACTTCAATATTCTTTAAAATATTCAAGATGCGGCTCTGAAACCCGTGGCCGACCGACCCATCCTCATTTAAGTCAATCAACCACAAGTTTCAGAACCGCATCTTGAACACCCCAAAAAATACCAAAGTTCAAAATAGGTCTCCCCAGACCGAACAGAACAGCAGGGTTAATAATCGGGCCAGCTCGGCTACCTTGGTTTCGCCGTTTTTCTGCAACTCTGGGTTCCATCCTCGTTTCTCTTCAGGGCAGGTTGAGTCTTCGGACTGTCCTGGTGTGGATACGGTGGTGGACAGGTTACAGCAGATTTGGACTCATGTAGCGGACAATTTGACCTTGTCCCAGGAGAAGGCTCAACGTTTCGCTAATCGCAGACGCTGTGTGGGTCCCCGACTTCGTGTTGGGGATTTGGTTTGGTTGTCATCTCGTCATATTCCTATGAAGGTTTCCTCTCCTAAGTTTAAGCCTCGTTTCATTGGTCCGTATAGGATTTCTGAGGTTCTTAATCCTGTCTTTTCGTTTTACCCTGCCAGATTCTTTTTCCATCCATAACGTATTCCATAGGTCATTGTTGCGGAGATACGTGGCACCTATGGTTCCATCTGTTGATCCTCCTGCCCCGGTTTTGGTGGAGGGGGAGTTGGAGTATATTGTGGAGAAGATTTTGGATTCTCGTGTTTCGAGACGGAAACTCCAGTATCTGGTTAAGTGGAAGGGTTATGGTCAGGAAGATAATTCCTGGGTCTTTGCCTCTGATGTCCATGCTGCCGATCTTGTTCGTGCCTTTCATATGGCTCATCCTGGTCGGCCTGGGGGCTCTGGTGAGAGTTCGGTGACCCCTCCTCAAGGGGGGGGGTACTGTTGTGAATTCTGTGGCAGAGCTCCCTCCTGTGGTCACAAGTGGTACTTCGGCTGATTCTGTCTATGAGCTTCCGTTTGTGGAGGTGAGTGGTACTGCGGCTTCTGAGTTTCCTTCCTCAGGTGTTGTGGTGAAGTCGTTAGGTGCTGCTCTATTTAACTCCACCTAGTGCTTTGCTCCTGGCCTCCAGTCAATGTTCTAGTATTGGTCTTGCTTCCTCCTGGATCGTTCCTGTGGCCTGTCTGCTCTGCATAAGCTAAGTTTTGCTTGTGTTATTTTTGTTTGCTATTTTTTCTGTCCAGCTTGCTTAATTGGTTTTTCTGGCTTGCTGGAAGCTCTGGGACGCAGAGGGAGCACCTCCGTACCGTTAGTCGGTGCGGAGGGTCTTTTTGCCCCCTCTGCGTGGTTGTTTGTAGGGTTTTGTGTTGACCGCAAAGTTATCTTTCCTATCTTCGGTCTGTTCAGTAAGTTGGGCCTCACTTTGCTAAATCTATTTCATCTCTGCGTTTGTATTTTCATCTCTACTCACAGTCATTATATGTGGGGGGCTGCCTTTTCCTTTGGGGTATTTCTCTGAGGCAAGGTAGGCTTATTTTTCTATCTTAGGCCTAGCTAGTTTCTCAGGCTGTGCCGAGTTGCATAGGGAGCGTTAGGCGCAATCCACGGCTGCCTCTAGTGTGGTTGGATAGGATTAGGGATTGCGGTCAGCAGAGTTCCCACGTCTCAGAGCTCGTCCTATGTCTTTTGGTTATTGTCAGGTCACTTTGTGTGCTCTGAACTTCAAGGTCCATTGTGGTTCTGAATTACCTAATCATAACACCGAACACCATTCACTTGAATGGGGGGCCCAGCAATACAGTGTTTGACATGCTGACATATGCATGACAGCTTGGCAAACACCGCTTCTGATCGGCAGTAAAACCATTCTTGCCGGTCAGAGAGCCACGGTTCCCACACTGTCAAAAGACAGCGTGAGCACTCAGCTGTGATCGGAAGAATACAGTTTACCTGTGGTCACTGGTGTCAGCTGATGGGACAACTGCTCCCATCATGCCGCTAATAACAGCGAGAGCAGGAGCGACTGATGTATGTGTTCATCAGCCACTCCTGCGCTGTCAATAAATAATTAAAAACAAAACATGCATGGGTTCCCCCTTATTTTTGATAACCAGCCAGGCAAAACTCACAGCTGGGGGCTGCAACCCTCAGCTGTCAGGGTTTGCAAAGCTGGTAATCAAGAATAGAGGGGTTCCCATGCTGTTTTATAATTACTTAAGAATATCATTTAAGAATTCGGCGTGGGGTCCCCCCATTTTTGACAACCAGTCTTGCTAAAGCAGAGAGCTGGAGGCTGGTATTTTCAGGCTGGTAAGGGGCCATGGATATTGCCAACTTCCCCAGCCTAAAAATAGTAGCCCGCAGACAACCACAAAAGACACATCTGTTAGATGCACCAATTCTGGTGCTTTGCCCAGCTCTTCCTACTTGCCCTGTAGCGGTGGCAAGTGGGGTTCATATCTGTGGAGTTAATGTCACCTTTGTATTGTCAGTTGACATCAAGCCCATGGCTTAGTAACGGAGAGGCATCTGTAAGACACCCTTCCATTACTAATCCTATAGTTATATTGTAAATAAAGACACAGCCAGAATAAATTATTTTATTTCAAATAAAACAAAACACAGTTTTACTATTTTATTTAAAAATAAAAGACACAATTATGCTCTGTTCTGTCCCCACATGAGGCGAATGGAGGTGTGGTTGATTAATAAGTGTTGTGAGAGAGAAACGTACCTCCGTATTTTTTCGATGTGAGGCAGACAGGACCAATGCTGCTCAGCGTCTGAAGAGATGATGCACTCCAGGGATTGTGTAATCCAGACTTGTTTATTTTGTAGATCTGGACATACAGCGTATAACTGGTAATACAGAACTTCTCCAGAAATGCAGGGTAGACAGGGTACAGTAAGATGTAGCACCAAGTGTGTCTGCAAGTGTGAGCAGCATGAGAGAGTGTGGTTGAAAGACTGATGCCTTCCTAAGCCCAGTTCAAAAGCATGTCCTCTCACAACAGAAAGTAAACTGGAAATGGCTGCCAGAGGAAGAGAAGATTTGACCCCTGAACCGGATGTAAGACATGCCCACAAGAAATACATGAAAAACAAGCTGCCATACAGAAAAAGGCCATTGGGTGGCAGCAGAGTAAAATATAACAACATACATGGAAACTGAGGAATATACATGGAACAGCACACTCCCCGTCTGAAATTCCGAAAGGGATTTCACTATATCAATGTCCTTAAAAAGTCCAACAACCTAGAAAATGAAACCAAACATGCATGTAATGCAATAATAACTTTAAACAAGACATTAAGTCAGTTCCTGAGATAATCCAATGGAAAACCCATCTTCGGATCAGAGAAGCCGCACTAGGCCAAACTATCTCTGACCCACTGTAATCCAATGGGTAAAGTACTAGTGCAGTGTTCTGTTCATAGTTTATCCTACCGGAATGTCCTCGATCGGTAGTATTTTTTGGCAGACGTGCCAACCATGACAGTCTTTGTCTCCATGTGGCTTGTGATAAGATCTCGCAATGTGGACTAACCTTGCAATAGTCTTAATGAGTTTCATCCAATTGGAGAAGTGTTCGAAGTGCTGACAACCGAGGGTGGAGGTTGGTTTTGCATTCGTGGCCAGAGCACTGACCTCGGAGCGGACTTCTGGATCATCGTCCGGATCCTGGATGCTGAAGAATTCCTGAACACATTCACTTCCCTTCTGTTCCAGCAGAAACTTTGGACCTGAAAGCCAAGAAGAGTTAGCAAAGGAATTTATAGACATAGGTCTAGTGGCACGGTCGGCTGGATTAAGTTCAGATGGGATATAGTGCCACTGTTCAGGTTTGGAAGACCTTCTTATTCTCTCAATGCGGTTACTGACGTACACGTAGAAGCGCCTTGTTTGGTTGTAGATGTAACCTAAGACAACTTTACTGTCACTGTAGTATTGTACGTCATCTATGTGAGTGTCCAACTCATGCTGAATAAAGTCTGCGAGTTCTACTGCAAGCACAGTCCCACAGAGTTCCAGCCTGGGAATAGTGTGGTCAGGCTTGGGAGCCAACTTAGCTTTGCCGAAAACGAACCCAACATGATCTTGATTGTCAGATCCCGTTACCTTCAGGTAGACAACAGCTGCAATGGCCTCCGTGGATGCATCCGAGAACACATGGAGTTCCGTCCTGGTGCTAGCAGCAAGTGAGATTCCAGCGTAGCATCTCGGTATATGGATTTTATCCAAGGCACACAAAGACTGCTTCCAGGTTTCCCATTTTGGTTCCTTATCAGGAGGTAGATGGGCATCCCAGTCCTTGACAGTTTCGGACAGCTGTCTCAGAAGGGATTTACATTGTATGGTAATTGGTGCTACGAATCCCAGTGGGTCATACAGGCTATTTACCACTGACAGGACACCACGTTTAGTGAATGGTTTGTCTGCACAGTTGATTTGGAAACCGAAGGTGTCGGCTGACAGGTTCCACCTCAGGCCTAAGCTTCTCTGCACAGGCAGACGGTCTGGTCCCAGGTCTATGTCCTTGAATCCAGGTGCGTGGTCGCTTGACTCAAAGGCTCTCATGACAGCTGGGCTGTTTGAGGCAATTTTGTGCAGTCTAAGCTTAGCTCGGTACAGCATATGTTGGGTCCTTTTGAGTAGGTCGATTGCAGCTTCTTCTGTAGGTAGAGATTTTAGTCCATCATCTACGTAGAAGTCTTTCTCTACAAAGTCTCTGGCGTCTGTTCCATACTCGGACTCTCCTTCTTGTGCGGTTCTCCGCAGGCCATATGTTGCCACAGCGGGTGAAGGGCTGTTCCCGAATACGTGCACCCGCATGCGATACTCCACCATCTCTTTGCTGGGGTCATTGTCCTTGTACCACAGGAACCTGAGGAAATTCCTGTGGTCCTCTCGGACTATGAAACAGTGGAACATCTGTTCAATGTCGGCGGTGATGGCAATGGGCTCTTTCCTGAACCTCATCAACACTCCTACTAGGTTGTTTGTCAGATTAGGACCTGTGAGGAGGACATCATTGAGAGATACGCCTTGATGTTTGGCGCTTGAATCAAAGACAACTCTAGTTTGTTTAGGTTTCTTCGGGTGATATACTCCAAATGAGGGTAGGTACCAGCACTCCTCGTTTTCCTTTAAGGGAGACGCTGGCTCCGCATGGTTGTTATGGAATATTTTGCCCATAAAGGTGACAATGTGTTCTTTCATCTCCGGTTTATTGCTTAGCGTGCGCTGGAGAGAGTTAAATCTGGACAAGGCTTGTTCACGATTGTTCGGGAGCCTTACCCTGGTAGCTCGGAAGGGTAAGGGGAAAACCCAGTGATTGGTTTCGTCCTTAAGGAACTCATTGTCCATTATCCTGACAAATTCCTTGTCTTCCATAGATGGGGCTACTTTGTTGTCATCCTTAGTGGTATGAAACACCAATTTTCCCAAGTCGTCTGCATAGGGAGAAGGGATAACATCAGGCAGCTGTACAGAATCTGGAAGCTTTTCCTTCACCTCATAGTGATGAGGACATGGCTTGCAGAAGGTAGTGCGCCCGTCTCGGCGTACGTACGTCTTAAAGGAATGGACTCCTGTTTGGTCCAAGCATACATTTCCTATGACTACCCACCCCAAGTCAAGTCTCTGGGCGTAGGGGGCGTAGTCAGGACCATTACACTGTTGGCGGACCTTATGTATCCTCAAATTGTCTCTGCCGAGCAGAAGTAGGATTTCAGCATCTGTGTCCAAAGGTGGGATAACGCTGGCTAGGTGCCTTAAGTGTGGTTGGTGGAAAGCAGCTTCCGGGGTAGGGATCTCATCCCTTTGGTCTGGTATTTGATTTAATTCAATTAGCGTAGGTAGGGGTATTTCTACGTCTTCATTGACAGGAGAAGCGATGAAACCTTGTGCTCTTCTGCCGCTAGTCTCTATGCGCCCCGAGCAAGTATTCAGAGTGTAGGGCGTTGCTGGTCCCTTGATTCTAAAGGCTTCAAAGAACTTAGGTCCAGCTAGGGATCGATTGCTCTGATCGTCAATGATGGCATACATTTTTACAGCCTTCTCTGGTTGCCCTTCTGGATAGACTCTGATTAGGCATATCCTGGCACAGCATTTAGCACTTTGATTCTCCCCACATACCTCTGAGCATGAGCAGGACACAGCTGTGGTGGACTTGGCGTGATTCTGTGGCTCCCCGCCATGGTTTGTAGCGGGACCAGAGGTAACTGCGACTGCTGGATCGCTGGTGACTGAGCCTGGGTGCAAGGCTGATGGGTGTCTGTCGCTATGACACTCTTCACACTTAATGGCAGATTTACAGTCCTTGGCCATGTGTTCTGATGAAGCGCAGCATTTGAAACATATCCCAAGTTCTTTGAGGATTTTCTTGCGCTCCTGCATGGTTTTGGACCTGAAGCCTCTACATTTGTTCAGTGAGTGTGGATTTTTGTGAATGGGACACTCACGATTGAAAGACTTATCCCTCGACGGAATAGTGTACTGCTTGTCGGCAGGTACTGCAGGTGATGGCAGGTTAGTCTTTCTGATGCTTACACTGTTCCTTGAGTCCTTGCGTCTATGTGCGACGCTTTCATACCTTGATGAAGGTGTTGCTGGAGCTGCAGTGTTAGACTCCAGGAAGTCGAGGCTAGGGTCGTTCCTCATTTGGGCTTGTTCGTCAATGAACTTGCAGAACTGAATGAACGGAGGAAAGGTGACGTCATGTGACCTTTTATACCTGGAGACGCACACTGCCCACTTCTCTTGCAGACTGTGTGGCAGCTTTGAGATGATCGGGTTCACCCCGTGGGCAGTGTCCAGGTAGCACAGTCCAGACAGACGAGGGTCTCTTTTAGCAAGTTCCAGCTCCATAAGCAGGTCACTTAAATCCAGAAGCTTGTGGGCTTCCTTAAGGTTGATCCTTGGAACGTTCTGCAGTCTCTTGAATAGGGACTTTTCTATGGCTTCAGCGCTGCCGTAAGTTCTTTCGAGTCTCTGCCAGGCAGCAGCGAGACCTGCTTCAGCTTGCCCCACATAGACGGTCCTAAGACTCTTGATACGGTTTGTGGATTCAGGACCCAACCATTTTACCATGAGGTCGAGCTCCTGCTCCGCGGATAGGTTGAGATCAGCAATGGCGGCCTTGAAGGTTGCTTTCCAGGCTCTGTAGTTCTCTGCACAGTCGTCGAATTTTGAGAGGCTAGTGCTGATTAGCTCCCTGCTCACCATGAACCTGGCAAACTCGGACATGTCTGATCCTTCACTCCTTGTTACCATATTAGCTTGTGGTGCCCCTCGGGCGTATAAGCCGTGTGGCGTGGAAGGGTGAATTGTTCCCGGGTAGAATGATGTCGCTGCAGGGTTGAGCTGAGGTTTAACCTCTAGAGATTCCGATGACTGCTGCTTGAACTGTGGAGGCGGGCTGGAGTGTGCCTTGTGGTCGTCTTGCGATGATGATTGTTCCTGAGGGGGTACATCACGGCGTTGGTCTTGGGTCTCTGTAGGGGCTGTGGGCGATACTGGCACCATAGGTTGGGCTGACTTGGACGTTTCCACAATGTTGGGTTGAACGTCACTGGAGAAGGTGTGCGCTGCAGGTATCTGTTTCTGCACGTAGTCTCTGGTACGAACAGCTGGGTCGTCTTCTTCCTGTGGTGGCAGGCAAATTGGGTCGAGGTTTTGCTTCAATGCTTGCTCGAGTATTTTTACTTCGGCTAATGCAATTTCTTCCTCCATTTCTGTTTGAAGAATCTTTGCTCTAGCCTCTGCTTCTGCTCTCTTCGCTTCTGCTTCTGTTTTCTTTTCGGTGTATGAACGTCTTAGCTTGGACCGCTCTGCATTTAAACGGGCCTCTAGGATTCTGTCGCTGAGGGCTGAAGTTCTTGAGCAGGATGATTTGTATGACCGAGCAGAGTGTTTAGACGAGGCTGACCTGTGCGATCTAGTTTCTTGCAGATGGGTGATACGAAGCTCCGCTTTATCTTTGGCGTCTTGCACGGCGGCGTCCCTTTCTCTGTCTGTGGAATCTGCCTTGCTTAACTCTGATAGGGCTTCGTCGATTTTAGATTCTTTTAGGAAGGCAGCATACTTCGCGGACAGTCTCTTGTATCTGCCGTGGGCCACGTCTAGCTGTCTTATAGTGTCCTGTAAACCCGCTGCATCATTTTTATGGCGTTGGACGCTTGACATAAGGGAGGCGACTCGTTCCCATAGGTCGTCCAAGTTGTCATTGAACTCATCCCTTGTGGAACAGTAATTCTCGAGGACCTTTAATGTTGGCTTGATGGAACGTACTGGTCGTGCATCTGGGTCTGCTGTGGAAGCGGGCTCTGCTTTCTGGTCTTCATAATGGACAGTATCAGGTTGTATTTGCTCTGTTTCAGCATTGGGGAACTGTGGAAGGTCCTTTTCGGCCATTTTGATTTAAGGTGCGCTGTCCCTTTAAGAAACTGAACCTTTGAATTGGGGGCTGGAAATTGCGGTGCAGCTTAGTTGCGACCCCCTGATAAGATTCCCAAGGTGTTGTTGGAGAATTGTGGGGTTCTGCGGTCCGACGATCTGCAGCAGTGTGGTATAATACACAGAGAGTCTTTATGTACAATGCAGTCTGAGGTGATGCTGCAGGAGATTTCTTAGCAGAGCAGGGCTGCAGTATGTGAGCGGGCAGAGAGCGGGCACGTGAATAGTGATATAAGGGTGATTCTGGCCGGGCTTCAAGGCAGTCTTTCGACTGTTCTGTCCCCACATGAGGCGAATGAAGGTGCCGCAGACTAATAAGAGTTGTGAGAGAGATAATCGTACCTTCGTATTTCCTCGATATGAGGCAGACAGGACCAATGCTGCTCAGCGTCCAGAGAGATGATGCACTCCAGGGATTGTGTAATCCAGACTTGTTTATTTTGTAGATCTGGACATACAGCGTATAACTGGTAATACAGAACTTCTCCAGAAATGCAGGGTAGACAGGGTACAGTAAGATGTAGCACCAAGTGTGTCTGCAAGTGTGAGCAGCATGAGAGAGTGTGGTCGAAAGACTGATGCCTTCCTAAGCCCAGTTCAAAAGCATGTCCTCTCACAACAGAAAGTAAACTGGAAATGGCTGCCAGAGGAAGAGAAGATTTGACCCCTGAACCGGATGTAAGACATGCCCACAAGAAATACATGAAAAACAAGCTGCCATACAGAAAAAGGCCATTGGGTGGCAGCAGAGTAAAATATAACAACATACATGGAAACTGAGGAATATACATGGAACAGCACATGCTCACCTAATTCCACCGAAGCCCTCATCTTCTGTAATAAAACAAAAATAAAAAGCAACACGGTGCTAGCGGGGATCTCACTGAGATCACCGCAGTTCAGCCCAGCTGGGAACTCAGCCTCAATGATGTCACCACTAATCACTCAGGCTGCACTCGCAGCAGCTCATTCATCAGTAGTTCTCAGCCTGGACTGTCACATCTTGGCACCATCCAGGTTGAAAACTGTTTATTCCCTAGACATGGATTATGGTGTGGGACAGAACGATGGACAGGTGAGGGATATGGTTGTTTTTTTATTTTACTTCGCTTGCAGTAGACAATGGCGTCGGTGGAATAGGTTAGGTCATAAGTATGGTTTAATTAAGATTTATTAAAGGAGTCTATATCTTTCTTTCAATTAAAGGACTTTATTCTTGGTGTGTGTGTTTTTATTTAATATGATTATGTGGTTAGTAATTGGGGTGTTTTATTGACGCCTCTTCATTACTAATCTCAGGACGTGATGTCACCTGACAATACAAAGGTGACATCAACCCCCCCAACTATCACCCCAATTGCCACCACTACAGGACAAGTGGCAAGAGTGAGGCTAAGTGCCAGAATTGGCACATCATCTTATAGATGCACCTTTTCTAGGGGGCTGAGAGTTGATGTTTTTAGCCTGGGGGGCCAAATATCAATGGCACCTTCCTAGACTATTAATATCAGCCCCCAGCTGTCTGCATAGCCTGTGCTGGTTATTAATTATAGGGGGACCCTATGTCATTTTTTTTGTTCCCCATTTTAATAACCAGTAAAGGCTAAGTATACAGCTATGAGCTGATATTAATAGCCTGGAAATTTCTATGGGTATTACAGCCTTCCCAGGCTATAAACATCGGCCCCCAGCCATCAGCTTTCCCTCTGCTGGTTATGAAAATTATGCAGGATCCCACAACATTTTTTCAGAAAAATCTTTTAATAATTAAATACAGTATGTTGCACACACTGTACTAATTGTATTTGTCACTGACATCTATATATCTACTTATTCTACATGTATTTACTGTATGTAATCCATCTATTCTATCCTGTTGGCTCCTGCAGTGATTTTTACAGTACACGGCAGATGAATTGACGGCTTCTATCTATCTATCTATGTAATATATACATATATATGTGGATCGTCCCTAAGGGCAGTGGGGTACTCGGTACTGGGTCCTTCGGTTCACAGGGGGATGTCACGGTGGCTGACCTGGTCCGTGGCCCTGGGACGTCCGTGTAAAAAGGGAAAGGTCTTTAAAGAGATAGTTCGTGATGCCACCTGTGGTATTCGGTCAGAATGACCGATGCTGCCTTAAGGGGTCCGCTGGGGTGATGTTATGGCAGCTAGATAGTATACCTTCCCACAGGTGAAGTATTTCTCCAGGGCTTCCCGATGTGTAGATGGTGGGATGGTGAATGGCGCAGAGAATAGCGAGGACACAATGTTGCAGTCTCTTTACCTTTACTGAAGACTTCAGCATCGACAGTCCAGGGCACCAGATCACAGGGCAGGCAGAGTCCGGCCAGTTTGGAGGCAAATCCAGAGTCCCCTTGTCCAGGTAGAAATCAGTAGCCTTCCTCTAGTGCCGTGTGTTGTAGTCCCTTACTGCTAAGCTTCTCATAAGGTCCGCACAGATGTTGTAGATGTTATGTCTCTCTCTCTCTCCCCCAGATGGATAGAACAACCCGTATGACCGGTGGCTAAAGGCGTTTTACAGGGACTCTATCATGCTCCAGCCTCTAAGGGGTGCCACCTTGCCTCCTGGGTGTAGGGGTGGACAGGTTTCATGAAATTAGCTGACCTGCCGGTCTCTGGAGCAAGGCATAAAGGATTGTTGCTCCCTCGGTGTTCCGGCTACCGGGATCCTGCGCCTCAGAAGGAGGCAGCCTGTGTAAGGCTGTTCTCATCTGATATCCACTCCTTTGCTACAAATTCTTCACCCTCTCTACAATACAGTTCTCCTTCAGTGTCAAGTTCTGGAAGCTGCAGCTCTCAGGGCATGCACAGCTCCATGTCCTTCTGTCTGGATCTCTGACAGGATCCCACCCCTGTGAGGGACTAACTAACTGAGCAAAGCTCAGCCAGCAACTAACTAACTTCCCCCCCAGGCAACCAGTTTTACCTAAGTGTGAGGAGTGCTCTAATAAATAGGAACAGAGCTCCCCCTGGTGGCCTGGAGTGCGAAATGTGTTGCATGTTTGTGATACCTGGATTCAGTTGTCCTTCTTTGCCTCCAAACGTAATATCACTCTCCCCTAGAGGAAAATTACATTACTGCAACGACTAAAACCCTGGGGCGCTGCATATGTGTGTGTCATTGATATCTATATAGCTATGTATTCTATGTGTATATATCTATTCTATCTATTCTATTCTAACCTGTCACTGTGATTTTACTGTACACGGCAAATGAATTGCCAACTTTTCAAAGGATCTGGAGATATGGTTCTACAGGAAGTAGTTTTTTTTTCTCTTGCCCCTTTCTGACATCTGACGTACTATCCCGTCTGGGCCCCTATGACGTCATCAACGATCAGCCGCCCTCACGGGGGGAGCTTGGCCGATCGCGGCCGGGTGTCAGCTGACTATCACAGCTGACATCCGGCACTATGAGCGGTCATGGACCGCTCCTGGCACATTAACCCCCGGAACACTGCGATCAAATATGATCGCAGCCTTCCGGCGGCATAGGGAAGCATCGCGCAGGGAGGTGGCTCCCTGCATGCTTCCCTGAGACCCTTGGAACAACGCGCGTCTCCTCCCTGCAGGCCCAAAACCAAAATGGCCGTGGGGCACCTTCCAGGTCCTGCAGGGAGGTGGCTTGCAAGCGCCTACTCAGAGCAGGCGCCGGCAAGACTGCAGCACTGCCTGTGAGATTTCTGATCTGACACAGCGCTTTGCAAAGTGTCACATCAGCAATCTGACACAATAGCATAATGTTCCACCCTGGGACAAAGTAAAAAAAAAATATTTACATGTGTAAAAAAAAATAAATAAAAAAAAATCCTAAATAAAGAAAAAAAAATATTGTTCCAACAAATAAATTTCTTTATCTAAATAAAAAAAAAAAACAATAAAAGTACGCATATTTAGTATTGCCGCGTCCATAACGACCCGACCTATAAAACTGTCCGACTAGTTAACCCCTCCAGTGAACACCATAAAAAAAAAACGGGACAAAAAACGCTTTATTGTCATACCACCGAACAAAAAGTGGAATAACATGCGATCAAAAAGACAGATGGTCATCTTGTCTCACAAAAACGAGCCGCCATACAGCATTATCAGCGAAAAAATCAAAAAGTTATAGTCCTCAGAATAAAGCGATGCAAAAATAATTATTTTTTATACAGTATAAAATAGTTTTTTATCATATAAAAGCGCCAAAACATAAAAAAATATAAATGAGGTATTGCTTTAATCGGACTGACCAGAAAAATAAAACTGCTTTATCAATTTTACAAAACGTGGAACGGTATAAACGCACCCCCCAAAATAAATTCATGAATAGCTGGTTTTTGGTCATTCTGCCTCACAAAAATCGGAATAAAAAGCGATCAAAAAATGTCACGTGCCCGAAAATGGTACCAATAAAAACGTCAACTCGTCCTGCAAAAAATAATTACTCTGTAGACCAAAATATGGATTAGGGGTTAGTGTTGGGGCTAAAGTTAGGGTTGTGGCCACAGTTAGGGTTGGGGCTAAAGTTAGAGTTAGGGTTGGGGCTAAAGTTTGTGTTAGGGCTAAAGTTAGGGTTTGGATTACATTTATGGTTGGGATTAGGGTTAGGGGTGTGTCAGGGTTAGGGGTGTGGTTAGGGTTATAGTTGGGATTAGGGATAGGGGTTTGTTGGAGTTAGGGCTCTGGTTAGGGCTGGGATTAGGGTTAGAGGTATGTTGGGGTTAGGGGTATGGTTGGGATTAGGGTTAGGGGCGTGTTCGGGTTAGGGGTGTGGTTAGGGTTATGGTTAGAGTTGGTAATAGGGTTAGGGGTGTGTTTGGGTTAGAGTTTCAGTTAGAATTGTTTTTTTTTCACTGTTTAGGCACATCAGGGGCTCTCCAAACGCGACATGGCGTCCGATCTCAATTCCAGCCAATTCTGCATTGAAAAAGTAAAACAGTGCTCCTTCCCTTCCGAGCTCTCCCGTGTGCCCAACCAGGGGTGTACCCCGACATATGGGGTATCAGCGTACTCATGATAAAGATAATAAATTGGACAACAACTTTTGGGGTCCAATTTTTTTTGTTACCCTTGGGAAAATAAAAATTTTGGGGCTAAAAAATCATTTTTGTGGGAAAAAACGGTTCTCCGTTATAAACTGTAGTGAAACACTTGGGGGTTCAAAGTTCTCACAACACATCTAGATAAGTTCCTTGGGGGTCTAGTTTCCAATATGGGGTCACTTGTGGGGGGTTTCTACTGTTTACGTACATCAGGGGCTCTGCAAATGCAACGTGACGCCTTCAGACCATTCCATCAAAGTCTGCATTCCAAACGGCGCTCCTTCCCTTCTGAGCTCTGCCATGCGCCCAAACGGTGGTTCCCCCCACATATGGGGGATTAGCGTTCTCAGGACAAATTGCAAAACAGCGTTTGGGGTCCAAGTTCTTCTGTTACCCTTGGGAAAATAAAAAATTGGGGGCAAAAAGATCATTTTTGTGAAAATATGATTTTTTATTTTTACGTCTCTACATTATAAACTTCTGTGAAGCACTTGGTGGGTCAAAGTGCTCACCACACATCTAGATAAGTTCCTTAGGGGGTCTACTTTCCAAAATGGTATCACTTGTGGGGGGTTTCAATGTTTAGGCACATCTGAGGCTCTCTAAACGCGACATAGCGTCCTATCTCAATTCCAGTCAATTTTGCATTTACTATGTGGTGGTAATATGTAGTCCAGTAATGGTGTGGTGGTATTTATCTCTTGTATATGGTATTATTCTGTCCCAATGTGGTGGTAATATGTGGTCTGGTCATGATGTGACGATATTTGTCCTTTGCAAGTGGTATTATTCTGTCAGTATGTGGTGGTAATATGTAGTCCAGTCATGATGTGATGGTATTTGTCCCTTCTATGTGGAATTATTTGGTCGCTATATGTTGTTTTTACCCGGTATTGTCACAGTGTGGTAGTATTGCTCCCTTGTACAGTATGTTGTATTATTCTGTCACTATGTGGTGGTAGTATGCGGTTTGGTCATGGTGTGGCGGTATTTCTTCCTTGAATGTGGTATAATTGATCTTGTTATAGTGGATTGTGTTGTGTATGGTGGTCAATTGTTCTCTCTGATATTAATTAGGAGAAGATTCTTTATTTCCATTAGTGATGAAATATTTGAAACAAGTGTCACTTGCAGGGGTTCTCTGGTGAAAACAAGAAATCACATCTTCACAGGATAAGTGATAACTTATTGATTGGCGGAGTTTGACTGCTGGGACCTGCACTGATCTGCAGAATATCGAGCTTTTATCTCCATCATACTAGAGCAGTATGTGTGACTCAACCACTGATCCATTCAAATTCTCAGTGGCTGCTAGCTCTGCACTTGATTTTTTCTGAAGCCTCAAAGAGAATAAATGGAGCTGCGGTCATACATCCCACCTGCCGATCCATTTTAAAATGGGCATAAAGGTGCTCTGTCAGGGATAAAACTAACCAATTTTTCCGATAGATTCGGTGTCCAATGGTCAGACCCAAACGATCAATAAGTTATCACCTATTTTGTGGAGCTCATGGATTGGTGTGTTTTAACCAAAGAACCCATTTAATGCAAACTACTGTAATTGTACATCCCAGTTATAGTGTGCGCAAAGTAGATGTACAGGAGCCTGCTGTGTTTTAGGCTAAGTGCACACGTCGCAGAATTGCCGCGGAAATTTCCGCGGCAATTCTGCAACTCCTGCCGTTGGTATATCGCATGTGGAATTGGCATGCATATTCCTGCTAAAAACTAGCGTTTTGCAAGCATAACTAGCTTGCAGAATGCTAGCGTTTTCCAAGCGATCTGTAGCATTGCTTGAAAAACTGATTGACAGGTTGGTCACACTTGTCAAACTGTGTCACTTGTCAAGTGTGACCAACTTTTTACTATTGATGCTGCCTATGCAGCATCAATAGTAAAAAGATATAATGTTAAAAATAATTAAAAAATGGTTATTCTCACCTTCCGAAGGCAGCCGATCTCCTCAGCGATGCACGCGGCGGCTTCCGTTCCTATAGATGCTTTGTATGCAGGACCTGCGATGACGTCACGATCAAGTGACCGCGACGTCATCGCAGGTCCTTCACACAAAGCATCCATGGGAACGGAAGCGGCCGCGTGCACCGCTGAGAGGCGGGAAGACTCTGGAGGCCATCAGAAGGTGAGTATATCACTATTTTTTATTTTAATTCTTTTTTTTTAACAATTATATGGTGCCCAGTCCGTGGAGGAGAGTCTCCTCTCCTCCACCCTGGGTACCAACCGCACATGATCTGCTTACTTCCCGCATGGTGGGCATAGCCCCATGTGGGAAGTAAGCAGATCAATGCATTCTTATGTGTGCGGAATCCCTGTGATTCTGCAAATTTAATGAACATGCTGCGTTTTTTTCTGGAATGTGATTCCGCTCAGGAAAACAACGCAACATGTGCACAAAAAATGCGGATTGCATTCTATTAAATAGGATACTTAATGTGAGCGTTATTTTCGCAGTTTTATAGCGTTTTCATAGCGAAAAACTGTGAAAAAACCGCAAAAAATCTGCTATGTGTGCACACAGCCTCAAAGTTGACGCAACAATATAGCAGGATAATGGATAACAGACATTTGCATGTAGCTAAAAAAAACACAAAAATTGAGCTTGGTTTAAGTTCTGAGCAGGCATTTGGTAAGCCACCTCCCTCCCTGCAGGGCCGGATGCCGCGGCCATTTTGGATCCGGGCCTGCAGCGAGGAAGGAAGGTAAGAGACCCTCGCAGCAACGTGATCACATCGCGTTGCTGCGGGGGTCTCAGGGAAGCCCGCAGGGAGCCCCCTCTCTGCGCGATGCTTCCCCATACTGCCGGCACACCGTGATCATGTTTGATCGCGGTGTGCCGGGGGTTAATGTGTCGGGGGCGGTCCGTGACCACTCCTGGCACATAGTGCCGGATGTCAGCTGCGATAGGCGCCCTCTGCTGGTTGTCCTCATATGAACTCGAGCCTGGGAGCTTTCTAGGAAAGTTCCCACGATCTAGGGACAACCAGCAGAGGGTGCCTCACCGCAAATGCAGGTAAATATAGGTCATTGACCTACTTTACCTTCATTCTCCGGGGTTTTGCAGCAAGGAGCAGCGCTGCATTAGCAGAACTCCTGGCTGTAAATTTTTTTAACCCCTTCAGATGGATTTACATCGTGGGACTTTACAGATCTTCGGTAGGTATGTATATTGTTGGTTTATTATTTTGACTTTGTTACAGATCGAGGGTCTTCAGTGAGTGGATTGAGCGTAGAATAAATTATTACAACAACCTTTGTGATTTTTTCATTAAAATAATTTTTAATAATGTGTGTGTGTTTTTTTTTAACCCTTTACTAGTATTGGATTAATAATGGATAGGTGTCATAATTGACGCCTCTCCATTATTAATTTGGCTTAATGTCACCTTACAATAGCAAGGTGGCATTAACCCTTCATTACCCCTTATCCCACCGCTACACGGGAATGGGAAGAGAGTGGCCAAGTGCCAGAATAGGCGCATCTTCCAGATGTGCCTTTTCTGGGGTGGCTGGGGGCAGGTGTTTTTAGCCAGGGGGGGCCAATAACCATGGACCCTCTCCAGGCTATTAATATCTGCCCTATATCTAGCGCTGTATGAAGTAATAATATATATACATATATGTGTCTACTGACACATGGATCCCTTGTATAGCCGTATGTCGGTTTTGCAAGCCTGCGAGAAAAACACGCAGTACGGATGCCATACGGATTACATACGGAGGATGCCATGCGCAAAAAACGCTGACACACCCTGCCTACGGAGGAGCTACGGACCACTATTTTGGGGACTTTTCAGCGTATTACGGCCGTAATATACGGACCGTATTATCTTACGCTGAGTGTGAGGCCGGCCTAATACCTATGAAAATTTTAATAAATATTATTAATATTCTATTTATAATATTATAGTATTATTATTACTTTACTAGAGAAATTATTACTGAGTAATGATCACTAATATTATACTTTATACTATATTACATTACTATTGAACTAGCGCTAATCTACTATATAATTGTCTAAGGGTCACTTCCGTCTGTCTGTCACGGAAATCCCAAGTTGCTGATTGGTCATGGTCAAACGGCCATGACAAATCAGCGACGGGCACAGTGCGGCCGCGAAATGGCCGCTCCCTACTCCCCTGCCGTCAGTGCCTGCTCCATACTCCCCTCCAGTCAGTGCTCACACAGGGTTAATGGCAGCATTAACAGACCGCGTTATGCCGTGGTGTAACGCACTCCGTTAACGCTGCTATTAACCCTGTGGGACCAACTTTTTACTGTTGATGCTGCCTATGCCCAGGCCTTTCCCACTCCTCGAGACGGTCCGGTCCATGTATTGCGGTCTCGCGAGATGATGACTTAGCGGTTGGCTGGATCCAGGGGCCGACGGAAGGTGAGTATATAACTATTTTTTATTTTAATTATTTTTTTCACAGGGATATGGTGCCCACATTGCTATATACTACGTGGGCTGTGTTAGATACTGCATGGGCTGTGTTATTTACTACGTCTCTGTGCTATATACTATGTGGGCTGTGCTATATACTACGTAGCTGTGGTATATATTTCGTGGCTGGGCAATATACTATATTGCTGTGCTCTATACTATGTGGCCTGGGTTATATACTGCATGGGCAGTGTTATATATGTCTCTGTGCTATATATTACGTGGCTGTGCAATATATTACGTGGCTGTGCAATATACTACGTGGCTGTGCAATATACTACGTGGCTGTGCAATATACTACGTGTCTGGGCAATATACTACGTGGCTGTGCAATATACTACGTGTCTGGGCAATATACTACGTGGCTGTGCTATTTACTACATCGGCTGTGCTATATACTATGTGGCTGGGCAATATACTACGTGGGCTGTGATATATACTACGTGGCTGTGTTATGTACTATGTGGCTGTGTTATATACTACGTGGGCTGTGTTATATACTACATGGACTGAGTTATACACTACTTGGCTATGCTATATTTCTCTCTTGTATCTGTGCATCATGAATCGTGGTATGTGTTAAAGAGGGGGGCCCACTGAGAATTTTACGCCCGGGGTCCTCAAAAACCTGGAGCCAGCCCTGGCTTCACTGATTGGTCATGGCCGGGTGTGACCAATCAGCAACAGTCGCAGTCTGCCCGCGAATTGGCGCGGAATTTGAACCACGCTTCCCTATTTGGTCGCTGCCGGCCGAATCCTGTGTATAAATTGCATTATTCTGAAAACTTCATAAATAAACTACATACATATTCTAGAATCCCCGATGCGTTAAAATCCGGCCACCATCTAGTTCTACTATAATTTTACTAATACCTAAGTCCTTATTCCTAAAGGTGTTAATCCAGAAGAAGGCAAAAACCCCTGGACACATTCAGCCAGTTGGTGTCTCAGGGGGAAAATTCCTTCTTGACCCCGGGAAAAGGCGATCGGTCCTAGAACCCTGGATCAAACCTGCTGATATTATATATATGTTCCTATCATATACAATTAATATTATAGTTACTGCATTTAATGGACTATTATACACTATACTAGATGGTGGCCCGATTCTAACGCATCGGATATTCTAGAATATGCATGTCCACGTAGTATATTGCCCAGCCACGTAGTATATTGCCCACAGCCACGTAGTATATTGCCCAGCCACGTAGTATATTGCCCACAGCCACGTAGTATATTGCCCAGCCACGTAGTATATTGCCCAGCCACGTAGTATGTTGCCCAGCCACGTAGTATATTGCCCACAGCCACGTAGTATATTGCCCAGTCACGTAGTATATTGCCCAGCCACGTAGTATATTGCCCAGTCACGTAGTATATTGCCCAGCCACGTAGTATATTGCCCAGCCACATAGTATATTGCCCAGTCACATAGTATATTGCCCAGTCACGTAGTATATTGCCCAGTCACGTAGTATATTGCCCACAGCCACGTAGTATATTGCCCAGTCACGTAGTATATTGCCCAGCCACGTAGTATATTGCCCAGTCACATAGTATATTGCTCAGTCACGTAGTACATTGCCCAGCCACGTAGTATATTGCCCAGTCACGTAGTATATTGCCCAGTCACGTAGTATATTGCCCAGCGACGTAGTATATTGCCCAGCCACATAGTATATAGCAGAGCCACATAGTATATTGCCCAGCCACGTAGTATATTGCACAGCCACGTAGTATATTGTCCAGCCACATAGTATATTGCCCACAGCCACGTAGTATATTGCCCAGCCACGTAGTATATTGCCCAGCCACGTAGTATGTTGCCCAGCCACGTAGTATATTGCCCACAGCCACGTAGTATATTGCCCAGTCACGTAGTATATTGCCCAGCCACGTAGTATATTGCCCAGTCATGTAGTATATTGCCCACAGCCACGTAGTATATTGCCCAGTCACGTAGTATATTGCCCAGTCACGTAGTATATTGCCCAGTCACGTAGTATATTGCCCAGTCACGTAGTATATTGCCCACAGCCACGTAGTATATTGCCCAGTCACGTAGTATATTGCCCAGCCACGTAGTATATTGCCCAGTCACATAGTATATTGCTCAGTCACGTAGTACATTGCCCAGCCACGTAGTATATTGCCCAGTCACGTAGTATATTGCCCAGTCACGTAGTATATTGCCCAGCGACGTAGTATATTGCCCAGCCACATAGTATATAGCAGAGCCACATAGTATATTGCCCAGCCACGTAGTATATTGCACAGCCACGTAGTATATTGTCCAGCCACATAGTATATTGCCCAGTCACATAGTATATTGCCCAGTCACATAGTATATAGCAGAGCCACGTAGTATATTGCCCAGGGTAGCAATATATATATATATATATATATATATATATATCAGCGGTAACGGAGTGCGTTACACCGCGGGCCGTTACCTCTGCTATTAACCCTGTGTGAGCGGGGACTGGAGGGGATTCTGGAGCGGGCGCCGGGCAGTGAGTGTAGGGGAGGGACTAATCAGACTGTGGCCGTCGCTGATTGGTCGCGGCAGCCATGACAGGCAGCTGCCGAGACCAATCAGCAAACGAATAACCGTGACAGAAGGACAGACAGACAGACGGAAGTACCCCTTAGACAATTATGTATATAGATTATTACTCCAAATAATATAAAAGTATTTTATCATGTTTTTACTACATCTTTAATATTTTAATCTAATAATTACTATTTTATATCTATTCTTTTTATTAGTATTAGATTTGAAGCTGTTGATGTTACTCAGCTTCAGACGTCCATCAGCGTCTCATTGGTTTGAGGAGGATGGTCCAGATGATATTCCTCCCTCCTCTGAGGTTGGTGTTGACATAATGGAGGATGGACCATCATCTGTCCTTGTGCCGGCTGCTTCTGAACGCTTCTTGACAAGTTGCTGTTCTTCTGCACAACTTCTTTTTTCGCTTCTGATGCCTTCTCATCTTCATCTTCTTTTTTCTCTTCAGTGTCTTCTGCCTCTTCTTCGTCAAACTCTTTTACCTCCCAATATTTCATTGCATCCTTGGGCATCTCCATCTCCTCTTCTGGCTCCTCTGGTGCCATTGATGTTGGCCCCGGTTTTTCTTGATCCAAAGGAAATGGCAGATATTTCTTCTGAGCTTCTCGGTTGGTCAGCATGAGGCGCTAAGGAAAGAAAAGATTCAGTCAGTTGTCTACTGAGATGTTCCTTTACATGTATGGACAGAACATGGACGACATAATATGCGGTATGATCAGTGACCCCCATATTGAAGATCGGTGATGGCAGGAATCTGGTGCAGTAGATCAGAAGTTGTTGTTCTCGCTCCTCCTTTGTGCTGGGATAAGCTGGAAAGAAAACACAATCAGATAAGGGATCAATCACGCAATGTCCAGAAGCTTCAAATCATTGCAATTACAGGAAAATTCCTTTAACCCAACATCAATGTGACCTGATAGATTCTGGACATAGAAGAGCATACAGTCTAATGAAACCGATTTTCTGACTTTCTGCTCAATCTACATTGTGCTGCAATTCTGTGCTGGAATTATCAAATGCTGGATTAAAGGACTGGCACAATATTTTCAGATTAAGTGGGAAATGCTTTTATTTATAAAATAATCTCACAAGAGAAGTATCCAGGTCCGAACATACATTCCTGGCGGAGGTAGAAGTCCTAAAGAAAACAGAATCCGGTCAGTGTCCACTTATCACTCCTCAGGGGTGGAGAACAGGACAAGGGGTCTGGTTATAATGTAGCTGCTGACCCACAGAGATCCATGGCTCAATGCCTTCCTGTATATATCTTCTGTAGTAGCCATAGAAAAATCTGTGAATCCAAAAAAGATTTAGTCACAGATCTGATAAAGACACAAACACTGCAGCTTTCCACACATATTCATAGTGAACATTCCCCCGGTATTGGACCCCCATTACACTCATACATTACTGGTGCTTGTACAGTCTCCTGATAGCAGACTAGGTAACACCAAATGTAACACCATATACAATACATAAGGTGCATTGGATTGTACTGGCGCCCTGTAAATAAAGGTACATGGCATATAGGTATTTCTGTGCTCTTCATGCCCATAAGTACAGGTACGTCCTCAACAATGCCAGCCAAATAGGCCTCATTACCAGTGCATAAAGCCGGACCCGCATTAACAGTGCAAGAAAACTAAACCCATTGACATTAGTGGCAGAGAAACGTCCCTCAATAAATAATACTGGCAGCAGAGTGTCCTTTGTATCCTAAAGATAAACTTCTGCTTTCCTGCAGCCACTAGGGGGAGTACAGTGCACCAGTATATATAATATGCGGATAGCTCCCCCTAGTGGCAGGTGACAACAGCCGTTCTGGCAGATTTCTCCTACTCTAAGTTTAGGTGAAATGATAAAATCATCAGCGGAATCCAGATAACAAGAATGAAGCTTCAGGGAGATGAGATAAATCAGTGTCAGTTACACCAGATGATGGGATAGGAGCACTCACCGACATCCATCTTCACCGCTCACTGTCCTGTAACATATAAACAAGGATGAATGACCTCGGGGAGATCAAAACATCCAACACTGCAGAGACACCATCATGTGTTTCTCAACGCAGTGATCCGGAACACTGCCCCCATCCTTTATGGGAAATATGCAAATGCATGTAGAAAAGCCGCGGAGACACCATCACGTGATTCTCAACGCAAGCAATAAATAGCCAGGTCTTTCACCGGGAAGAAACAACCACGGGAAGGGCAGCATTTTAAAAGGAAAACCACCTATGCCAAAACATGGTATCCATCCACAGACAGCTGTTTCGGGGTATTTGCCCCTCATCAGTGTGGAGTAGGAAACTGGCTATTAGGAGCAGTGCCTAGTAAAAGGACTATAAACACAAGGATGAATGGGGCAGTGTTCTGGATCACTGCGTTGAGAAACACGTGATGGTGTCTCCGCGGTGTTGGATGTTTTGATCTCCCCGAGGTCATTCAAGCAGTGGCTGGGCAATGGGCTGGATGAGGAGGAAACACAGATATAGGACCCCCAAAAAAGTAGGCTAAAGGTAGTTAAAAATTGGTAACAGGACTAAACAGGCGGCATAGCTTTGTTCAGTGGAGGACAATTGTAATGAGTGGCGCAGACACAGGTAGTAGGCCCAAATACAAAAGTAGGCTAAAAGCAGTTCAAAATTGGTAACAGGACTAAACAGGTGGCATAGCTTTGTTCTGTGGAGGACAATTGTAATGAGTGGCGCAGACACAGGTAGTAGGCTCAAATACAAAAGTAGGCTAAATGCAGTTCAAAATTGGTAACAGGAGTACACAGGCGGTATTGCTTTGTTCTGCGGAGGAGGACAACTGTAATGAGTGGCTGACAGCCAGACACATGTAGTAGGCCCAAATGATAAAGTAGGCTAAATGCAGTTCAAAATTGGTAACAGGAGTACACAGGCGGCATTGCTTTGTTCTGTTGAGGAGGACAACTGTAATGAGTGGCTGACAGCCAGACACATGTAGTAGGCCCAAATGATAAAGTAGGCTAAATGCAGTTCAAAAATGGTAACAGGAGTACACAGGCGGCATAGCTTTGTTCAGTGGAGGACAACTGTAATGAGTGGCGCAGACAGACTTAGTAGGCCCAAAATAAAAAAGTAGGCTAAATGCAGTTCAAAATTGGTAACAGGAGTACACAGGCGGCATTGCTTTGTTCAGTGGAGGACAACTGTAATGAGAAGCTGACACAGTTAGTGGGCCCTAAAAAGTAAGTAGGCTAAATGCAGTTCAAAGTTGGTAACAGGACTAAACTATCGGCATTGCTTTGTTCAGCGGAGGACAACTGTAATGAGTGGCTGACACAGTTAGTAGGCCCAAATAATAAAGTGGGCTAAATGTCTGCCAAAAAATTGTTCATAAATAAACAGGTGGCATAGCTAGGTTCAGGGGTGGGCTCCTCTGCTGAGTAGCAGACAGTTGGCGCAAAGTATTAACTGGTCTAAATGGAGGCCAGGGCCCCTGTATATTTTAACTATCATCTATCATTTCAACAAATTTGTATTGGCAGTGCTATTGAAGGATTTAACAGCACAGACTACACAGTGGTGGAGCAGGGAGAGGTAACTATTGCAAGTGGTAGAGCACTGTTCGAGCTGGGGGGAACACTCTCTCGTGGGCGGCGGTACTGGCACAGGGTCCCTCATATTACGACGGTGTGTCTGATGTTGGTTGTGCACCACCACCGTCAGAGACACTTCATTGTACTGTGAGGGACCCTGTGCCAGTGCCGTCACCCAAGAGTGGGCACACTCACCTGTCCAGGCAAACGGCACTCGCAGGGGTGCTTGCGCCAAGTGGTGACCACGGCCCTGTGGGGGGAGTCAGCCCATTTAGGTAGGTATAAAAATGGCCTATGGTGGACATTCAGCAGCTGCAAATGGAGGAATTGGAGCAGTCAGTAAGAGGAGGCCAAAAGCAAGACATTTTTCAGGCAAGCTATGTGCCAGCAGGGGAAGGTGGGGCAAAATAATTTGAAATCCATGATTGGTTCATTTTAATGAAGGTTAGACCATCAACATTTTGGGTAGCCAGAAGTGTCCTTTTTTCGGTCAGTATTGAACCAGCAGCACTGAAGACTCTTTCTGATAGCACACTAGCAGCTGGGCAAGCGAGCTCCTGTAATGCATATTCTGCCAATTCAGGCCAGGTGTCTATTTTAGATGCCCAGTAATCAAAGGGGAATGACCTGTGAGGGAGAACATCGATAAGGGAGGAAAAATTGTTCGTAACCATACTGGACAAATGCTGTCTCCTGTCACTTTGAATCGATGCAGCAGTACCTGTCGTGTCAGTGGTCATTGCGAAATCACTCCACAACCTGGTCATAAAACCCCTCTGTCCAACGCCACTTCGGATTTGTGCACCTCTAACACCTCTGCCATGTTGCCCCCTACAGCTCGTGTGAGAACCATCACCGCCGCTGTGTGCTAGGAATGCCTGAACCAAATGGTCTACAAGAGTTGCTTATTTGGTAGCCAATATTTGCTCAAGGTTCTCATGTGGCATGATATTTTGTCATTTTCCTTTATATCGTGGATCCAGGAGGCAGGCCAACCAGTAATCGCCATCGGTCATCATTTTGATAATGCGGGGGTCCCTTTTTAGGATACGCAAGGCATACTCAGCCATGTGGGCCAATGTTCCAGGTGTCAATTCACTGCTTGTGCTGGGTTGAGGAGCACTTTCTTGCAAATCAACATCACTTCTGTCCCGCAAAAACCCTGTACCTGACCTTGCAACGCCACCAGTTTCTATTGCCCCCTGAGATGCACCCTCCTCCCATAAATATTCATCCCCATCATCCACCTCCTCCTCCTCTTCGTCCGCCACCTCATCAAGGAGAGTTCCCTGAGCAGACAATGGCTGACTGTCATCAAGGCTTCCCTCCTCCTCGGCTGCAGACGCCTGCTCCTTAATGTGTTGTGGGGTTCACCTTTCTACTGACTGATTGCCTGAGTGCATGGACAAAGCGGTCTTTGACATGCTGGTGGAGTGCTGGGATGGCTTTTCTCGCAAAGAAATGTCGACTGGGTAGGTCATAGCGTGGTACTGTGTAGGCCATCAGGGCTTTGAAAGCTTCGCTTTCAACCAACCGGTAGGGCATCATCTCTAACGAGATTAGTCGAGCAATGTAGGCGTTCAAACCCTGTGTACGCGGATGAGAGGATGAGTACTTTCTTTTCCTAACGAGAGTCTCTTGTAGGGTGAGCTGGACTGGAGAGCTGCATATGGTGGAACTAGCGGGGGTGGTGGTGGACATGTCGGATTGAGAGAGGGTTGGTGATGGTATTCTTGATGTTGGCCTACATACCCAGCTCGAACATTGCTCTACCACTTGCAATACTTACCTCTCCCTGCTCCACTACTGTGTAATCTGTGCTGTTAAATCCTCCTTGAACTGCATTTAGCCTACTTACTTATTTGGGCCTAGTAACTGTGTCAGCCACTCCTTACAGTTGTCCGCCGCTGAAAAAAGCAATGCCGCCAGTTTAGACCTGTCACCAATTTTGAACTGCTTTTAGCCTACTTTTTTATTTTGGGCCTACTAAGTCTGTCTGCGCCACTCATTACAGTTGTCCTCCACTGAACAAAGCTATGCCGCCTGTGTACTCCTGTTACCACTTTTGAACTGCTTTTAGTCTACTTTATCATTTGGGCCTACAACCTGTGTCTGGCTTTCAGCCACTCATTACAGTTGTCCTCCTCCACAGAACAAAGCAATGCTGCCTGTGTACTCCTGTTACCAATTTTGAACTGCATTTAGCCTACTTTATCATTTGGGCCTACTACCTGTGTCTGGCTGTCAGCCACTCATTACAGTTGTCCTCCTCCGCAGATCAAAGCAATGCCTCCTGGGTACTCCTGTTACCAATTTTGAACTGCATTTAACCTACTTTTTTATTTTGGGCCTACTAAGTCTCTCTGCGCCACTCATTACAGTTGCCATCCTCCACTGAACAAAGCAATGCTGCCTGTGTACTCCTGTTACCAATTTTGAACTGCATTTAGCCTACTTTTGTATTTGGGCCCACTACCTGTGTCTGTGCCACTCATTACAATTGTCCTCCACTGTACAAAGCTATGCCGCCTGTTTAGACTTCTTACCAATTTTGAACTGCATTTAGCCTAATTTTTTTGGGGGCCTATATCTGTGTTTTCTCCTCATTTTGCCCATTGCCCAGCCACTGCTTGATGAGTCTGCTGGTACATTGACCAGACCACTACATTCCCCTTGCACTCTACACAGCCAGAATCTGACTTTGCTGAACGTCAGGTTCCCCTTCCCGCATACTATACCACCTTACACGAGGACAAAGAGGAAAGTGCAGATGAAAGTGCAGGTTCCTTCATCAGGTGGGGGGCATACTCGTTGGGACTGGCACAGGGCCCCTCATAGTATGCAAAAGTGTCTCTGGCAGTGGGAGGCGCCACCCGCCATCAAGCACACCGCCGTACTATGAGAGGCACTGTGCCAGTGCCAGCTAGTCGGCCCCCCCTGCTTGCTCAGGATCACAGCACTTGCAAAGTTGAAATACTTACCTCTCCCTGCTCCACCGCCGTGATGTATTCTGCGTTTCCTGGGCCCACGAAAATCTTGAGCCAGACCTACCCCCCCACAACTTTAGCCAAATGACCCCCTGTTTTCAATGCCTAACTATTATTATAAAGTAAATTAAGATTGACAAGCTTAAGAAATAAGAATTGATGTTTTTGGCATTAAAATGGGCACTGTAGGTGTTTTCCTGTCCTCCACTCACTGCCGACTTTGATTCCCCATTGACTTGCATTGGGTTTCGTGTTTCGGTTGGCCCCCAACTTTTCGCAATAATCGGCCGATTTCAACCGACCTGACTTTTGACAAAGTCGGGTTTCGCGAAACCCGAGTCGATCCTAAAAAAGTAAAAGTCGCTCAACCCTAAACGTAACAATAGCAGAAACAACCAGAATTAACTTCTTCTTCTACTTCCACATAAACTTCATCACACAATTCATGTGCCAGACCACGGAATTCCTCAGCGTCTTTAAGCAAACCATTATCAATCAACCTTCCTTTATTTTTCTTAATACCTTCGTCCCATAGCGTAGGCTGTAGCCTCCCGCCCTTAGGAAAACCCTTAATTGAGAATATTTTTCCTGCATTCCTGACAGATTTCTTTCCCCATCTTTGAACCATAAGACTAACAGTATCAGATCCATCACACAAATCCAAACTCTTCTTTTTCTTCCACAGAAACATGGTTCTCCTTTAGAGCTAAATATCCTTACTTCAGTTCTGCACAGTATGGAGCGGCCGTTCATTCTGTTCCACCGGTCTATTCCCCGCTGGGATGGCCCAAAATTCCAATGCGGTACTCAGTGAAAGGAGGAGGTCGTCTTAGACTATCCCTCCGGACACCTCTGGTTTTATATATATATATATACATATATATATACAAGCGGTGGATGCCATGTCAGAGAGCACTGCAGCTCCAGGAATCTTCCTATTTGCTCATAGCAGGTTTGCCTACAACAACCACGCTGAACTAATTTTGATATATGATCATGCAGCGATTATAATTCCCGTTACCGGCTTTCATTTAATAACCTCCTGTAACCGATGAAGGTCACAATTGACCGAAACGATTTTCTGTATTTACTACAATAAATTTTTCCTGCTGCATCTTACCTAAAGTTGAGTGCTAGGTCTCTTGCTATAAATATATATATATATATATATATATATATATATATATATATATATTTATATATATACAGTCAGGGCCAGAAATATTTGGACAGTGGCACAAGTTTTGTTATTTTAGCTGTTTACAAAAACATGTTCAGAAATACAATTATATATATAATATGGGCTGAAAGTGCACACTCCCAGCTGCAATATGATAGTTTCCACATCCAAATCGGAGAAAGGGTTTAGGAATCATAGCTCTGTAATGCATAGCGTCCTCTTTTTCAAGGGACCAAAAGTAATTGGACAATGGACTCTAAGGGCTGCAATTAACTCTGAAGGCGTCTCCCTCGTTAACCTGTAATCAATGAAGTAGTTAAAAGGTCAGGGGTGGATTCCAGGTGTGTGGTTTTGCATTTGGAAGCTGTTGCTGTGAGCAGACAACATGCGGTCAAAGGAACTCTCAATTGAGGTGAAGCAGAACATCCTGAGGCTGAAAAAAAAGAAAAAATCCATCAGAGAGATAGCAAACATGCTTGGAGTAGCAAAATCAACAGTTGGGTACATTCTGAGAAAAAAGGAATTGACTGGTGAGCTTGGGAACTCAAAAAGGCCTGGGCGTCCACGGATGACAACAGTGGTGGATGATCGCCGCATACTTAATTTGGTGAAGAAGAACCCGTTCACAACATCAACTGAAGTCCAGAACACTCTCAGTGAAGTAGGTGTATCTGTCTCTAAGTCAACAGTAAAGAGAAGACTCCATGACAGTAAATACAAAGGGTTCACATCTAGATGCAAACCATTCATCAATACCAAAAATAGACAGGCCAGAGTTAAATTTGCAGAAAAACACCTCAAGAAGCCAGCTCAGTTCTGGAAAAGTATTCTATGGACAGATGAGACAAAGATCAACCTGTACCAGAATGATGGGAAGAAAAAAGTTTGGAGAAGAAAGGGAACGGCACATGATCCAAGGCACACCACATCCTCTGTAAAACATGGTGGAGGCAACGTGATGGCATGGGCATGCATGGCTTTCAATGGCACTGGGTCACTTGTGTTTATTGATGACATAAGAGCAGACAAGAGTAGCCGGATGAATTCTGAAGTGTACCGGGATATACTTTCAGCCCAGATTCAGCCAAATGCTGCAAAGTTGATTGGACGGCGCTTCATAGTACAGATGGACAATGACCCCAAGCATACATCCAAAGCTACCCAGGAGTTCATGAGTGCCAAAAAGTGGAACATTCTGCAATGGCCAAGTCAATCTCCAGATCTAAACCCAATTGAGCATGCATTTCACTTGCTCAAATCCAGACTTAAGACGGAAAGACCCACAAACAAGCAAGACCTGAAGGCTGCGGCTGTAAAGGCCTGGCAAAGCATTAAGAAGGAGGAAACCCAGCGTTTGGTGATGTCCATTGGTTCCAGACTTAAGGCAGTGATTGCCTCCAAAGGATTTGCAACAAAATATTGAAAATAAAAATATTTTGTTTGGGTTATGTTTATTTGTCCAATTACTTTTGACCTCCTAAAATGTGGAGTGTTTGTAAAGAAATGTGTACAATTCCTACATTTTCTATCAGATATTTTTGTTCAACCCTTCAAATTAAACGTTACAATCTGCACTTGAATTCTGTTGTAGAGGTTTCATTTCAAATCCAATGTGGTGGCATGCAGAGCCCAACTCGCGAAAATTGTGTCACTGTCCAAATATTTCTGGCCCTAACTGTATATATATATTCCTGAGTTACGTATCCTACCCAATCTTCGATCACCTCACTACTCGTGATTCTAATAGTGATCAGGATTTCAGGATATTTTGACTAAAAAGAGAATTACAATCACTGCTCAATCCAGGGTATCTGTCCCTTATGAGGTACGATTCGAACACTGGGCCCCCAACGGAACTACACCTCTATATGATTCCACCCAAGAATCCCCCACCATTGGTGACAACCTCAGATCCTCTTTTCAGCAACAAACACAGGAAAACCACACCAAACGGTCAGTCTGAACAGTATAACTGCCAACTTACCGTGGTTGTCGTGGGGGATGATCAGTCCCAATTATCCAGTGCCTGTGTCCGGTCCGAGGGTCCTTTGTCTTGTTGTCCTCCGGGGGCAGAGGTGTCCCTATTTGGGGGCCCCACGTTGGGCACCAAGCTGTTGGGGGTGGATCTGAAGTGACCCTTCACGGTTGACCAAGTGATTTCCAAATTAATCCACAGGGCGTTGCCGGCAACTGAGAATGACCAGACAGAGACGTATCTCTGTTTGGGAGGATCAAAGCAAATCCCTAATCACGTTTATTGTGTCACACTTTTTATAATCTTAGCAAGTTATACTTCAACCAATAGTATGTAAACACACTTGCAGCACTTAACCTATAAGAATACAGAAAAACCGGAAACTACATATATGTCCGTATCTTTGTGGCAAATAAAAAAACATAACAGCTTGTGCGTCAAGGTCTTGCACAGCAATACACCCCCGAGTCTCATATCTTGTTCTGACTGGAACAATGTGGCTTTATAACAGCTATGAACTTTTACCTAATTAAGTAACAGAATTTATCTCGTAAACAACAAGATGGAGTTACAAGCAGAAAATGAAGCCCACTTTAATTTTTCTTAATTTAGTCCTTCACAAAAGTATTCGTCCCCCTGGTCTTTTCAACCTTTTCCCACATATGCTTCAAACATAAAGGTACCAAATGTAAATTTTTGGTGAAGAATCAACAACAAGTGGAACACAATTGTGAAGTTGAACGAAATTTATTGGTTATTTTAAATTTTTGTGGAAATTCAAAAAGTGAAAAGTGGGGCATGCAATATAATTCGGCCCCTATACTTTCAGTGCAGCAAACTCACTCCAGAAGTTCATTGTGGATTTCTGAATGATCCAATGTTGTCCTAAATGCCTAATGATGATAAATATAATCCACCTATGTGTAATTAAGTCTCCGTATAAATGCACCTGCTCTGTGATAGTCTCAGGGTTCTGTTGGAAGCACAGACAGCATCATGAAGACCAAGGAACATAACAGGCAGGTCCGTGATACTGTTATGGAGAAGTTTATAGCCGGATTTGGATATAAAATGATTTTTAAAACTTTAAACATCCCAAGGAGCACTGTGCATGCGATCATATTGAAATGGAAGGAGTATCATACCACTGCAAATCTACCAAGACCTGGCCGTCCCTTTAAACTTTCATCTCAAACAAAGAGAAAACTGATCAGAGATACAGCCAAGAGGCCTATGATCACTCTGGATGAACTGCAGAGATCTACAGCTGAGGTGGGACAGTCTGTCCATAGGACAACAATCAGTCGTACACTGCACAAATCTGGCCTTTATGGAAGAGTGGCAAGAAGGAAGCCATTTCTCAAAGACATTTATAAAATGTGTCATTTAAAGTTTGCCACAAGCCACCTGGGAGACACACCAAATATTTGGAAGAAAGTGCTCTGGTCAGATGAAACCAAAATCAAACTTTTTGGCAGCAATGCCAATCGATATGTTTGGTGTACAGGCAACACAGCTCATCACCCTGAATATTCCATCCCCACTGTCAAACATGGTGGTGGCAGCATCATGGTTTGGGCCTGCTTTTCTTCAGCAGGGACAGGGAAGATGGTTAAAATTGATGGGAAGATGGATGGAGCCAAATGCATGACCATTCTTGAAGAAAACCTGTTGGCGTCTGCAAAAGACCTGACACTGGGACGGAGATTTGTCTTCCAACAAGACAATGATCCCAAACATAAAGCAAAATCTTCAATGGAATGGTTGACAAATAGACATATCCAGGTGTTAGAATGGCCAAGTCCAGATTTCAATCCAATCGAGAATCTGTGGAAAGAGCTGAAAACTGCTGTTCACAAACATTCTCCATCAAATCTCACTGAGCTTGAGCTGTTTGCCAAGGAAGAATGGGCAAGAATTTCAGTCTCTCGATGTACAAAACTGATAGAGACATACCCCACGCGACTGGCAGCTGTAATCGCAGCAAAAGGTGACGCAACAAAGTATTAAGTTAAAGGGGCCGAATAATATTACAGGCCCCACTTTTCAGTTTTCGAATTTCCACAAAAATTTTAAATAACCAATAAATTTCGTTCAACTTCACAATTGTGTTCAACTTGTTGTTGATTCTTCACCAAAAATTTACATTTGGTATCTTTTTATGTTTGAAGCATGATATGTGGGAAAAGGTTGAAAAGTTCTAGGGGGCCGACTACTTTCACAAGGCACTATATATTGTAGTATCAAATCTTGTCTTATATTCATCCCCTGTGGGATCCTAGTTTGTCATTTGAATATCCAATAAGATTCTCTATTGAGAATTTTCCTTTTTATATCACCTCCTCTAGCGGGTTTGAACACTTTTTCCATTTCTGTAAATGTAAAACATTTTGTGTCTCCTTTGTGTCTCCTTTGTGTACTGGGGATAGGTGTGACCTTATCGCTATGGGATTTGTTGCATCTGATAAATGTCTTCGAATTCCCTTTTTTAAAGGGGCTAGAGGTGCACCCCAAATATTGGAATAGGCATTCTGTACATTCTGTGAAACATATGACACCTAATGAAATTCTATTTTTAAAATGTTGCCCTGTAACATTAGAAAATAAATGTGTTGTTTTATTTATAAAAGTAGGATCCCTGCACCCAATATGCATGCCCTTCTAGCCACAAATCTCATGTTAGACTTTTTCAGTACGTTTTGTAATATAGGGTTCTGATTTAATATTGGGAGTTTTTTTTAATTATCGCAATTACGTCTGAATACTGCAGACTATATTGAGTTGAAAAAGTAATATGCTTATTATTTCTGTTACTATTGTTTGTATTTCTATTCTTATTATTCTGTTTTTTTGGGGGGAATCTGTTAATAGATTATCTCTTTCAATGTCCACCCGTTTGAGATACCAGTGTAAATAACCTCTTTGGTGTTTCAGTCTATTTGAAACAGCTTTGGATTCTATTTTATAATTTTCTTCTGATGAGCAATTTCTTTTCATTCTAATTAGTTCATCTGCTGGGATGTTATTAATTGTATGGGGAGAGTGGCAAGAATGTGCCTCCAATATCAAATTACTACATGTAGGTTTTCTATAGAGATATTATTTTTTCTTAAGAAAAATCTCCTGTTAGTGTAATATCAAGATAATTATATTTTTGTGTGGATAATGTATGTGTGAATTTTAATTTGAATTGATTATTGTTGATGTGTTGAATAAAAGTAGCAGCTTCTGTTTCAGTACCTTTCCAGATTATAATCAGGTCATCTTTATAACGTCCATAAAATTCTATTTTTTCTGTAAAAGGAATTGTATCATTGAGAAAAAATTTCTCCTCCCATACTGCCACCACTATGTTCGCTAATAAAGGTGAAAACTCCCCCTGCCCCCATGCTATGGGACTGAACTTATTCAGAAAATATGTGAGCCACGAAATGGCAGTATTGTGGGGAATTGAAGAATATAAGCCCACCACGTAACATTGATCCCAGCCACCTGTATGAGCTGTGCCAGAAATATTGATTAGAGTGGAAATGATCATTTTGATATCTCTGATATATCATGGCAGCACTCGCACAAATGCCTACAGATTAGTGATCAATCCACTCTCCCAACTTTTCTCCTAGTGCACCTATGCCGGAGATTATGGGTTTGAAAAATTCCCGTTGTGAATTTTTGGTAAGGCGTGGTTGATTGGTACTATTTGATGTTCTACAAATAGATAATCTGATAACTTTCTGTTAATTACCACCATAACAAGCGCTTCTTCCAATATTTTTGATAACTCAGATTTTTATTTGCTTGTTGAATTTCCTGGTCTATTTTGCTTCCATGTGTATACTAAGGTAGATGAATATTCTTTGTCATCCTTTTGATATCAGACATAGTGTAATCCAAGTTTTGCAGGATTTTTTTTCCAATTTTTGTTTAAGCTTGGAAAATTCATCTGTGTTAGTATAATCCTTGTATTTTTGTAATATCATCTTTGAGATTGTTCATTTCCTTCTCTTCACATCTCAGTATTTGTTCCCCGAGTTTCGTGGAACATATCGACAGGATCTGATTCCATTCATTTGAAAATGTTTCAGCATATAGAAAGGTTGCTTTTTTACTGATATGCCATCCTCTCAGAATCATGTCCTTAAAAATGTATGATTTTAATGAAGAGTAATCCCATCAAAATTTGATCTCTTTGGATTTTTTATTTTCAAGTTGTTTCATCAAGGTTTCCAGATTAACATCTACAGGGTCTATTGTGGTGCCAGCCTTGTCTTTATTTGTTTTTTTAATGTCACAAGTGTGTCACGCCAACCTGGGAGATCTGGGGGTAGAAGATCTCTATGTATTGTGAAAAGCAGATCTTCCATTTAGCCTGTGTATTCGGATCCCATATTAAATTAATTTGGTTTCCTTTGATGCTGAAGAGGTTAACAACCGTTTCTATGCTGGTCAGAAACATTCAGCTCCATTTCATCTGCTTCTGATCTGGTCCTTAACTATTCATATAAAACCTGGCCAGACCCTCTCTGTCCTGCCGGTGAAAGCTCTCCTCTTAGGAGATGCTGTGCTGAATAGGAGTTTGTTGTTGCAATTGGAGATTTGCCTTCCAGTGCTCTGTGCTAAAGCTAAGTAGTTGCAGTTTGGACCGATAATCACTGAGGCTGCGTCCGCAGCATTTCATTCACCAGTGGTTTCCAGCTGGGACGGTTGCATCATAGCACCGTCCAGGTTGAAAACTGTATACCCCCAGATATGGATTATGGCGTGGGACACAATGACGGATGGGTATGGTATATTGTTAATTTATTATTTTACTTTTATTCCAGGAGATCGAGGGCTTCGCTGGATTAGGCATAATAATAATAAAAAAGGGAAAACTGTGTTTAGTGTTATTTCAAATAAAATACTTAATTCTAGCTGTGTCTTTATTTAACATGAAACTATAAGATTAGTAATGAATAGGTGTCTTATAGACCCTTCTCCATTACTAACCTTGGGGCTTGATGTCACCAGACAAAGGTAACATCAACCCCCCAACTATTACCCCACTTGCCACTACTACAGGGCAAGTAGGAAGAGCGAGGCTAAGTGCGAGAATTGGCGCATCTTAGAGATGGGCGGCTGAGAGCTGATGTTTTTAGCTAAGGGTGGCCAATATCCATGGCCATTTCCTAGGCTATTAATATCAGCCCGCAGCTGTCTGCATAGCCTTTGCTGGTTATTAATAATAGGGGAACGCCACGTCAATTTTTTTTGGGTCCCCTATTTTAATAGCCAGTAAAGGCTAATTATACATCTCTGAGCCTGGGAAGCTCCATGGGTATTACCCCCTTCCCAGGCTATAAACATCAGCCCCCAGTCGCCGGGTTTCCCTCTGTTGGTTACTAAAATTACATGGGAGTCCACGCCATTTTTTTCAGGAAAAAAATCTTTTATTAATTAAATACATGTCCAGTAATTTGCACACACACTGCACTAATTGTATTTGTCACTGACATCTATATATCTACATATTTTATTTGTCTTCACTGTATGTAATCCATCTCTTCTACATTGTTGTCTCCTGCTGTGATTTTACTGTATACTACACATGAATTGCCGGAATTTCAAAGGACACCGGTTTGTAAACATTAGACAGCACTCACATGGTCCGTGTGGTGTCCGATGTTCTCTCACATCCATAGACTTGCATTGGCGAGACTTGGCCAATATACAGTACGTGTACAATTGCAGCATGCTGCGATTTCACTCACACTTATAATACGGCGGAGAAAAAGAACGGTTATGTGAGCTGCCCCATAGATTATCAGCGGTCCGAGTGCTATGCAATTGTTTTCTCGCATAGCGCTCGTCCGTATTCCTCGCTAGTGTGACTCCGGCCTTAAAGAACATGCTTTGGATTTTCACATCTGGCACATGGGCATTTTATCACAGAATTAAACCTATACAAAAGTAGGTTTTTCCCGCAGAACCATTGCAGATATTTTGACACCGCGTCCTGACTTACTTTAACATGTTCTGGTAAAGTAGCACCCGTGAAAAATATTATTTTTTTCTATCCGAATAAATAGATTAATATTTTATTTAAGTCTATGATTTATGTGTGCCAGCTTCAGGGTGCACGTTTTGGGAGAATGCTATAACGAAGACTACTACAGAGAAGGCTAAGGGACGTACACTTTACTAGGTTTTGTAGTGGTTGTTCCCTCGCCTTCTTTACAGTTTTCCTTATTCATTACAGGCGGTTAGAAAACAGGAAGAAGCTGATGAAAAACTTGTGGTTACTTGGGGTTTTACTATATACATTTCACATCTCCATGTTTAAAATGAATGAAGTAAATCTGAGTGAGCACAACATAAGCTGGAGCGCAGATTTGTTGCGACCACATACCATACTTCTGCTGTTAAAGGCTCCACAAAGCAGACAGACAGCATATGTGTTAGGAACAAAGCTTCTCACTAACGAATGCTTAATTAGTAGGATGCCAAAACATCTGTTAGTTGGTAATTACAGCAGTCAAAGAGATGAGGGACAAAAGCCTGTGTGAGGCTATGTGCACACGTCAGGATTTTTTCCTGACAAAATCCTGAGAATTCTGCCAGAAATCCGCGTGCTTTTTTCGCGCGGAATTTGCGCGTTTTTTGCGCGGATTATTTGCAGATTTTTTGCGTTTTTTTATTTTATTTTCCGGAATGTCCTTTTTGATAGGAAATCCGCAAAAAAATCTGCAAAAAGATAGAGCATGTCCGGATTTTTTGCGGTATGCGTTTTTTTTTGCGGAAAAAAACGCTAACATCTGCACAAAAAATGCGGAATGCATTCTAAATGATAGGATGCATAATGTTAGCGTTTTTTTTTAGCGGATTTATAGCGTTTTTATGGCGAAATTCCGCAAAAAAAACGCTAAAAATCCAGACGTGTGCACATAGCCTTATGGTGTGCCCAATAACTGAGCAGAGTGCAGAGATGAAAAATGGAGATATGATCTCAAAAAACAAAAAAAATCCGACACTGTATTCATGAAAAATCTCAATTACTTTATGATCGAATCTTCAGCCTCTTCGTAAGTATTTACGGTAATTGAAAATGTGAATGTCCATTGTATTGATGAAGTTTAAAGGGACACTGTCACCTGGATTTGGAGGGAACAATCTTCAGCCATGGAGGCGGGGTTTTTGGGTTTTTGATTCACCCTTTCCTTACCCGCTGGCTGCATGCTGGCTGCAATATTGGATTGAAGTTCATTCTCTGTCCTCCGTAGTACATGCCTGCACAAGGCATTCCAAATTCAGGTGACAGTGTCCCTTTAAGTGGTGAAAAAAATTCCAAAGTTTGTTAAAAAAAAAAATTTGGGCAATTTTCCGATACCTGAAGCGTCTCCATTTTTCGTGATCTTGGATTAGATGAGGGCTTATTTTTTGCATGCTGAGCTGACGTTTTTAATGATACCATTTTGGTGCAGATATGATCATTTGATGACCCGTTATTGCATTTTAATGCAATATTGCGGTGACCAAAAAAACAGAATTCTGACGTTTTGACTTTTTTTTCTCATTACGCTGTCTAGCGATCGGGTTAATTATTTTTTTATATTGACAGATCGGGCGATTCTGAATGCGGCGATGCCAAATGCATGTATGTTTTTTTTTTTTTTAATTGTTTTATTTTGAATGGGGCGAAAGGAGGGCAATTTGAACTTTTATATATTTTTTTTATTTTTTTAATATCGAAGCTGCAATAGCCCGATTGGCTCTGATACATACAGGCGATGATCAGATCACCTGTATGTAGCAGAATTACTCACTTGGTATGAGCGCCGACCATCGGGTGGCGCTCATAGCAATCCGGCAGTGACAACCATAGATGTCTGCTGGAGACCTCTGGTTGTCTTGCCAACCCATCGGTGACCCGCGATGACGTGACAAGGTCACCAATCGGTAAACTTCCGGTGCACTTGGTGGAAGTGCATGTTAAATGCCACTGTCAAAATTTGACAGTGGCATTTAACTAGTTAACAGCCGTGGGTGGATCGCGATTGTACCCATGGCTGTTAGAGGCACATGTCAGCTGTTCAAAACAGCTGACATGTGCCGGAAAATATGTGGGCTCTGCACCGGAGCCCACATCAAAGGGAGGGAGTCCAAGATCGGCGTAAATTTACGCCCAATGTCAGAAAGGGGTTATATACGCAAGTAGCATTTTCAGAAAGGAAGAGCTCTTGAACTCTAGCACCACCTACTGTATTGGAAGTAGCAACCCTAAAAGTCAATATCGACACTTTAACGAGTCTTGCCACATTACTTAGGATAAGAAGTCAAACCAGACACTCCATTTGCAGACACATCTTTTGTGGTTTTTGCTTCTCATCAGTGCAAAGCAGGAGATCTGATTTGGATAGGTGAGAGGCCTCTGATGTCTAATTGGGAACATTTCTTATTGTGGAGAGTGCCAAGTCACCGTAAGGAGACTTATAGATCATGCAATGATCCTCTTGCAATTTAAATATGCTTTGCACTGAGGAGAAAACACCCCAAATCATGTGCCTGTAAATGGAGTGTTTGGTTTGGAGTATTATTCTACATCATGTAGCAAGGCTCGTTAAAGGGAACCTGTCATCCCCCCCAGGCATTTTTAAATAAAAGAGCCACCTTGTGCAGCACTAATGCTGCATTCTGTCAAGGTGGCTCTTTTAGTTGGGGTCCCTGCCAACGCTGAACTATTCGTTTTATAATTTGCCCTTCATACCTATAGCATGTCTTTTTCCCCCGGACACAAACGCCTCCCAGCCATCACTCGGCCCCCCCCCCCGCATGCCCGAAAAAAAAACTTACAGTGCAGGCGCCGGTGACGTTAAAGAAGGAAGTGGAGGCGGCGCCTGGCACGCGGAGGGCCTGAGTGATGGCTGGGAGGTGTTTGTGTCTGGGGGGAAAAGACATGCCCCCTGGATAAACTACAGGTATGAGGGGCAAATTATAAAAACTAATAGTTCAGCGTTGGAAGGGACCCCAACTAAAAGAGCCACCTTGACAGAATGCAGCATTAGTGCTGCACAAGTTGGCTCTTTTAGTTAAAAACGCCTTGGGGGGGTGACAGGTTCCTTTTAAAGATTCAACATTAAGTGATGGTACTAGGATTCGCGTGTTACGCAATGTGAGTCTTGCAGCAGCCACTTCCCTTTCACTTCTTTCGGACGTAACTGACTTTTGTAGGAACTCAGAGAGCAGCAATGGCTCTTACTTTTCCTGGGTGTCCATTTCATCTGAAGCAGTTGCGGATTAGCTGCAGGGCTCACATGGCATAACAACCTCACTAGGCGAGGCAGTGCCGTCAGTGCTGGAACACCGAAGGCACTGGAGTGAAGGTCCAACATATGCAACTCTGCTGCATTGAATAGGGGGCAGCAACGTTCTCAGGATCACTAGGAGTCCCAGCGGTGGAACCATCTGTGATCAGCACGCTATCCCCTGTGTTCTTGATGGAGGCTATCTCAATTTTTTTTAATAGTCTTTTAAATAAGGAGTCATACAGCTGTGTAGAAAAAAACAAAAATATGTTTATAGCAAAATGCTGTAATAAAGGCAAACTATATATGAAGTGGCAGGAACCAACAATTTGCGGCAGAGTAAAGGTTTGTAATGTCGGAGGGCCCTCTAATGGTCATAACTGGTTTTATTTTCCCATTTATTAAATTAACGCTTTTACACAAAATGTTTTTATCATCATATTTTTTAAATCAGATGTTTTTATTGAAAAATGTTTCCATTTTAGATACAAAACAAAACCAGAAACTACCCTCACAGACCCCCAGTCCTACCCACCCCCCAACAAAATATAATAAGACAATACAAAGTGCAAACTGTACTGTAAAATCACAATCTGGTGATGACAGACTGAATTGCTTGGTTAATAATGATCAGCTTATTAAAATGTATAGTATGCTTTGACAATTATTGATATAATATGAAGGTTTGGTATCATTATTGATCATGATTTGTTTTGCTTCTGGATACTGTGTTGGGGGGCTGTGGTATTGTAACGTGACAAAGGGCGGTAACTGTGGGCAAGGTATTCATCTTACACTTCTGGCACGTTACATGAAGGTGGGGGTCCTGGCTCTTTGTGTCGACTTTGTCTACACTGCCGCTACGTCCTTGCAGTCTGCATGATCACAGTGACTTCGTTTGGCCAGGATCAGATGTTGAGAAGTTCAATGAGGGAGACCACTAGTCTACTATATAATTGTCTAAGGGTCACTTCTGTCCTTCAGTCAGTCCTTCTGTCTGTCTGTCACGGAAATCCCAAGTCGCCGATTGGTCGCGGCAAAACAGCCACGACCAATCAGCGACGGGCACAGTTCGGCGGCAAAATGGCCGCTCCTTACTCCCCGCAGTTAGTGCCCGCTCCATACTCCCCTCCAGTCAGCGCTCACACAGTGTTAATAGCAGCGTTAATGGACCGCGTTATGCCGTGGTGTAACGCACTCTGTTAACGCTGCTATTAACCCTGTGTGACCAAGTTTTTACTATTGATGCTGCCTATGCAGCATCAATGGTAAAAAGATCTAAGTTAAAAATAATAAAAAAAATAAAAAATAGTTGTATACTCACCGTCCGTCGCCCCCCCGGATCGAGAGCAGGCCTTTCCAGCTCCTCGCAACGCTCCGGTGACCGCTCCATGCATTGCGATATCGCGAGATGATGACGTAGCGGTCTCGCGAGACCGCTACGTCATCATCTCGCGAGACCGCAATGCACTCTTGCGACCGGAGCACGCAAGGAGCATCAGTAAATGCTTCGCCTGGATCTGGGGGCCAACAGAAGGTTAGTATATAACTATTTTTTATTTTAATTATTTTTTTTAACAGGGATATGATGCCCACATCGTTATATACTACGTGGGCTGTGCAATATACTACGTGGGCTGTGCAATATACTACGTGGGCTGTGCAATATACTGCATGGGCTGTGCACTATACTGCGTGGGCTGTGCAATATACTACGTGGGCTGTGCAATATACTACGTGGGCTGTGCAATATACTATGTGGGCTGTGCAATATACTATGTGGGCTGTGCAATATACTACGTGGGCAGTGCAATATACTGCGTGGGCTGAGCAATATACTACGTGGGCTGTGCAATATACTACGTGGGCTGTGCAATATACTACGTGGCTGTGCTATATACTACGTGGGCTGTGCTATATACTACGTGGGATGTGCTATACACTACGTGGCCTGTGTTATACACTACGTGGCCTGTGTTATACACTATGTGGCCTATGTTGTAAACTACGTGGGCTGTGTTTTACACTACGTGGGCTGTGTAATATACTGTGTGCATGGGCTGTTATATACTACGTGAGCTGTGTTTCTTGCTACGTGGGCTGTTATAAACTACATGGCTGTGTTATATGCTATGTGGGCTGTTATACACTCCGTGGGCTGTGCTGTATACTATGTGGCTGTGCTATATTCTCCGTGGACTGTGTTCTATACTACGTGGCTGTGCTATATACTCCATGGGCTGTGCTATATACTCCGTGGGCTGTGCTACATACTCAAGGGCTGTGCTATATACTACTTGGCTGTGCTATATACTATGTGGCTGTGCAATATACTATGTGGCTGTGCAATATACTACGTGGCTGTGCTATTTACTTCGTGGGCTGTTATATACTACTTGGCTGTGCTATATACTACGTGGCCGGCCGCGAACAATCAGCAACAGGCGCAGTCCAGCCGAATCCTGTGTATTCAATGTATTATTCTAAAGTCTTCATAAATAACTACATACATATTCTAGAATACCCGATGCGTTAGAATCGGGCTACCATCTAGTCAACAATAAACCATCTTTTACTTAACATTAACTTGATGGGAACTATGTACAATAGATAGTGGGTGCATAACTTCACAAACATTTCCTTTACAACATGGAGCATCTTCACTCATGGTCTCTCTACCTCCTCCAAGCTTATTTGTATCTGCCCCCCAACTCCTCAGCTTTCACCACAACCCAGCACAGTACCGTGTCCAGTATGTGAGAGTCCTGTCCAGCATTGGACTGGAGCACCTTGGACCCACCAGAAAAAAATCATTCTTGGGGCCCACTATGTAGCTACATAGAAGTAAATACAAGACCACCAATTGTGTGGTAAAACACGCTAATATCAGGATATAATATAAGGTAGTACACATCTTAATTATGTAGCAAGGGTTGGGGTAGCCCCACCATAATAAACCCCCATATTCCTCACCTGTCCGCTGACAATCCATTTGTTCCACGAAGAACTCCAGCTCTTCTACATCCCGATGATTTGATGAGTGGTGGCATGATGCAACCGCTCAGTAAGCCTTCCAGAACACACTGAGACAGGAGCATAATTACGCTCCTGCAGTATGCAGCGCTGACGTGAGAGAGGTCACCGGAGTTCATAGCTGATGAACCCTGGTCACATCACTGATGTTACTGCTCGCTGCCTGAGAGCTTTCTTTTTCTGTCAGTTGGTTAAGAAAAAGTAGGGGGATACTGCACCATTTTTTTTTAACTTATTGAATTATTAGCCTAATACATGGACATTAAACTACACATGCACTGCACTAATTATACATTTCCCTGACATCTTTCTATCTTTTTATTCTATGCAGCATCGAACTGGAGCACCTTGGGCCCACCAGAGAAAATCATTCCTGGGCCCCACTATGTAGCTACATAGAAATAAATACAAGACCACCAATTGTGTGGTAAAACACGCTAATATAAGGGTATAATATAAGGTAGTACACGTCTTAATTATGTAGTAGGGGTTGGGGAAGCCTCCTCATAGAATATAATGTAGCCCCCTCATAAAATATAAAGTACCCCCCCATAGAATATAATGTAGCCTCCCTCACGGAATATAATGCAGCCCCCCTCATAGGGTATAATGCAGTACCCTTCTGAAAAAAGAAAATATTCAGCTCACCCAGCAGGAATCCACAAGCGATATAGACATCCGAGCAGGGAATAAACGTCCAGCCAGCGACGTAGTAGAAGCACAAAAAGATTCGAAGAAATCCAGCTCCAGGAAAAAAGAAAAATTCTGTTGCATTAAAATCCAATAAGCTTTATTAAGACATATCCATAAAATTGTAGATCCCAATAGGTGGCCCAACAAAGGATCACATATCAGCCCTCACTGAACGCTTTTCGAACACTGCTGTGTTCTTAGTCTACAGCATTGCTTATAATGCAGCACCCCAGAAAATATAATGCAACCCCCTCATAAGGTATAATGCAGCCCCCCATAGAATATAATGTAGCCCCCTCATAAGGTATAATGCAGCCCCCTTCATATAGTTTAATGCAGCCCCTCCACAGAATATAATGTAGCCCCCTCATAGTATAATGCAACCCCCTTATAACGTATAATGCAGCCACCCATAGAATATAATGTAGCACCCTCACAGGGTATAATGCAGCCTCCCTCATATAGTATAATGCAACCCCTCCACAAATGTAATGTAGCACCCTCAGAATTCAACTCCCTCATAAGGTATAATGCAGCCCCCCCTAGAATATACTGTAGCCCCCTCATAGGGCATAATGCAGCCCTCCTCATATAGTATGATGTAGGCCCCAGAATATAATGTAGCCCACTAAGAGAATAATGCAGCCCCCACACAGAATATAATGCAGCCCCCTCATAGGGTATAATGCAGCGCCCCTCATAGGGTATAATGCAGCTCCCCTCCACCCCCATGATTGTCCTCACCCACCACCCCTATAATTGCCCTTTCCACCACCTCCTTCATTGTCCATTCCACCACCTCCATCATTGCCTCCTCACCCACCACCATTGTCCTTTCCACCACCACCATCATTGCCCTTTCCACCACAACCATCATTGCTTTCTCCCCCACCACCCCCATCATTCCCCATTCCAACATCTCCATCTTTGCCTCCCCCTCCACAACCATCATTGCCTCCCCCCACCACCACCATCATTGTCCTTTCTGCCACAACCATCATTGCCTTCTCCCCCACCACCCCATCATTGCCCATTCCATCACCTGCATCATTGCTTCTTCCCCCACCACCCCCATCGTCCTTTCCACCACCACCAACATTGCCTTCTCCCGCACCACCCCATTGTCCTTTTCACCACCACCAACATTGCCTTCTCCCCCACCACGCCCATCACTGCTCTCCATCACACATATCATTGCCAATCTCGAATACACACACACACAGCACCACTCTCTCACACACAGCACTACACACACATCACTGCTCCACTTTCTTACACACACACACACACACACACACACACACACAGCACCACATGCACGCAGACAGACAGATAGACAGACACACACAGACAGCACCACTCACCACTCCGCACTTTCCCCACAGCCACAGCACATCCTGGCAGCAACTTCTTCGCCGGCAGCTTTCTCTCTGAAACAGCTGCCCTGAATGATGATGTCATCCTGCTGCATTGTGTCAGACAGGAAGTGCCAGGCAGGAAGCTGGACGGCATCGGACGCTGCAGCTCCGCTCCGCTGCCAAGCTGCAGTGATTGCACCCTGCCACCCCAATTGCCCTCAGGGTTAGCCACCCTGCAGGGACCCACCATCGGGGCCCTGAAGCAGCCGCACTGGCTTTACATGCGGGCAGTGTTAGCCTCAGCCTGCTGCTAACGCTGCTCGTTATTAAAGTGAAATGGTATTCACTCCACGCCCATGGGGGCGTGGGAAAGTGTTAATATTCATTGCTCTTTAGCAGCGGGGACAGGCTCCTGTCTCCAGCTGCTGCTCCACTGGCAACTGGGAGGGCACCCCTGACTTAGGGGCCCCATAGCAGCTGGGTGTGCTGCTATTAGCGACACACCACTGGCTTGGGGCCCCTGGACCATTGGAGCCCTAGGCAGCTGCTGGCCAGTATGCCAGCAGGTGTCAGTGCCTGGACTGGCCCTCCGGTTCTCTGGTGGGCCAGTCCAACCCTGGTCTTGTCCTAAACTCACGGTTCCGCATCCTCCTGTCCCTTAGGGGAATTAGTTTGCCACTATGGCCGTTACTTAATTTCTTTGCTTGCTGACACCTTGGAACTAACACCCGGGGTGCTCTCTTTGTGTCACGTTCTCTGTTCCCCCCTGGCCCATTACATCTCTATATTGCGGACTCGTTACCTTAGGCTATGTGCACACGTTGCGGATTTTGTTGCGGATCCGCAGTGTTTTTTTCTGCGTGGATTTGCATCAAATCCGCAGAGTGCTCAGGCAATGTTAATCAATGGGAATACAGAATTGGTGTGCACATGCTGCGGAAAATACTGCACTGATTCTCAGCATTTTATTTTCCGCAGCATGTCAATTCTTTTTGCGGATCTGCAGTGTTTCTGCACCCATTGACTTCCATTGAGTCAGTCAAGTCCACAGCCAAACCGCAGGTGTCAAAAGGTCTACGGTTTACCTGCAGATATGTGTGCCAAAAACGCTGCAGAAAGGAAGGAGGAAGAGTGTGTGGGTGGAGAATATGTGTGTAGCGGAGACTAATATTATGCCCATGCAATGACCATGTGGATTGGTACCTAGTGTCTATCAGCAGCCTTGCCTATCCTCACTATCAGTGGCCCTAGTGAAGACCCGGCAGAAGCTTAGTCACGCTCCTCCACGCTAAACCTGGTCAGTGGTGCAATGGGTCCACATCCAATAGCGTTGGGTACAGCAATAATGCTTACGGTATGTTCCCTTTTTGTCCAAAAAATGTAGAACTTCTCCCACTGTGACACCTATACATTAGCATTGGCCACATATTATTCCTCCATACAGATGTTACATCTCTCTTTGTGGCACCCATATAGTCGTGATATTTACCTATGTGGCCTCATCAATTAACAATGACCCTCATGTGTCCCCAATAGAGTAATAATATATTTGTATATGGCCCACACACATTAAAAATATCTCCCACATAGCCCAAACAAAGTAAGGTTCCCCAATTCTGGCCCCGTAAATTTATAATGCCCCCCATGTAGCTGTCACATAGTAATTATGTCCCCTAATTCTGGCTCCCATAAATTATATCCTCCACGTCTGGCACATTTATTGTAATGTCCCCCAATTCTGACCCTTATAAGTTGTGCCCGCCAATGTGGCCCCCATATTGTCATATGATCCTCTAAATCTAGCCCACATACATTAATATTGTTCCCTACTCTATCATAATGTTCTATTTTATGTGCTACAGATGCATTTGCAGATGTTCTAATGATATACTAATAAAGTTGAAGATTTTTAACCATTGAGTTAAACACCTTCTTCTCCACGGTATTCACGGTGGAAAATAAAATGCTAGGTGAAATCCCAAGAAACAATGAAAACCCTATATTAAGGGTCACCAATCTAACCCAAGAAGAGGTGCGAAACCGGCTAAATAAGATTAAAATAGATAAATCTCCGGGTCCCGATGGCATACACCCACGAGTACTAAGAGAACTAAGTAATGTAATAGATAAACCATTATTTCTTATTTTTAGGGACTCTATAGCGACGGGGTCTGTTCCGCAGGACTGGCGCATAGCAAATGTGGTGCCAATATTCAAAAAGGGCTCTAAAAGTGAACCTGGAAATTATAGGCCAGTAAGTCAAGATTCAAGATTCAAGATTCAAAGAAGCTTTATTGGCAGGACCAAATACACATCAGTTTTGCCAAAGCAAGTGTATAGAGGCAATAGGGATAGGGACTGAGGGGATGTTGGGTAGGAGCTGTGGGGGGAGGTGGTTTGGGCAGATCCAGGTTGGGGGCTATAGTCCATGGCATAGGGGAGGTGGATGGGGCAGATCCAGGTTGGGGGCTATAGTCCATGGCATAGGGGAGGTGGATGGGGCAGGTTCAGGTTGGGGGCTATAGTCCATGGCATAGGGGAGGTGGATGGGGCAGGTCCATTGTGGGGGCTATAGTCCATGGCATAGACTAACCTCTATTGTTGGTAAAATATTTGAATAACTGTTTAACTCCATATCAGCATGGGTTTATGAGAAATCGCTCCTGTCAAACCAATCTAATCAGTTTTTATGAAGAGGTAAGCTATAGGCTGGACCACGGTGAGTCATTGGACGTGGTATATCTCGATTTTTCCAAAGCGTTTGATACCATGCCGCACAAGAGGTTGGTACACAAAATGAGAATGCTTGGTCTGGGGGAAAATGTGTGTAAATGGGTTAGTAACTGGCTTAGTGATAGAAAGCAGAGGGTGGTTATAAATGGTATAGTCTCTAACTGGGTCGCTGTGACCAGTGGGGTACCGCAGGGGTCGGTATTGGGACCTGTTCTCTTCAACATATTCATTAATGATCTGGTAGAAGGTTTACACAGTAAAATATCGATATTTGCAGATGATACAAAACTATGTAAAGCAGTTAATACAAGAGAAGATAGTATTCTGCTACAGATGGATCTGGATAAGTTGGAAACTTGGGCTGAAAGGTGGCAGATGAGGTTTAACAATGATAAATGTAAGGTTATACACATGGGAAGAAGGAATCAATATCACCATTACACACTGAACGGGAAACCACTGGGTAAATCTGACAGGGAGAAGGACTTGGGGATCCTAGTTAATGATAAACTTACCTGGAGCAGCCAGTGCCAGGCAGCAGCTGCCAAGGCAAGCAGGATCATGGGGTGCATTAAAAGAGGTCTGGATACACATGATGAGAACATTATACTGCCTCTGTACAAATCCCTAGTTAGACCGCACATGGAGTACTGTGTCCAGTTTTGGGCACCGGTGCTCAGGAAGGATATAATGGAACTAGAGAGAGTACAAAGGAGGGCAACAAAATTAATAAAGGGGATGGAAGAACTACAATACCCAGATAGATTAGCGAAATTAGGATTATTTAGTCTAGAAAAAAGACGACTGAGGGGCGATCTAATAACCATATATAAGTATATAAGGGGAAAATACAAATATCTTGCTGAGGATCTGTTTATACCAAGGAAGGTGACGGGCACAAGGGGGCATTCTTTGCGTCTGGAGGAGAGAAGGTTTTTCCACCAACATAGAAGAGGATTCTTTACTGTTAGGGCAGTGAGAATCTGGAATTGCTTGCCTGAGGAGGTGGTGATGGCGAACTCAGTCGAGGGGTTCAAGAGAGGCCTGGATGTCTTCCTGGAGCAGAACAATATTGTATCATACAATTATTAGGTTCTGTAGAAGGACGTAGATCTGGGGATTTATTATGATGGAATATAGGCTGAACTGGATGGACAAATGTCTTTTTTCGGCCTCACTATGTTACTATGTTACTTTGAGCTTGATTCCTTCCATCATATTTTTGGTCATTATCGTCTTTGGCAGTGATGTTTAGTCCATGCTCCAGAAGAAACAAGCAATCACGGTCAGCTGGCTTTTTCCTTTCTCTCCAAGGTACAAACAATGTAGCGTAGTTACCACAAAATAGCAGAATTTGTACAATGATGAAGCAGAGTTGTTATCATGAAGTAGCAGAGCTGGAACAATGATGTAGTAGAGTTGTGATTTTAGAGTCTGAGTATCCATGCCAGAACAACAATATAGATGAGGCTGATGTAGCAGAGCAAGAGAAAAGGAGTAGCAGAGTTGATGCAGAGAGGAGGTTCCCAGCACAAATTAGTGGCAGGGAACCAACTACCTGAATGTTTAGGTGGCATGCACTGCAGGCTATACTGGATTAAGTAATTTAGTGAGATTACATTGTAGTGACCCGGTCCAGAGTGTGTCTGTCCCTTTAAGTAACCCTGGACCATGAGTATCTTCTGTACTCTGCAACTCACTCCAAAGTTATCTTCTTACTGTTATATGGTTTAAATGAATCCAAACCTCACTAATCTCATATATTCCACAGGTATGTGTTTCAGTGTTCTAAAGGGGCACTTTTCCTTTGGTGTGTTCCAGCACTATCTGCTAGTGAAATGCATGGTCTATATTATTCTGACAATGTACAATCTCACACACAATTGAGCATAGATCCTATTGGTCAGTGACCCTGACACCAAGATTCAGTAGGAGGAGCTACTGTACCTCCAGTCTCTGTCTAGACAAGTCAGGGATCTGAAAAGTTCCCTGGGGAGTCTGGTACAAGATGTGACCCAGAGCAAACCTCCTGTGAGAGGTCTCCTCACCCCCTCCAGGCTCCATGCCTGGAGGTTCATCCTTCTCTTCATCTTATTCATCTTAAGGCATACAGGAAGGTCTAATGCTAGGATTCAACCCTTGGCTTCTACAGTCAAGATGGCTGAAGACTTTCACATTTCTTTTTAATCCTGGGTCTTGCGCTGTCCAGATTTACCCGTGCTTCCTCAACATTAGGTAGCACTTAAGTGCACAGAAGAACCTATTGCCCCACGGGTTGATGAAATCGAGGGTCCCCCTCCTCACCGCAAATGATCCGTTATTTACTTCAAGTATATTTCTGCACTGACCGCGACAAGCTGTGAAATGGATACAGGACTCCCGGTCTGTAAATACCCTGACTATATATCTCCTTTTTTACTTATAGGCCCCAAAAGACTTTCAACTCTCTTATAATTACCTTCAAGTAATGGTTATAACTAATGTAGGTTCTTAAAGTTCCAGAACCTCAATTCTGTGTCAGAATCCAATCCTGAACTGTATTGGCTGTGGAATCCTTATGTGAACTATAAACCATTATTACATGTTATACAGTGGGGCAAAAAAGTATTTAGTCAGTCAGCAATAGTGCAAGTTCCACCACTTAAAAAGATGAGAGGCGTCTGTAATTTACATCATAGGTAGACCTCAACTATGGGAGACAAACTGAGAAAAAAAAATCCAGAAAATCACATTGTCTGTTTTTTTATCATTTTATTTGCATATTATGGTGGAAAATAAGTATTTGGTCAGAAACAAACAATCAAGATTTCTGGCTCTCACAGACCTGTAACTTCTTCTTTAAGAGTCTCCTCTTTCCTCCACTCATTACCTGTGATAATGGCACCTGTTTAAACTTGTTATCAGTATAAAAAGACACCTGTGCACACCCTCAAACAGTCTGACTCAAAACTCCACTATGGTGAAGACCAAAGAGCTGTCAAAGGACACCAGAAACAAAATTGTAGCCCTGCACCAGGCTGGGAAGACTGAATCTGCAATAGCCAACCAGCTTGGAGTGAAGAAATCAACAGTGGGAGCAATAATTAGAAAATGGAAGACATACAAGACCACTGATAATCTCCCTCGATCTGGGGCTCCACGCAAAATCCCACCCCGTGGGGTCAGAATGATCACAAGAATGGTGAGCAAAAATCCCAGAACCACGCGTGGGGACCTAGTGAATGAACTGCAGAGAGCTGGGACCAATGTAACAAGGCCTACCATAAGTAACACACTACGCCACCATGGACTCAGATCCTGCAGTGCCAGACGTGTTCCACTGCTTAAGCCAGTACATGTCCGGGCCCGTCTGAAGTTTGCTAGAGAGCATTTGGATGATCCAGAGGAGTTTTGGGAGAATGTCCTATGCTCTGATGAAACCAAACTGGAACTGTTTGGTAGAAACACAACTTGTCGTGTTTGGAGGAAAAAGAATACTGAGTTGCATCCATCAAACACCATACCTACTGTAAAGCATGGTGGTGGAAACATCATGCTTTGGGGCTGTTACTCTGCAAAGGGGCCAGGACGACTGATCCGGGTACATGAAAGAATGAATGGGGCCATGTATCGTGAGATTTTGAGTGCAAACCTCCTTCCATCAGCAAGGGCATTGAAGATGTAACGTGGCTGGGTCTTTCAACATGACAATGATTCAAAGCACACCGCCAGGGCAACGAAGGAGTGGCTTCGTAAGAAGCATTTCAAGGTCCTGGAGTGGCCTAGCCAGTCTCCAGATCTCAACCCTATAGAAAACCTTTGGAGGGAGTTGAAAGTCCGTGTTGCCAAGCGAAAAGCCAAAAACATCACTGCTCTAGAGGAGATCTGCATGGAGGAATGGGCCAACATACCAACAACAGTGTGTGGCAACCTTGTGAAGACTTACAGAAAACATTTGACCTCTGTCATTGCCAACAAAGGATATATTACAAAGTATTGAGATGAAATTTTGTTTCTGACCAAATACTTATTTTCCACCATAATATGCAAATAAAATGATAAAAAAACAGACAATGTGATTTTCTGGATTTTTTTTCTCAGTTTGTCTCCCATAGTTGAGGTCTACCTATGATGTAAATTACAGACGCCTCTCATCTTTTTAAGTGGTGGAACTTGCACTATTGCTGACTGACTAAATACTTTTTTGCCCCACTGTATCTCCCCGTTCTGCTGAAGTAAAGCAACTGTTATCCCCGAGACCTGTTGTTTGTGGTTATTCAATCGGCTGTGGACACTTCGTGGGGGTGGATAACAGGGAACGGAATAGCTCCATACCAGGGCTATTGCAACGTCATAGGTGTGCATTCGGTTGCCTTGGTAGTATGACGCACAGGAGAGGGGGCTGAATCTGGTTAGGAAGAGCAATGAAGCAGCCATCAGCCCTGAAACTAAGCCGAAGTTTAGATTTGCCATGGGGGCTCTGCGGAGGGCTGCGTACGTCCTCTGTTAAGCTCCGCCTACTTCTGCATACTTCTGCATGCATCTTGCGTACCTATCTTTAACATTGGGTACACAGGACATGCTGATGTATGCGGATGCGTTGTTTTGACCACACGGGAACGCAACAAGTTGCATTTTGTGCGGACGGCGGGCGCGTCAAAACGATACATCTGCATGTCCTGCGTACTCAGTGTTAAAGATAGGTACGCAGGATGCATGCATAAGTAGGCGGGGCTTAATGGAGGAAGTACACAGCCCTCCGCAAAGCTCCAGAACGCAAACGTGAACCTGGCCTTAGACAGGTGAATAATATTCTGTATGCCTGTGATCATTTACTGAATTAACAGTGCTAATTTCTCATTGGGATATTTAGCTTTAGACATTTGAACCCCTTTCAGACATGGGGTAATAAAAGCCCCTTTTCTTCTAATTTTGGAAGTTGACTTTTTCTGTAAACTTTCTATTTGACTACAGTTTTGCATCCACAGTGTTAATAACTTCTGGATCTTGTGTTTCAGTTCACAGTTGCCATGACGACTGTATCTGCTTTTTCTTTACTTTTTTAAATGCCAGTCTGTTTTACCCAAAAGATATTGATATTTAAAGGGAACCTGTCACCTGAATTTGGTGGGCTCTGTTAACGGTCCGATGGGCGGTGTTTTCTGTTCTTTCATGCACACCTTCCTTTCCCGCTGGCCGCAATATTGTCTTGAATTTGATTAGGTTTCCTCCATAGTACACGCGTACGCAATGCAATCTCGCCTTGCGCACGTGCAGTATGCTTTGCCCAACTGCGGGCAAAGCCGAAAAGCATTAGTGCGCATGCGCCAGCGCACTATGTCCCGGAACACAGCGAAATACTTCCGGGACATAGTTCGCCGGCGCATGCGCACTAATGCTTTTCGGCTTTGCCCACAGTTGGGCAAAGCATACTGCACGTGCGCAAGGTGAGATTGCATTGCGCGTGCACAAGGCGAGATTGCATTGCGCACGCGTGTACTACGGAGGAAACCTAATCAAATTCCAAACAATATTGCGGCCAGCGGGAAAGGAAGGGGTGCATGAAAGAACAGAAAACACCACCCATCAGACCATTAACAGAGCCTGCCAAATTCAGGCGACAGAGTCCTTTAAGAATTTCAATCCAAACTCCTGTATAATGGAACAAAGTAACCGAAAACTGACTTTAGGTCAGCTCTTAGAATTATTGTCAAATTATATTGTCAGTGTCATTTTAAAACAAGTGACATGTAAAACGCCTCAATCTGCTTCACCGTATTTTTTTCTTAGTTCTTTACGCTTGCTTCTCGCTCTGCTGTCCTTTGTCAATTACAGGTTATTATTGGTCATTGGTATATTTTTCTAATTAGTAAAACCTCCACTTTATAAAAAAAAAGTAAGAAAAATAATTAAAATGTTTTCCCTTGGGATTAATTAATCAAACGCAAAATGATCCCCGTTGAAGAGTAAAAAAAAAGGTCAAAGTTACAAAAAAGGTATCATCATTACAGTATAACTCCCCCACTCCAAAGATAATCAACACCTCATCATATACAAAGTCTGCATAAATCAAAGCTATCTTTACCTTGTTAATTTACATGTAAATACCTGAAAGGAAACATTTAATTAAGAAATGACCTACTGTGCAATTCAGGTTTTAGTATCCAATGCACTTTTTTTCTCTTTTGATCTTATTTTTTTTAGTTTTCGATATCACTACCTACATTACAAAATAAAATTAAATCTTGTCATTTTTACACTGTCAATTAATTTTAATATTAGACTCATACTTCCTGTTCTTTACAGAAAACTTTTCAGCAGTCTCATTACCATCACAGACAATGAAAGCTAACACTTCTATATATATAGTCGATCACATAGAATACACCATTCACAATAAGTGATGTCATAGTTCCCTCTTTTCCCTTTCCATTTACAATGACCTTGCCTAGATCAGAGCATTGCATTTTAAGAGAAACTGCTGAAAATAACTAAAAGAATGAGTCTAATATTAGGCCTAAGTGGCCAGTGTGAAAATGGCAAGATTATTGTTTTTTATTTTATATAAATAATGATATGGGAAATAAAAAACAAATATCAGTATGTTTTTAGAAAAATGCATTTATCATAAAAATCTAATTTAAACAATATGTAATTTTTTTTAATGAAAAATTCCCTTTATGTTGTTATTCCCTGAGCTGGGCAAACGATTTTGATTATTAAGGAGCCTGCTTTTGGCATCCAATTAGCTGATGAAGGAGGTTGGCTCATTTACCTAATTCCAGGTCCAGACAGTCATATTTTTAGTCATATGCTCAACGAACAGCAAACTGATCCAATTAATAACTGGTGTTTCTGTGCGCACTAACAATTTTTGGCAAAAAATGATCATCCATATGACAGAAAATTGCAACATGCACTAGGTTGGTCCTGTAGTGATGCTCTATCAATGGTAATCTGGCAACTCTAAAGTGGCTATCATGGACAGGCTTAGTGCAGACCACTCTGCTCACCAGATCCCAGAACCTCCACCAATCCCTATACAGCGATCTGGACTCAAACAGGCCCCCTTTGGTTGGGTCCACAGAATAAGCTGCTGTTCCGTGATGCAGGTTGGCAGCAGCGGTCAGGTGGACAGGTCAGAACCAAGAAGGCAGATAAGTACAAAAACGTAATATGCAAGGATAGTCAGTAAACAAAGCCGAGGTAAAAGCAGGGAATAATAATACATAGGAACTGTACTGACAGGACTAAACCAGGAGAGGTCAAGAGTCTATCTGGCAGCTTCCAGCAGTAAGCTGGAAGCTTAAGTTGGGTGTGGTGCTCTCCCATTGACTGGAGGAGAGAGCTGATAACGCCACCTAGACACCACACACTCACACTGTCAGAGAGGATGGCAATGCAGGTCTCAGCGACCCTAATCTAAATGGCTGGACTGGGCCAACGATATCCAGAGCTTCTGGTTGCGTCCTATTACCAGCCCACATGGAGATGTGACAGGTCCTGGTGGAGATGTGACAGGTCCCTTTTAATGGACCACTCTAGTGCATGTCAATGAAGGAGCACACAGAACCTGTCTCCTCTGCAATTTGTGTCCATGACTGGCTCACTTTTTTCATGTTGCCATCTGACCCTGGCCTTATTGTTTACGCAGCCGATACAATACATTTAGGTATGGTTGTGCCTGACATTAAACACTAGTCCTAGTACTAGAGCTTAGTCCCATTCACACCTAAGGATGGGTTATCATCAATATTAAAGTATCCTGAAACTACCTTTTAAAATTTGCAATTATACTTGGAAATGATGGAGCCTATTTGAAGATGCTACTCTTGTGAGCTCTGAAGATCAAAGCACATCTCTGCATTGTCTAAACACATTACAGGCTCAGCTTTGAAATAAAGAAGTTGATTTGCATGACAGAAAGACACTGGTGTGTATGACATGAATAGGAAAAAGGTTTGCATGCTACAGATACAGACATCCTGACAATTTAGCTGTTATTGCCTTGTAAAACAGTTGTCCCAGGCAGGTGTAATGAGGGGCTTGCAAGGGGCTCATTAACTTGATGTCTCTGGAGGTGTAATAGAGATCTGATCGTTCGTGATTTATGGTATTGGGGCTGCAATAGGTATGCCCTTTATACCAGCCCGTCTCTGTAATGGCAGTTTTAACGTCTGTTCATAATTAAGAAGCCTCCTAATTCTGCAGCAGATGCTTATCATGCTGCCTGCAACATCACGCTAATTTGAGCTTAGAGGAGATAGGGTGCTAAAGACATAGGGAGACATTATTATGCACGACGTATATTTCTGAGGGGTATTGCAATTATGCAAATTGTAAAATCATCTTTGTGTACGTAGAACCCTTAACAGTCTGTCTGGTGGCGCTGCAAATGAATCGTTATTTTAGAAAAAGACACAGAATTCGTCAGTAATGTCTTAGTGCATGAGAGTCCCTTTGTATGAAAGGACTGCTGCCTTCCTCTTGTTATAGCTTGTTATACTGTAAAGACATTGATTCATGTTGCTCCATATATAAAGGATAGGCTGCAGACAGAATCACTCCCCGCTCAATAATCTCACCTCACCTCTCCCCGTGTATCCTCTTTTTAAAGGTCTTGATTTCTTAAAAGTATTTTTGTTGTCTCTTTAGGTTCTAAAAGACTGTATATATAATGTATTTACCTCTAAGCTCACGTCTTTGAGGGATAAAGTGACTTTAAAGGGTTGGTCAGAAATACAACTTAATTTTCATCCTAAATGCCTATGTATTTAATGCTATAATCTAATCTATTTTCTAATATACTTTAATTAAAAATTAAGGTGTGGCATTGATCGTTACATGATGGGTATTCTACAACACCCAATGACAGTGCGTTCTGTTTCTGGCTCGTTACTTCTGATCTGAGCCAGTGAGAGTGCACTGTCATTGTGCACATCACACAATGACAGAGCAGGGACTAGCCCAGCCCCTGAAACAAAGGTAACCAATGGCTCTTTGTTTTCGGGAGGAGGCGGGGGTTGCATCCTCTGCCCCTGATGATGCCTCATTTGTATATCCCAGCATGCACTGGTATTTTCAAATGAAGCATGATCAAAAAGGAAGTTATAAAAAAAAGTAAAGCAGTTAGAGTAGTTAAGGGAGGAGAGGGAATTTTTAATTAAGGTTTATTAGAAAAGAGATTAGATTTTGGCATTAAATAGATGGGCATTTAGGATGAAAATTAAGTTATATTTCGGACGAACCCTTTAACTACTATACAATGCTTAATGGAATTTTTTTTTTTTTAAATTGCAGAACAAAAAACTCATACATCTAAGTGATGAAGCAATGCACTGTAATAACATTGGCGACTAAATAACTTTTTTACACTGTACACAATACATTTCACAGTTTTTATATATCACAAAGTCCTAAGCTGCTTCCACAACCTTCAAGGCTTAGGAGCTGGAAACTCCCAATATTTCCACTAGGATAAATTACCTTATTGGCATTCTGGAGACTCCAACCATTATTTGAGATGTATTAATATATAGACATGCAGACCTATAGATACAGTATATATAATCAGCCATTAAAACTATCTAACCCTCTCAAATATTGCATAAGTATTCTTGTGCTGCCAAAACAACCCTGACCCATAAAGACATGGATCCCACATGATCTTTGAAGACATCCTTTTCTATCAAACAGCCATTGAGTCCAATGGAGGCAGACCATTTAACTACCAAAAGGCCCGAGAGTTGGGGGGAGACCCTGTGGTGAATGGCTCCACCCTCTTTCTAGTGTCCAGCCTGACCAACTTCTTCCAACATACTCTGCATATGTACAGAAAAAGTCAGTAGAATTTAGAGGAGTGGGAATTCATGTGCTAATCCTTCTCTTTAGGCTGGTGTCACACTTGCGAGTGTAAAGTGAGTGTAGAGTGTCTTGCATCAATTCCCGACACTGCCGCCAGCACTCGGGACCGGAGTGTGCGGCTGCCTGTATTTCTATGTAGCTGAACACTCTGGTCCAAACCGCCGGCAGCAGTGCCAGGAATTGATGGGAGAGACTCACGTAAGTTTCTCGCATTACACTCACAAGTGTGACACTGGCCTAAAGAGAAGGCTTAGTACATGAATTGTGAAAAGTGTGACACCGGCCTTACTAAGATGGTGCCAGCTGCTTCACAGAGCAGGCACCCGCTGGTAAATGCTGCATCTGGAGCTAGCGCTAATCACAGCAGTTTAACTCCTTTGATATGGTGTCTCCTGGATTAAACTTGTTTTTCCAGCACATTCCGCAGATGAACAATTTCAATGATATCTGGGGAATTTAGGAGTTGGGTAAACACCTTGAACGTTTCATCATGATCCTCAAACCATTTTTGTAGTTTGGATGGCCATGTAATCCTGTTAAAAAAAGGGCACTGCCATAAAGAGATTAATACCACTGTGATGGATGGGGACATAACGCCTCCACGAAGGGGTGTTATTGATTTATAAAATGTAAAGGTCGGTGGTTTGTGTCAAAGTAACATCGCTATCAATGCCAGGACCCAAGCAGAACATTGCACAGAATATCACACTGCCTTGGCTGGCTTATCATTTTCTCTTTATCTTTGTGCCATATCTCCCGGGCTGTCCGCATGATATAAAGATCTTCCAACAATCGCATACAAGATTTCTCCTGCTCATCCTCCATACTCTGAAACTCTCTACACCAACATATCAGACTCTCGCCTACCGTGGAAACCTTCAAAAGAATCTGAAGACCTACATCTTCCGACAAGCCTACAACCTGCAGTAACCACTAGGGTTGAGCGGCTTTTACTTTTATAGGATCGGGTCGGGTTTCACGAAACCCGACTTTCTCAAAAGTCGGGTCGAGTGAAATCGGCCGATCCTATAGAAAAGTCGGGGTCGGGGTCGGCCGAAACACGAAACCCAATGCAGTGCAATGGGATACTATGGTTCCCAGGGTCTGAAGGAGAGGAAACTCTCCTTCAGGCCCTGGGATCCATATTTAAGTGTAAAATAAAGAATTAAAATAAAAAATATTGCCATACTTACCCTCTGACGCGCCCTGGTACTAACCGGCAGCCTTCCTTCCTTAGAATCAGCACGTGAAGGACCTTAGATGACGTCGCGGCTTGTGATTGGTCGCGCGACCGCCCATGTGACCGCTCACGTGACCAATCACAAGCCGCGACGTCACCGAAGGTCCTTCAAGCGCTAATTCTGAGGAAGGAAGGCTGCCGGAAAGAAGCAGGGCGCGTCCGAGGGTGAGTATATTCCTATTAGGCGGACCCCTTAGCAGCGTCGGTCACCCTGACTGAATACCACAGGTGGCGTCACGAAGGTTATAGATGCCTTTCCATTACTAATTTGTGGGCTTGATGTCACCGGAAAATAAAAAGGTGACATCAACCCCAGAAATATGAACTTCAATTAACACCGCCACAGGTCAAGTGGGAAAAGCCGGGCACAGCACCAGAATTGGTGCATCTAATAGATGCACCATTTCTCGGTGGCTGCAGGCTGCTATTTTAGGCAGTGGGAGCAATATTCATGGCCCCTTACCAGTCTGAGAATATCAGTAGCCAGCTGTCAGCTTTAGCTTGGCTGGTTGTCAAAATTGTCTAAATGATAAAAAAAAACAGCATGGGGATCCCTCTATTCTTGATAACCAGCCTTTCTAATGCTGAAAGCTGAGGGTTGCAACCCGCAGCTGTCAGTTTTGCCTGGCTGGTTATCAAAAATACAGGGGAAACCACGTGAATTTTCTTTAAATTATTTATTTATAGCACAACTGATTGATTGATGCCACTTTTCCTGATGTCTGTCCCTAATTTGAGCTGTTTTGGCAGCTTTTTGGCCCCCCTGAAGGTATTGTTTATGCATTTGGTTTTGCCTCCCATTAAATTCAATGGGGTTCTCATATGTTCGTCAAACCGTTCGCCGAAAATGTTCTCCAAGCCAAACCGAACTGAACCTTGAAAGGTTCGCTCATCTCTAGTGATAAACACTGTATTCCAGGAGCTCGCTACAAAACCTACTGTTTGGTGATGCTCTGACCCAAGTCTAACCATCATTATTTGGTCCTTGTCAGCTTTATTCAAATCTATACATTCAGCCATTTTTTCTGCTTCCAAAACATCAACTTCGAGAACTGGCTGTTCATTTGCTGCCTAATGTATCAAACCCTAACAAGTGGCATCGTGATGAGATAGCCAAAGGGCCCAATTAATCACTTGCAATTTATTTTATTTCATTTACTTTTTTTGCTTCTGGGATTCTTCAAAAAGTTTTACGCAAAATCGAAAATGCTGTGACTTGCATATTCTGTTAAAATGTCACAAAATTTGTGCCAAAAATTTGGATGTCCAGGTGAACACAGCAAATAGATTGAAATGAATAGAAGAATAAGGTGCACTAAAAAACCCTAAATTTCTCAGTTGTTTGTTATCTAGTGATAACAAGAGAGTTTCTTCAACAAAGGTTTTGGCATCTTGAATAAGGATGTTTATTGGGGAGAGGCACGCAGGCCAAGATATTTCTCATGATAAATTTTTTATAGTTTGAACCAATTTAGTAACATCATCCTCATCAAAGAGATTGTCTAATGATTCAATATTATATTTCTTTCCTACATTTCACCAACGCTTATGTCAAGATATTCCTGTTACTTATTTGTTATGACGCTTTCTGTACTTCTTTTGATTACCTTTCTGAACTTTCAATTTTATTGTGTAGTGCTTTTGGTAACACATGCTTAGTACCACTGCTGGATTCTCTTACATTCTCCTATGATTTGACTGATAAAATAAGGAAATGTAATAACTAATCGTGGGTCACCACCCCTAAAAGATAGTCTATGACCACCCATTACCATATTACACTGACGTAAAAAGATCATTGCACTTCTATATTCCTTCATTTCAGCAATGATATAAGCATTAATAGCTCATAAATGTTATCATTTTCTCCAACAAAGCCTTTGCTTAATATCTAATTTGGAAGAGTCGATAATACCCTTAATTTACCCCATACAGACTTTAAAAAGAATATTGCTTTCTTCTATAAAAACAACTATTATTTTGCACCATGGTAACAGCTAGGCATAAAACTACCCTACCATTGCTGGTACTACTAATTGTGCTCACGCAACCTGCCATCCAAAAATATTGTTATTGAGCTGTAATTATCGGTTTCCATATCCGTGAAGTCTCACTGTACATTAACATGGACAAAGAGGCGTGTAGACAGGGCAAACAAACCATATTAACCTTGAAACCAAAAGTTATTTTAATCTGGGGCTAATTACTGTCTTTTAGTAAAGTCACAGTATACAGTTACTTACTGATCATAGTCCATAAGCACATTCACCACCTCCTAACATGTCTGACTTCTCCCACTTCACTGCCACAGTTGTATTATTTACTTAATGAGGTTGTCCACTACTTTAGCATTAATGATTAATCCTTAGGATAGGTCACTGATGTCTGATTGGGGTGTGACACCCGGCGACCCCACTGAACAGCTGTTCTCGGTGCCTGCAGGGAACGGAAGTACTCAGTTACAAAGCTGTTCCGTCTACTGATAGTGGCAACGGCCAGGTACTGCACATCTGCCCTCTATTGATTTGAATAGGGAGCAGCTTTGTAACTGAGCACTTTCGTCCACTGTCGACACTGAGAACAGTGGATTGGCGGGGATGTGGGGTGTCGCACCCTCACCGATCAGACATTGGTGACCTTTCATAAGTAAAGGTAATTAATGTTAAAGTAGTGGAAAACCTCTTTAACCCCTTCATGACCTTAGACGTATCCATGCACCCAGGTTGGGAAGTACTTTGTCTACTGCTTAAGCACATTGGGCTCAAACGCTACATGGCATCCGCTAATGATTTCAGTAAATTTTGAGTTCAAAAAGTAAAATGGCACTTCTTCCCTTATGAGCCCTGGTGTGTTCCCAAACAGTAGTTTCCCCCCACATATGGGATATCTGCGTACTCAGGAGAAATTGTTTAACAAATTCTATGGAGCAATTTCTCCTGTAGCCCTTGTGAAAATTAAAAAAAAAATTGGGGCTAAAAGAAAATTTTTTTGTGGGAAAAATTGTGTGGAAATATCCTTAAAGAGAAAAAGAAACCACAGCGTTATCTAAGCGTAGTAAGTTTGTGTTCAAAAATATAAAGCGAGTAGTAAGAAAGTCTTGCTCACCTGGTGTAGTTGTGCTAATTGAGGCACAACTCCCGTTTCAGTTTAAATTCAAATGTAATAGACTATGGCCTATCAGGCAGGGACAGGGGAAACCGTTTCTAGGAGTTTCCCACTGTGAGAAAATCTGAAGTGAGAACCAGAATCAGAGCTGTCTTTTGGTAACCACAGTTGAATTCAACCGTGGTTACCAAAATACAGCGCTGATCCTGGTTCTAACTTCTGATTCTTTTTCAGGGAAAAATGTGATTATGTTAATTTCACAGCTCAACGTTATAAACTTCTGTGAAGCACCTGAGGATTCAAGGTGCTCACAGCACATCCAGATACATTCCTTGAGGGGTCTAGTTTTCAACATGGGGTCACTTTTAGGGGGTATCCACTGTTTAACCACATCAGGGGCTCTCCATAAGGGATATGGCGTCCGCTATTAATTCCAGCAAATTTTACATTAAAAAAGTCAAATGGTGCTCCTTCCCTTCCAAGCTTTACCGTGCGCCCAAACAGTAGTTTTCCCCCACATAAGGGGTATCAGCACACTCAAGAGAAATTGCCCAACAAATTTTCTGGTGAAATTTCTCCTGTTACCCTTATGAAAATGCAAAATCTTTGGTTAAAATAGCATTTTTGGTGGAAAATGTGATTTTTTATTCATTGCCGGCTGAATGTTATAAACTTCTGTGATGCACCAGGGAGTTCAAGGTGCTCACACACATCTAAATACATTCTTTGAGGGGTCTAGTTTCCAAAATGGTGGCGCTTGTGGGGGATTTTACTGTTTAGGCACTTTAGGGGCTCTCCAAACGTGACATGGCATCCGCTAATTGTTCCAGCAAGGTTTGCCTTCAAAAAGTCAAATGATGCTTCTTTCCTTCCGACCTCTGCCATGCGCCCAATCAGAGGCTTTCCCCTCATAAGAGGTATCGGCATGCTCAGGAGAAATTGCAAAAGAAATTCTGGGGTCCATTTTTTCCTGTTACCCGTTTGAAAACAAAAAAATTGGGGTCTAAAGTAATTCTTTTGTGAATTTTTTTGGCATTGACAAATTGATGTGCCGGAGGTTGGAAGTCTAGAGCTGCGATGCGAACTGTGTGCTTTACTGCTGTCTTGGGGAAAAGCTCTCTTAAGGTTGTATAAAAGCATGTTTCGATACTCCAGCATTCACGTGTCCCTTTCCAGGGTGGGAAACATCTGGCAAAATTTGGTTTTATAACATGGATCTAACAAAATGGCAACCCAGTAGTCAGTAGTATTCCTAATCATAACTATACGGGGCTCAAGTTGCAGATAGTGCAGCAAGAAGGCTCTATATGTTGGGCTCTACCATGAGGTCCAAGCCCATGCTGTGTTGGTTTCTGGGTGACAATGATGCTTGCTCCCTCCATCCCCTCCCACCAACCACGAACAACAGAGGGGGGAGGATTATCCTTTTGATCTGACAGTGGCTCGCCCATCAAATCTTCCTCCTCCATTTGTTCCTCGGATCTTGCATCTTCAATAACAGTTTGTCTGTTATCACCAGCCCCCACTTGATCCCAGTAATCCACCCTCCCTTGGCACACTCCTGTGTGAGGACAGTTTGGAACTTAGAGACAATGTTATTCCTTCTACATCCCCCTCTGATTCCTTCTCTTCTTCTGGGACCACCATCTCCTCCTGCAGGCTATTCAAAGTCTGCTCCAGCATACAGATGACCAGAATAGTGATGCTGATGATGGTGTCATCAGCGCTAACCATCTTAGTAGCCATTTCAAACCTGTGCAGAAGGGTGCAGAGGTCCTTAATCTGTGCCCACTCCGTAAATGTGATATGCGCCACGTCCTTACTGTGGTAGCCCAAGCTACATATACTGCGTCAGGGCTCATTGCTGCTGCCACAGTCGCTGCAACATGTGCAGAGTGGAATTCCACCGTGTAGGCACATCGCATATCAACCTGTTAACTGGCATGGACAAAGACCTCTGTATCGATGCAGGTGGATGACCTGAGGTGTGTGAATAGTGGAAATGAGCACACAGCTTACGTACTTTTTGGAGCAGCTCATCCAGGCCAGGATAGTGGCAGAGAAAACATTGTACAACAAGGTTGAGGACATGAGCCATGCAGGGCACGTGTGTGAGCTTGCCTCGCCGTAGAGCTGCCACCAGGTTCGCTCCATTATCGGTCAAAGCCTTCCCTGGATACAATTTAAGCGGAGACAGCTATTGATCAAACTCAGCCTGAAGAGTTTTCCACAACTCTTCAGTGTATGACTGTGATCTCCAAGGCATGTCAATTTTAATACTGCCTGATTGCGGTGAGCCCTGGCTGTGCAGTACAGATGTGGTGGGGATTTGCTCTGCAATGTTGCAATACATGTTTTATTAAGGCAGAGGTTGAGGACGCAGGTGGAGGCCCTAGAGGAGATAGAGGAGGAGGCAGGAGCAGTGGAGGGAGTGTTAAATGTAGAGGTTTGTCTTGCAAGCCTTGGGGATTCCAAGACTTGTGGAGCAGCGCCTACCCCCACAGCCACCAGAGTCACCCAGTGCCCAGTCAGCGAGATGTGACACCCTTGGCCATGCTTACTCATCCAATTGTCTGGTGAAATGCACCCTGGCAGACATAGATATAGTCAAGGAACAGGTGATGTCTGCAACATGCTGGTGTAGCACAGGCCCAGCTTCCTTAGAAAAGTAATAACGACAGGGTCATTAGTACTGTGGGACTGCAACGGCCATCAGCTTTCGGAAGCTGTCTGTATCTACCAGGCGGAAAGGGAGCATTTCCGTGGCCAACAGATTGGAAATGGTGGAGTTCAACCTTGTAGCCTTGTCAGGAGGAAACAATCTTTTACGTGAAGACAACTGGGGAACCGTGGGCTGGCTGCAGTGCTCAGAGAGGGCAGAATATGGTGAACCAGACCAGCGGCTGGACCGTGAGAGAGGTGCAGGAGGAGATGTTACGGTGGATTTAATTTAAACGTGGTTTTTCCTTTTGGGCCAGCAAGAGTTAATGTCTGTTTTCTTGCTGGCAGTCACTGTGTTTGTTGGTCAGCTGATGTGTGTGGTGGCCACTCCCACCATCCTTTAAATAGTCACCTGACACATCAGCTGTTGGTGATAGAGTTTTCTATGTAGATCAGCAGTGCAGTTGCAGCTCTCTGGTGTCAGCACTGAAACAGCTACTTCTGTGGAGTTTGGGGTCCTGTTTCCATATCCTCTGAGGTGTGGAGCTTGGCAGTGGAGCGTGGAGCTAAGTTGCTTGTTATTTACCTTGTGGAAACAGGAACACATGGGCTACTTGCACAGTGAACAAGTCTGTATGATCCTAACTAGGACTGCTCTGATAAGGGTATACCGTGAAGATTGGTAGAGCAGCTTAGTATACATTTTTTGCAAAAAACGTATCAACCAAATACCCTGTTTTTTACATCTTTTACTAGCACTTGCGGATTACTGCAACATTTTTTCAAACTGAGTGTTTTTGGTTTTACTATTCTCTTTTGTGTCTTCAGGTTTCTTGGTGGTGTGTGAACATGATCATACAGACTTGTTCACTGTGCAAGTAGCCCATGTGTTCCTGTTTCCATAATTGTTCTCTTGTGTCTACAAGACTGGGGAGTTCCACCACTCCTCTTGGGCTATCTGCACAAAAGCTGTTCTACCCTGTATGCACACATGGATTTTTCCTCTCTGAACCCTGTTCACACAGGTTATATACAGATGATCAGGTTTTTAAATACATCAGATAGGGATTGCATACATTAGTTAGGACTGCTCTGATAAGGGTATACCGTGAAGATTGGTAGAGCAGCTTAGTATACATTTTTTGCAAAAAACGTATCAACCAAATACCCTGTTTTTTACATCTTTTACTAGCACTTGCGGATTACTGCAACATTTTTTCAAACTGAGTGTTTTTGGTTTTACTATTCTCTTTTGTGTCTTCAGGTTTCTTGGTGGTGTGTGAACATGATCATACAGACTTGTTCACTGTGCAAGTAGCCCATGTGTTCCTGTTTCCATAATTGTTCTCTTGTGTCTACAAGACTGGGGAGTTCCACCACTCCTCTTGGGCTATCTGCGCAAAAGCTGTTCTACCCTGTATGCACACATGGATTTTTCCTCTCTGAACCCTGTTCACACAGGTTATATATAGATGATCAGGTTTTTAAATACATCAGATAGGGATTGCATACATTAGTTAGGACTGCTCTGATAAGGGTATACCGTGAAGATTGGTAGAGCAGCTTAGTATACATTTTTTGCAAAAAACGTATCAACCAAATACCCTGTTTTTTACATCTTTTACTAGCACTTGCGGATTACTGCAACATTTTTTCAAACTGAGTGTTTTTGGTTTTACTATTCTCTTTTGTGTCTTCAGGTTTCTTGGTGGTGTGTGAACATGATCATACAGACTTGTTCACTGTGCAAGTAGCCCATGTGTTCCTGTTTCCATAATTGTTCTCTTGTGTCTACAAGACTGGGGAGTTCCACCACTCCTCTTGGGCTATCTGCACAAAAGCTGTTCTACCCTGTATGCACACATGGATTTTTCCTCTCTGAACCCTGTTCACACAGGTTATATACAGATGATCAGGTTTTTAAATACATCAGATAGGGATTGCATACATTAGTTAGGACTGCTCTGATAAGGGTATACCGTGAAGATTGGTAGAGCAGCTTAGTATACATTTTTTGCAAAAAACGTATCAACCAAATACCCTGTTTTTTACATCTTTTACTAGCACTTGCGGATTACTGCAACATTTTTTCAAACTGAGTGTTTTTGGTTTTACTATTCTCTTTTGTGTCTTCAGGTTTCTTGGTGGTGTGTGAACATGATCATACAGACTTGTTCACTGTGCAAGTAGCCCATGTGTTCCTGTTTCCATAATTGTTCTCTTGTGTCTACAAGACTGGGGAGTTCCACCACTCCTCTTGGGCTATCTGCACAAAAGCTGTTCTACCCTGTATGCACACATGGATTTTTCCTCTCTGAACCCTGTTCACACAGGTTATATACAGATGATCAGGTTTTTAAATACATCAGATAGGGATTGCATACATTAGTTAGGACTGCTCTGATAAGGGTATACCGTGAAGATTGGTAGAGCAGCTTAGTATACATTTTTTGCAAAAAACGTATCAACCAAATACCCTGTTTTTTACATCTTTTACCAGCACTTGCGGATTACTGCAACATTTTTTCAAACTGAGTGTTTTTGGTTTTACTATTCTCTTTTGTGTCTTCAGGTTTCTTGGTGGTGTGTGAACATGATCATACAGACTTGTTCACTGTGCAAGTAGCCCATGTGTTCCTGTTTCCATAATTGTTCTCTTGTGTCTACAAGACTGGGGAGTTCCACCACTCCTCTTGGGCTATCTGCACAAAAGCTGTTCTACCCTGTATGCACACATGGATTTTTCCTCTCTGAACCCTGTTCACACAGGTTATATACAGATGATCAGGTTTTTAAATACATCAGATAGGGATTGCATACATTAGTTAGGACTGCTCTGATAAGGGTATACCGTGAAGATTGGTAGAGCAGCTTAGTATACATTTTTTGCAAAAAACGTATCAACCAAATACCCTGTTTTTTACATCTTTTACTAGCACTTGCGGATTACTGCAACATTTTTTCAAACTGAGTGTTTTTGGTTTTACTATTCTCTTTTGTGTCTTCTTGTTATTTACCTTGTCTGTCTCGTGCTTCACTATCCCGTGTTTGTTCCATCTGCAATGGTGAGGCTAGCGGCCTTGCTGGTCAGTGCACTAGCCAGGGTTTAGTAAGGTGACAGCTAGGGACCAGGTACGTGATGGCAGCGGGAGGAAGGACCCGCATAGGGCATTAAGGGAACTTAGCGATAGGCACAGGCTGAGTTAGGAGGTGCCCCATCCCTCATTCCCTACTATTAGGACCTTCCTTTCCTCAATCTCTTGTTGGTGTTTTTTGTGCCATTCGCTGGACTGACCCTTGTGGGTCGTGAAATTATCACCATATCTATGGCGCAAGCAGAGGCTCTTGCTCGCCTGATCCAGACCCTCACAGATGAGTTAATGGAGCTCCAGTGGTACAAAAGCCTCAGCAGGTGTCTGGGTTCATGCTCTCAGCTCATGTCTTGGCTCAACTGGAACCCAAGATATCTCTCCCTGACAGGTCGAAGACCTGCGTCTCAATGGTTGGCACAGTAACAGAAGAGGAGGAAGAAGCAGCACATGCGATTGATTGGGCGGCTGTTGGTTGTTGAGGTCCTCCGGTCCATATTTTTGTGCAGTAGGATTCTCAGAGTAACGCATGTTGATTGCACATATGAAGGTTCATACAGGTAGTAGACAAATTATTGCACTTTTTTCCTCTACTCAGTTTTTTGTTGCAAAGCTGGCAGATTACATGAGTTGGCTCATCCTTTGCAGTGTAAAAAAATGCTCAAGCTAGGCAACCCTTGCCACCCCTGCGAACTGCAGACCCGCCACAGTTGTGGCTGAGGATGCATTGTTCTTTGTGGCTGCATCACTACATGTCTGCGACATACGGAGTAACATAACCTTCTCGTCTTCCTCCTCAGATGACCTACTCAGCTGTGTGCCTCTATGTTCCTACCAACTGGGATGTAACACCTCATCATCCTCATCCTCTGATCCTCTGTGTTATCACATTCCTCGCCTTTGGGGTCACCCTCCTCTTCTTCCTGCCCTGACAACACAGTACAGTTCACGTGAGCCTCAGATATGAGTCTCATCAGGATTTCCACCCCTCAGGGGTTAATGTCTGATGACGAGGGTCAGGATGCTGTTCGGACCCTACTTTGTCCTGCCCCAGATCCAAGCTAAAACAATTTTGAGTATCGGTGCAGATTTTCTCCTCTTGGCTCTGTGAAGCTTCTGAGTACACTTCTGATGACCATGACATAGAATGTGTGAACAGCTCTTCAGACTCACCCATCTGTGGTTCCGTACAGTCAATTCCATACAGTTGGAGAGTTGGGATGCGGGGGGAAGCAATGGGAATTTGGGTGCCACTTCTGTGGACTGTACTGGGTGTGATGTTGAGGTGGCGTAGTGGAGTAGCCAGTCCAGTAACAGAAGTTGTCAGATATGTTTGCATAGGATGTGACGTTGTTGGTTCACTAGTGATTTAACTAACCTTACCACCTACCCTACGTACATCTTGAACACCAAGTCTAATTCCCCTTACAGAACGGTTCGCTTTTTCCCAGGCATGTTGCTCAGATACTGTGGTAGGAGCACAGTATTTGCAACAAAAAATAAATTTTAAACTCTGCATCACCTCTGCAAACAGCTGAATTTCAGCGACAGTAAATTACAAGGTGAAATATGGAATGTTGTATCGCATTAGTCACAGAAAAAAGAATTGTTTGTGAGGATGAGGCCTGTATGACAAAGAAGATATGTTATAAAAAATTTGAAAGTCAGATATCTTCTAGTGTATGATGTTAAGAACACAATAATTTTTGGGGGCCTCTGGATAAGGCCTCTATAACACACTAGATGCTGCAAACTATTTTAAAGTCAGGTCCCGTACTGTATGACGTTTAGCAACAGAAAAAAATGTTTGGTTATGTGCGTGAGATCTGCAGACAGCTTAATTTCAACTCAACAAAATGACAAAGTGTGATTGTCTAACTTTTTGCAACTGATAAATTGTAATTTTTTTTTAATGTGCATTAGGTCTGCGGACAGTTTCATATCACATCAGCACTAAATGACAAGGTGGGATACAGCAGGCTGTTTCACATTTAGCTAGTGAAAAAATATAATTTAGAGTGCTGTACTCGTGCATGGAGCACAATAGAAGCAGTGCACACTTGTAGGACCTCAGTAATGGCCCCCAAAAATGCTGTAAAGTAAATTTCACAGCCACACCGGACACTAGCTATCTACACTATCTGATATACAACCACCTAGCTAACTAGCTAAAACCTGCTAACAGTGCCAGCGCCAGGAGCAGCCTCTTTTATAGTGTCAAAATGGCGCTAAAACAAGATGTCCGCTTTTTATATAGAGAGGGATATGTTTTTTCAGCAGTCAATGACACAAGGCGTGGTGTCAGGACATTGTGTATGTTTCCTGTGCCCTGGTTGGCTAGCAGCAATGTGCACACATAAATTTTGGAGAAAAAAAGGTTTACAAGAACGCCACCCCTCTGAGGTCTGCAAACTCCCTCCCTTTATCAAACATGTGCCAAATGCTAGTGATTCACCACCATTATCGTTGCAAAAGTGCTGAAAATACTTTTGTGGCAACGCAAATATTTTTCTGCACTTTTTACCGAATGATACCGATTTTATATAGATTTATTTAATTTTGCTCATGTTTACAATCGCGAATCCGAATGTACCATATTTGTGACAAATTTATGTTTGGCGATCATTTTCCGAACAAATTCGCTCATCACAAATGATGAGTTCTCTGTCTTGGTGTTGCTTCTCTGATTTTCCAGACGGATGATATTTAAAAAGCTCCTTGGTGATGATATGAGTATATGTACTTAACCTTTATATGTTAAAATATGCAAAAGTGTACGCAATCATAGTATTCCTTTAATTTTGTACTTTGAAATAAAATTGCTTTGTGTCACAAGTAGTAGCCTTATTTAAAGCTGTATCCGAACCTTATTTTTAAAAACTTGACAATTCAATCAGCAGCATGGTTATATGGACCAATAATAGTCAATGAGTGTTCTCATGAAAATCAACCATATCATCATCCTTTCCGAAACACTGCCCTGTGCAAACCTGCCCAGAAACCAAATGACAAAAAGCTTTTTTGTCCATTGATGGTACCTGTAATGTGACTTAGAAATGCTCTTTGTTTGGCAACACATCCTACTATAAAACACGGGATGTGGTACCGACAATCATGTAAATGACAACATGACACAAGGAAGAATAACCTGTAATATGACCCTCATTATACTCATTGTTACATATAAATAAGAGTGCAAATAGCTTCCTACATCATAAATCTACACTCCTGGCCAGGTCATCGCCTGTGTTAAAGAACTGTTATTTAACAATATTTATATTGTCTTCTAGACCAGGCTGGAGCGAGCCACCCCACCCCCTCCCCTGGGCGGCGTACGTGAAAGCCGACATGACAGGGAGTTTGGAGCAGGGAAAAAGGGGGCAGGGAGTTTCACTCTTAGGGGAGGGTTAATGCTGGCCTGGAGCTTACCATGGCAGCCATTGAAGGAGTCCTGTCACAGCTGCGGGCGGCAGCGGCGTCACAGCCTCCAGGCTGGCTGGAGGCTCAAGTGTCCAGCATCCTTGGTGGTGGCAGCGGCAGCGGCGGTGTGGATCCCCCGGCGGTCGGGCCCGGTGAGCAGCAGTCCAGGTGAGTGTGGCCCCCGCAGCGCTTATCCCCCGATGTCACCCCGATGTCTCAGCGGTGGCGCAGGAGCCCCTAATGGGACCCTCCAGGCCGCGTGCCTGCTCAGAAGCGCCCCAGCAGGCCGCGGTCTGGGAGGAATCCGCCAGCTGCGTTGAGGCCTGCGGCGGCAGTTAGGCCTTTTCCCCCAGCATGCCGGGGGGCGGGGCCTATGCGCGCCAGAGCTCCTAACGGCCGAAGCGATGCCACGGCGGGTCGCTGTGGCGATGACCAGGCCAGGCGGCCTGCCTCTTGCGGCACCGTGAGTCAGTGGGGGAGCATACCAGCGGCAGCGGCGGGCAGCGCCCCAGACCCAGCGGGGCTGCTGGACACGACCAGGGGGCACAATTCCGTTCCAGCACCGGCGGCCGGGCCTGCATCCTCTAGGGCAGCGATGTCAGATGGCAGCATTTTGGACGGCGGGTCCGGGCCTGGGCCTGCAGGACATCAGGCGGTCACCTCGGCTGATGGATTCGGCACGGTCACCTCCGCAGGGGGCGGATCGGTTGGAGCGGTATTGCGGAGCGAAGTTCACATCCGGGAGGGCCCAAGGATGGCTTCAGGATCGACAGATGGCTGGACGGCGACAGAGTCTGCGGCTGGGGGATCCCAGCTCCCCTGCAGCCTGGTGAGAACCCTTCTGTGTATTGTTTGTCCCCGGCGCCGACTTTGACTTCTGTGAATCGGGTTGTGGGGTATGTGCAAGGGGGTGATGGAGTCGGTATGCGAGCTGATGCGAGTCGTGAAGGGGTGGGGGAGTTGTTGTCAGGTGTACAAGAGCTGTTGTCACGGTTGGGCAGTGGTAGGCCAGGGCCATCCCCTTTGTCAGCTTGGGTCGGATCGTCTGATCCGGGGTTGGTGTTATCCGGCAGCGGGTCTGCTGAATCGGGCAGGTCGACCGAGCCGGTCTCGATATCCGTGCAGACTGAGAAAGAGAAGGAGGGGGGCATTCGGTTGGATGATAAGGCGTGGGGCGAGGTGTATGTTTGTTTTGAAGGGCTGTTGGGGGCGCACTTGAAAAAGGAGGTGCGTGAGAAGATTTGGAAGGACGAGTATGTTGAGATATTTTTGCTCTTGCCGTTGGAGAAATTTAACCTTGATAAGAGTAAAACGGAAGATAGTAAGAAGGAAGATGAGGAAAAGCGGCGATGGCGCCTTATTCCTCAGACGTTTGTAAATTGGCTCTAGGCATTCGCGATTTTGGCAAGCGTTATTGACGAGAAGGCTCCCGAGAATTGCTCCACCTTGTTTTGCTATATGGATGCCATAGGTGAGGCGCATAGGGCCTATGGTGGGCAAGCATGGTTACAATACGATGAGCAGTTCCGGCAGCGGAAGGCGGTTCATCCTGCAATCTGGTGGGATCAGAAGGACATTGGTTTGTGGTTGCGGGTGATGGTGCCAACGAAGTTTGGTCACTCCTTTCAAGGTGGGGCCGGAACTTCCGGCCAAGGCGCTTCGCAAGGTTCTTCTTCAGGAGCCGGGGGTCAGTCGGGACAATCCGGCGGCCAGAGGGACGGAGTTTGTTGGCAGTTCAATGAGGGCCAGTGTAAGTTCGGAGTGACGGGTAAGTTCAAGCATTTGTGCTCGAACTGCAACGGCGCGTCGTACGGAGCCTCCAACTGCTTTAAGAAAAAAGGGAAGCCAGAGGGTAATTCCAAAGGGGGCGACTCCGGTGAGGTTGGACGCGATGGCCCCCTATCTAAATAGGTTTCCCGACAGGGAGAAGGCGGAGTTGCTCCGGGTTGGTTTTAGTGTTGGTTTTCGTATACCTGCCCCGGCTTTTGTGGTAGCACCGAGTTTGAAGAACCTCAAATCGGCCTTGTTGCACGCATCAGTTGTGTCAGAAAACTTAGGCAAAGAGGTGGCTTTGGGTAGGATGTCTGGACCGTTTTCCATTCCTCCCGTGGACGATTTGGTGGTGTCGCCATTGGGTGTGGTCTCCAAGAAGGAGCCTAATAAATTTAGGCTCATTCAGCATTTGTCCTACCCGAAAGGGAGGTCCGTGAATAATGAGATCGATCCTGAGCGGTGGTGTATACGTCGTTTGATGAGGCAGCCAGGTGGGTGCGCAGTTGTGGTAGGGGGGCTTTGTTGGCTAAGACCGACATTGAGTCGGCCTTTCGTTTACTGCCGGTTCACCCCGATAGCGTACGGTTGTTAGGCTGTTATTGGGACGGCGGGTTTTATGTTGACCGTTGTTTGCCGATGGGCTGTTCGCTGTCATGTGCTTATTTTGAGGCCTTCAGTTCCTTTCTGGAGTGGGCGGTGTGGGATGTGTCCAATTTGGACTCGGTGATTCATTACTTGGATGACTTCTTGTGCATAGGCCCTGATCAGTCTCAATGTTGTGAGGTCCTGTTGAGGACGGTTGTTTGGGTGGCTGAGCGTTTTGTGGTCCCGCTTGCACCGGGCAAGACTGAGGGTCCATGCACGAGTCTGTCTTTTTTGGGTATTGTTATCGACTCCTTGAAGTGGGAGTTTAGGTTGCCGGTTGACAAGGTGTTGGGTTTGAGAGAGGAGGTGGCCCGTGCTAGATGTGTGAAGAAATTGCCGCTGCGAGAGGTGCAGTCGCTTTTGGGAAAATTGAATTTTGCATGTCGAATTATCCCAATGGGGAGGATTTTTTCATGTAGATTTGCTAGCGCTACGGTCCGGATTTCTGCCCCACATCATTTTGTTCATTTGTCGTCTGAACACAAGGCCGACTTGGAGGTTTGGGATAGTTTTTTGTCTTGTTACAATGGGCGTTCATTGTTGATGGAGGAAGCAGTGGGTAACGCGGATTTCGATTTGTTTACCGACGCGTCAGGCGGTATTGGATTTGGGGCCTTTTTCGGTGGCCGTTGGTGTGCTGCTAGGTGGCCGGAAGCTTGGTTTGAAACAGGGTTGGTACGGAACATTAATTTGTTGGAGATTTTTCCGATTTTGGTGGTGGTGCAGCTTTGGGGCGACGATTTTCGAAACAAAAGGGTGCGCTTTAATTGTGATAATATGGCGGTCGTGTGTGCCATTAACAGTCTGACGACAGCATCGCCCCCCATGGTCAGAGTTCTTCGGCAGTTGATTTTGTCTTGTTTATCTTTGAAAGCTTATTTCACGGCATCACACGTGCCCGCCTGCCCGGTGTTAATAACTGCATAGCCGATTCTCTGTCTTGTTTCCAGTGGGAGCATTTTCGGTCGCTGGCTCCGGAGGCCGAGGAGACGGGGCGGGAATGCCCAGCGGAGCTTTGGAGCGTGGTGTCCGGGCTGCAGACCTTTAATTCAAGCGTCCTTGGCGCCGAGTACGTGGTCCTGTTATCAGGCAGTATGGAGTTCGTGGGAGAGCTGGTTGGCGTCTTGTGGTGTTGCGGGTACTGGTCGGGAACAAGTGGGGGCGTTGTTGTTGTGGTTGAGGCACAGGGCGGACCAGGGATGGTCGGTGGCAAAGGTTGATAGTGGCTTTAGCTTTTGGTTTCAGGCTCCGGGGCCTGCAGGACGTGACAAAGTCCTTTTTGGTAAAGCAAGCTGCGAAGGGGTTGAGAAGATCAGGTAGCCGTGGCGATTGCAGGCGCCCGGTGTCTTTTGAGATGTTGGAGCGGTTGGGGGCACGTCTGTGCTATATATGTGTTTCCGGTTTTGAGGTTGCGCTATTTCGCCTGGCTTTCTCGTTGGCTTTTTACGGGGCCTTGAGGGTGGGGGAGTTGGTGTCTCCCACTACAGTTCGTCAGGGGGCCTTTGGGCTGGGGACTTTTTTGTTTCCGAGGGGTCGTTGCAGTTTTGGATTCGGAAGTCTAAGACGTATCAGACGGGAAGGGGTAAAAGGGTGGTTTTGGGCGCCGTTCCCGGGTCTGTTATGTGTCCTGTCCGTTGCTGGCAGGATTTTGATAGGCTCCACCCGCGGGGTGATGGGCCTTTGTTACGTCATGAGGATGGGTCTTTTCTGTCTAAATACCAGTTTGTAGCGGTTTTTCGGCAGTCTTTGGAGGCAATTGGCGTGGATTCTTCCAGTTTCGCCTCGCATTCTTTTCGGATCGGGGCCGCTACGGAGGCGGCGCGGAGTGGTTTGGCTCCTGCGGTGGTACAGAAGATAGGACGGTGGGAGTCTGGTTGTTATCGGAGTTACATGAGGCCCTGAGAGGCTGGTGACTGTCGGTCATTGTACTCGTTGTCGGCGCGTGCCTAAGTTGTTTATGTTTTTCAGGTTCATCCTCGCTGTTGGTGTGGATTGTCGGCCACTCCTACGTGTACTGGGGCGCAAAGCGAGCAGATGTCCGACGGGATGGAAGACAGCTCGGCTTTTCCAGGGACGTGGCCGCCATCAGGTGCTTAGGGTTTCGGGGCTTAGGTTGGAATAGAGTCCTGGAGGAGGTACACAATGGCGTGCTGTTGGACAGGCCTCCCGACATTTTGGTTTTACACGTTGGGGGAAATGACTTGGGAGTTCGTCCTTGTTGTGAGTTGATCCAGGACATTAGCCATGACTTGTTACGGCTATGGGTTTCTTTTCGGGACATGTCTATCGTGTGGTCGGAGATCGTTCCACGGAAATCCTGGAGGCACGCTAGGTCGGTGGACAAGTTTAATAAGGCCCGCATCAAGGTGAATCGGGCCGTGTCTGGTTTTGTCGTACGGAATGGGGGTTTTGCCGTGCATCATTTTCAGTTGGAGCGTGGTGGTGACCAATATCTTTTGGGTGATGGCGATCATCTGAACGCGGTGGGCATTGACTTGTGGGCCCTCGGGCTGCAGTCTGGAATTGAGCGGGCCATAGCGGTTAAGGCTGGTGGGGTCTCGGGTACTTGAGGGGGTCAAGTATCCTCGTGGTGGCGGGGGGAGGGGTCCTTGGAGTTGGTGCTAAATTGGCCTGGGGGGTCCGTCGGGATACGAATTCTCCAGTTGGTATATGTTTTGGTTGCGGGTCTGGTGATTTGGGGGAATCTTGGTAACGGTGGGCCAGATTCCTAAGTTGGAAATGGACAAGAGTAACCCTTCGGGGTATTTTGGTGCTCTCGAGCCTGTGTGGTAACGGCTGAGAGTAATCTACGGTTGGTCTCTTGTCCACTTGTTTATACTATGGTTAACACAAGACTTTTAGCTTCAAGGACCCCTTCCCAGATCATGTTTCGGTTAAATGTTTGTCTGTTTATAATAAAGGTCGCTGTGGCCAATTATATCCAACGTGAGACTCATGTCATTATTCGGATGATGGGAAGGAAAGGGGTCGGAGACCCTTGGGGAGACACTTATTCATGGTGGTCGACAATACCAATGTCATGCGGGTATCCAGTATTCACCTTTATGTAATATCTGACTATCCTCCTAAACTTGCAGATACAGTTATATCCCTTCACAAAAAAAACATGAAATGATAATTTGCCTGCAACCCCTGTCTAGACTCCAGTAATGGTGGACTGAAGCTGCGTCATGCATAATAAAATGTTACTCAGCTTTCCGAGCCCTAATCCTGAGGAACTGGTATCAGTACATACACACTAAGAAAAAAATAATCTTTGAGATAGAATTACCCTACTTTCAGCAATAAAATAAGGAATAAACTTTCCTCCTTTAATGATGATGCTGAGTCTATCTCCCCAGAATAGAAACTTACGTATGCCTTCAAATGTCATTAATGCAATGAAATATACACTTAGAGTTTTATGCCATAATTATCATCAAATATGGGTATGTGCAAGATCCTACATGTCTCCGATTTAATACGTGGTTAGCAGAGTAGATGGTTACATTAACTTTATGCAGCACTAAAAAGGTGATGACAACATTAATTTGTTGAGAAGGAAGCTCTTGCTGTTATAAGATGTGATGTGCAGAGTGCCGGAGCACGTCTAAAACAGAATTAAGAGCCTGCGTTAAGAGATCAGGACCTGCGATGGAGCCAAGGATGGACGCATGACCCAAATCACTTAGTAATTATTTCACTTTCTATGACAGCCAAGTATAATTTTAAGCACTATATTGGCATTATGGATAAATTTATAACTTGTACCCATATTCGAATGGCTGTACGGTGGCTCAGTGGTTAGCACGGTAGCCTTGCAGCACTGGGTTACTGGGTTAAGATCCCGCTAATTACAGTTAGGGCCAGAAATATTTGGACAGTGACACAATTTTCGCGAGTTGGGCTCTGCATGCCACCACATTGGATTTGAAATGAAACCTCTACAACAGAATTCAAGTGCAGATTGTAACGTTTAATTTGAAGGGTTGAACAAAAATATCTGATAGAAAATGTAGGAATTGTACACATTTCTTTACAAACACTCCACATTTTAGGAGGTCAAAAGTAATTGGACAAATAAACATAACCCAAACAAAATATTTTTATTTTCAATATTTTGTTGCAAATCCTTTGGAGGCAATCAATGCCTTAAGTCTGGAACCCATGGACATCACCAAACGCTGGGTTTCCTCCTTCTTAATGCTTTGCCAGGCCTTTACAGCCGCAGCCTTCAGGTCTTGCTTGTTTGTGGGTCTTTCCGTCTTAAGTCTGGATTTGAGCAAATGAAATGCATGCTCAATTGGGTATAGATCTGGAGATTGACTTGGCCATTGCAGAATGTGCCACTTTTTGGCACTCATGAACTCCTGGGTAGCTTTGGCTGTATGCTTGGGGTCATTGTCCATCTGTACTATGAAGCGCCGTCCAATCAACTTTGCAGCATTTGGCTGAATCTGGGCTGAAAGTATATCCCGTATACTTCAGAATTCATCCGGCTACTCTTGTCTGCTCTTATGTCATCAATAAACACAAGTGACCCAGTGCCATTGAAAGCCATGCATGCCCATGCCATCACGTTGCCTCCACCATGTTTTACAGAGGATGTGGTGTGCCTTGGATCATGTGCCGTTCCCTTTCTTCTCCAAACTTTTTTCTTCCCATCATTCTGGTACAGGTTGATCTTTGTCTCATCTGTCCATAGAATACTTTTCCAGAACTGAGCTGGCTTCTTGAGGTGTTTTTCTGCAAATTTAACTCTGGCCTGTCTATTTTTGGTATTGATGAATGGTTTGCATCTAGATGTGAACCCTTTGTATTTACTGTCATGGAGTCTTCTCTTTACTGTTGACTTAGAGACAGATACACCTACTTCACTGAGAGTGTTCTGGACTTCAGTTGATGTTGTGAACGGGTTCTTCTTCACCAAATTAAGTATGCGGCGATCATCCACCACTGTTGTCATCCGTGGACGCCCAGGCCTTTTTGAGTTCCCAAGCTCACCAGTCAATTCCTTTTTTCTCAGAATGTACCCAACTGTTGATTTTGCTACTCCCAGCATGTCTGCTATCTCTCTGATGGATTTTTTCTTTTTTTTCAGCCTCAGGATGTTCTGCTTCACCTCAATTGAGAGTTCCTTTGACCGCATGTTGTCTGCTCACAGCAACAGCTTCCAAATGCAAAACCACACACCTGGAATCCACCCCTGACCTTTTAACTACTTCATTGATTACAGGTTAACGAGGGAGACGCCTTCAGAGTTAATTGCAGCCCTTAGAGTCCATTGTTACTTTTGGTCCCTTGAAAAAGAGGACGCTATGCATTACAGAGCTATGATTCCTAAACCCTTTCTCCGATTTGGATGTGGAAACTATCATATTGCAGCTGGGAGTGTGCACTTTCAGCCCATATTATATATATAATTGTATTTCTGAACATGTTTTTGTAAACAGCTAAAATAACAAAACTTGTGTCACTGTCCAAATATTTCTGGCCCTAACTGTACATCAACAAGGAATTTGTACTGTATGTTCTCCCCGTGTTTCTGTGCGTTTCCACCAGTTTCCTTCCAGACTCCAAAATTCATAACTGATAGGGAATTTAGATTGTGAGCTTCAATGGGGACAGCGATTGTGATGTCTGTGGAATATAATGGCGCTATATAGAATGAGTAAAGAGTGAGAAGACAAGATTTGAGTGATGGATGGTTCCTGACTGAAAAAACACCTTTGCCCCCCAACTGGCACCTGACGCCAACTGTTACTCCAACAGCATAAAAACCCTCACCTATAACTCCCACCCCACAGTTAATGTCATCAGCCGCATACAGAATGGTGGTAATATATTTGTCTACTCAAAATAATGCCAGCTTCCAGGCTCATGGTAAATGCAGAAAGTTCCTCTTTTAGACAATTATGGAGTTCTGCAGACCTCCAGATTGTCACTTAGGGCTTATAACTAGAATCTGATACTGTCATCATGACATAGGAAGCTGCTTTTAAACGAAGATTGCTATCATGAACCAACAATGAATTTGTAAAGGAAATTTTCTAATTGCCAATAAAGGTATGTTCCCATGGTGTCTTTAAGCAGTTGAGCTACAAAGTTTTCCTAGGCCAATATGCGTCAGGAAACAGTAGTAGCTTTCCTGAAGCCTCTTGTCAGACATTTTTTGGGTGGCACTGCCACCATCATCTTTGGTTTTTGTCTTCAAGCTTATAGAGGTGTTTTTTTGCAGATTTCAGTCCCGGTCCACCTGAAAAAGTTGTCATGTGCACATTCCCTAAGGGCAGGTGCGGATGAAAGTAAATTCTCTCATCCAAGGGAATCAGTTAGATTATGCAAATCACACTCTGATCAGAATGTGATCATAGTGCGATCTGATTCTCTTGGATGAGGAGAATATGGAGAATAAAAAATTCTCCATCTTCTCCATTTTGTCAGTCTGTAAAAATCGGACTGCACTCAGTGTAGTCTGATGGGTTCCATGGACTCATTGACTTGCATGACGAATGCTACCTGAATATCGGATCGAACTAGGGCATGCAGCAATTTTTACCTCAGACCAACGCAATCCGATGAAAAAATGTGACATATGCATGGCCCCACATTTGTCAGGGTGCAATATTATGTCTTGGCAGATCACACTTGGACCGAAAACATTCTCGCCTGTACCTGCCCTAATGCTATTATGCATGATCCATGTATTATTATGCCATGTGTAGAAGATGGAGTCAGTGATACCAGAAGTGACTAATACCCATGAATTGGAAACATGAGAAAAGTGGGATCTGTGCTGTTCTGTGTAAGTTGTGTTCATTAGTTTTATGTATCTTCATGCTATGTATGTTGTTATACTTTTCTCCGCTGCCATCCAGTGGTCTTTTTCTGTATGGCAGCTTGTTATGCATTAATTCTTGTGGGCATGTCTTTCACATCTGGTTCAAGGGTCAAGTCTTCTCTTCCTCTGGCAGCCATTTCATTTTCAGTTTACTTTCTGTTGTGAGAGGACACGCTTTAACCAGGCTTAGGTAGGCATCAGTCTTTTGACCTCTCTTGCTGCTCACACTTGCAGTCATACTTGGTGCTACATCTTACTGTACCTTGTCTACACCTGCATTTCTGGAGAAAGTACTGTATTACCTGTTATACGCTGTATGTCCAGATTTACAAAATAAACAAGTTTGGATTGCACAATCTCTAGTGTGCATCATCTCTCTGGACGCTGAACAGCATTGGTCCTGTCTGTCTCACATCCAAGAAATACTGAAGGTACGATTATCTCTCTCTCACAACTCTTAATAGTCAACCACACCTCCATTCGCCTCATGTGGGGACAGAACAGGATCGGAGGGGTAAATGCACACCTGTAAGCTGCAAACTATTGTTTTTCGAATACAGTTTTGCTTTCTTCTTTTAATTGAAGTCAGGCTTTAATTTGTATTCTCATGAAAACACATTAAAGTAGATCTAAGATGAGGATCTTCGTTACTAATAAAACAACTTTCCCTCAAACAGTAAGTACCGTCTACATAAATGACCAGAAAGCATCTTGTTTGCATGCAATGCGCAACATACTTCAGTTCTTTTTTTTTGCCTTTGACAGTTTTTAATAATAATTGTCTTTCTAAGATCTTTATTTCCAGAAGTAGTTTACAAAAACTTCTCGTACATGTATAACAGGCGTTCTTCATGCTTCTAAATGGCAGTGTTACACGGTTGATAGATTTTCAGTGCTGATTTTATTATACTGTAATCAAGCTCTGGCATCTGGTCACAGCTTTTCCCTCCATGATATACATACTCCATTTATTTCACATCAAATTGTCTAATAGCTTTGGTCGTGTATTTTAATGAAAACAGGTAAGGCTGGTTTCACACTTGCGTTTTAAAACGCATGCGTTTAAAAAAAATGCATGGTGAAAAAACGCATGTAAATGCGTGCAAACGCTGCGTTTTTTAGATGCATGCGTTTTTGAATGTGGTGAAAAAAATGCGGCGTTTTGACGCGTTTACATGCGTTTTTTCATGCGTTTGCGTTTTTTAAACGCATGATGAGAAGTGTGTGACAGCTGCCAATCATCAAAATCAAGTAAAAATCCCACTATAAACAGAAATAGCTAGGGTTAGGGTTAGGGGTAGGGATCTTAACCCTAACCCTAAAGGGATCCTAACCCTAACCCTACCCCTAACCCTCAAGGGATCCTAACCATAACCCTTAGGGTTAGGGTTAGGGTTAGGGTTAGGGTTAGGGGTAGGGTTAGGGTTAGGATCCCTAGGGTTAGGGTTAGGGTTAGGATCCCTAGGGTTAGGGGTAGGGTTAGGGTTAGGGTTAGGGGTAGGGTTAGGGTTATGGTTAGGGGTAGGGTTAGGGGTAGGGTTAGGGTTAGGATCCCTTTAGGGTTAGGGTTAGGATCCCTTTAGGGTTAGGGTTAGGATCTCTTTATCACCTTTATGGTGGGGGGTGGCATATCGGTGTGCTTTCTGTTTTTTTTTCTATAAAAACGCTTGCGTTTTTAACGTAACCAAACGCATGTGCTTAAAAACGCATGCGTTACCATTGACTCCAATGCATTTTTTGCCGCAAAAAAAACGCATACGAACGAGCGTCAAAAAAAGCCTCTGAAAATTACTACATGTTGCATTCCTGCAAAAGAACGCATGCAGCAAAAAAAAGGCATGCGTTCAAAAATGCGACCAAACGCGTATAAAAAAACGCATGCATTTTTAATGTTAAACATAGGAAAAAAAAACGCATGCGTTTTTTGCGGTACAAACGCTGCAGATAAAATCGCAAGTGTGAAACCAGCCTAACATGTTTTGGGGGTTGGAAAGTTTATGAATTGTTTCATGCGTTTTTATGGTACCTTGTGTGGAAATACGTCTTTTGATGATGCATGTTGGTAAAGCAGATGTATGTGCGTGTTGCATTCATTGAATGCTACATACACAGTGGTCTCATAAGCTGGCCATTAGTGATGAGCGAACGTGTTTGGATAAGATGTTATCCGATCATGCTCGTGTACTAACCTAGTGTCTTCAGTGTGCTTGAATAATGTGTTTGAGTCCCCGCAGCTGAATGTCTCGACAGACTCAACACAGCTAACAGCCATGAGACATGCAGCCATGAACATATTTTTTCAGCCGAAGACACTGTTAGCACCCGATCATGCTCAGATAAGACCTTATCTGAGTATGTTCGCTCGTCATCACTTCTGGCTATATATATATATATATATATATATATATATATATATATATATATATATATATATATATATATATACTATATATATTCATGTAAAGAATTACATCCTAGTGTCGTTATGAGACCACAACAGTTTCATCTATAGAGTTTTAATAAATCTTTCCAAATTAAACTGAACCTGCTCCATACAGAACAGACGCTGGCTGTAATGCTGTTTGCAACCACAGTGATCAGGGCTAGCTTCAATCGCTGCTGTTAAACTACTGAAATGCTGCTATCAAATACTGACAGTGGCATTTAAATAGGGCAATTGCTGTTTCGGGCACTACTATTGCCCCAACTAGTGATGCAACCTTGAGGGACTGATGGGTTACCATGCTAGTTAAGGCCCCAATAATTGCCATCTTGGTACTCCTTTGAAACTTGGCCACAAGCTGAGCATCAAAGGAGGGCACAATTTACACTATATACTACAATACAGTGAGATTGCAATATATAGCATAAGCAATCAAAAGATCATAGGTTCTAGTCTCCTATGGGGACAAAAAAATTAAGTAAAAAAAATAAATGTTTATGGTTGGGGTACATGGCGATTTTGGCCACAGCATGTGTCATGTGACCAAAGTTTTCTGGGCGTCACTGCTGTATTGCAGTGCAATACAAGTGAATGGGGTCGCATGGCTACCTTGAGAATACTGCAACAATTAAGCTGCAAGAGGTCTAACCATGTTGGATTTTTTTGTGACTTTCTCATCACAGTCATAGTACCCTAGGGGTATCCTGTAATGTGCCGTGATGTAGCAACAACACCTAGCAAATTGACGTAACATCCAAAGTCTCCATGTAGCCTAACCTTAATCACTACCCTTTTCCCAGTTTTAAAATAAAGAGATAAAAAAAAAAGTAATAAAGGTAATGGCAGCCAATCAGTGACCTCAGCAGCCTGTGCCACCTTCATCGACGGCACCGCTGAGCTCAGTGATTGGCTGCAGCTCTTTCAATGTGATGTCTCTGCTGCAGTCTATGCGCAATGACTGGAAATATATAAGGAAGTGACTGCTTCAATAAATATGTTATGGTCGGACTCGGTTCATCTAGATGTAACATGAACCGATACTTTAAACTGTATTCAGAGGCTAAGCTTCTTTGAGCAGAATATACGCCGCTCTTTTCATGTGAAAGCTTGGATGGCATGGGACAGAATCAAACAATATTTTTTGTAAGAATGGTCAAACATAGAAGGACTTCTGTGAATATTGATGGATGTGAAAAACCTGCCGCATGCCACTAAACTTTCATGGATTTTATGCACTTTGTGAATTACTATAAAGCATTTTTTTTGGCTTATAAAACCTTTTTGTCAGTTTTTCCTAGATGTGTTAAATTGAACTAAAAGAATTATCTTATGATAGATTATCAAAGGCAGGCTCCCCATTGTCTGCTTTGTCTGCTCCGGGGCATAAAGAGTTTGCATATTCATAAATATGTAAATGCTAATGGAAACTAACACGCTGACTATTACTATGTTTTTTAACCTCTTAAAAAAAGTCTGGTGAAAGAATCTGTTGGAGCTTCTTACTAAAGTTAAATGGAACCTGTCAGCATTTTCTTATACATTAATCTGCAGATAAGGGGTTAATCTGCAGGTTAATAGCATTCCAACACTGTGCAGATGCCGCACTGAAAGCCCTGCTGCCGGGAGGAAATTAACTTTATTTTCCCCAGCAGCCTCATTTTTTCAGTTTCTGCTCAGTGTAGGCAGCAGTGCCTGCAACCACAACTCCGTAGTGACTGACAGCCGGCTCAGTATTACAGCTGGCTGTCAGTCTTTGCCAGGTGTCAGAATGCTATTAAACTGCAGATTAACCCCATAACTGCAGGTTAATAACATTTTCGTTTACATGACAGGTTCCCTTTAAAGGGCTTGTCTCTATGTGACTGCAGATTTGTGAATCCTCACATTGCAAATACTGTGAGCTGAGAGGATTCTCATGTGCAGGCGCCAGGACTGACAGTTATATGACTGCAAGTATGCAATATGTGTACTCCTGGCCACTATCAGACCAGACTGTTTCTGGCTTCACCCAATACACTTGCGTTGAGCAAAGCAGCATCTATCTAGTCATAATGTGGCAGGGAGTATTTTGCATACTTGCGCTACTATGACCAGCATTCCCTGTGCCAGCATCGGAGAATCCCCACAGTGTGCAGTGCATGCGATATGAGGATTCACAAGTCTGCAGTCACATAGAGTGATAGCAGACTTGTAGCTTAAGTTGGGACAACCCCATTTAAAGGAAATTCAATTTCCACACGGTCACTAGGCCTAAGATTAGACTCCTACTTCCTGTTCTTTAGATGGACGTTAGCAGCAATAGACTGATTCAGGACCTATTTGCTTAAACTGCCCATGCCCAAATCTCTGCATAAGTCATTGAGAAGGGATTGTGTTACGCTGAAAGTGACGAGTACAAAGAGTGGACCCACTGGACCGTGGAACCGACCCTCCCCGGAGCGAGCGCACCAGAATAGACAAACCCCTATACAGTGATCATTTGGGAGCAAGCTCAGGGATCTCTAGAACCATGGATGCCAGGACCAGGGATCGGCTCAAGTAAAAACAAAGGGAGAAACGGAGTGGAAATTAAGAGGGCAGAAACGAAGCAGAAATGAAGCAAAGCAAAGGAGCCAGGGAGATGGGAAACTGAGGAGAAACTGGAGGAGGGATAATGGAACTGTGGACAGGGAAAACAGAAGCTGATAACAGACTGAGGGAGCCGATGAGAAGATGACAACCGGAGAAAAGGAAGATGCAGACTGGGACCAAGGAACACAAGACAGGAGCAGGCTCTGAAAGAGGGAGGAAACAACAAGGTTAAACGGACTAACAAGGCAAGCAAAGCAAGTGAGAATAAGAAGGCCTAACTGTTATGAAAGGCAATTCAGTACCACAATGGACATAGCGGTCAGAGCACATACAGTGATCTGACAATAACCCAAAATCATAGAATGAGCTCTGAGACGTGGGAACTCTGCAGACCGCAATCCCTAATCCTCTCCAAACAACACTAGAGGCAGCCGTGGATTGCGCCTAACTCTGCCTATGCAACTCGGCACAGCCTGAGAAACTAACTAGCCTGAAGATAGAAAATAAGCCTACCTTGCCTCAGAGAAATACCCCAAAGGAAAAGGCAGCCCCCCACATATAATGACTGTGAGTTAAGATGAAAAGACAAACGTAGAGATGAAATAGATTCAGCAAAGTGAGGCCCGACTTTCTTAACAGAGCGAGGATAGAAAGGTAACTTTGCGGTCTACACAAAACCCTAAAGAAAACCACGCAAAGGGGGCAAAAAGACCCTCCGTACCGAACTAACGGCACGGAGGTACACCCTTTGCGTCCCAGAGCTTCCAGCAACAAATTAGACAAGCTGGACAGAAAAAATAGCAAACAAATAGCAAAGAAGAACTTAAAAAGCAAGTCCAACACTGGAACATTGACAGGAAGCCAGGATCAAAGCATTAGGTGGAGTTAAGTAGAGAAGCACCTAACGACCTCACCAGATCACCTGAGGGAGGAAACTCAGAAGCCGCAGTACCACTTCCCTCCACCAACAGAAGCTCACAGAGAGAATCAGCCGAAGTACAACTTGTGACCACAGGAGGGAGCTCTGCCACAGAATTCACAACACCTAACTATGACAAGGGAAATTTGACAATCAGGTGCCTCCACAAAGGGAGAATGTCCTCAAATACCTGATGACCATCCTCTATTGGACAGGATACACTGCCGGGTCAGGTCACGCAGGAAGAGAAGACTGAGGAGAGCGCACGTGGTCTGCGCCTAATGCTCCTGCGCAAACCACAGGAGTGCGCAACCGATGGCAAGGAAGGATCGTGCTGGGACACCAGCACAGAGTCCCGGCGGGGAGCCCCGACAGGAAACCGAAGCAGGGAAGACGCGGCAAGGACAAAAGCAGATCCGGACCCGGCGGCAGCAAGCAGAGGACCCGGAAGAAGAGGAGAGGTAACAGTACCCCCTCTCTTACTCCCCCTCCTCTACCCTTAGACAAAAACCTCTTAAGAATGCGAGGAGCATTAATGTTCTCCCTGGGTTCCCAAGACATCTCCTCAGGACCTAAGCCCCTCCAATCAATCAAGAAGAATGTTTTGCCCCTGACTCTCTTGGAAGCTAGGATATCCTTCACTTCAAAAATGTTATCCGCACAGACCGGAGGAGGAGAAGAACTAGGAACAGGATAAACGCGATTTAGAATGACAGGCTTCAGGAGAGAGACGTGGAAGACATTAGGAATACAGAGCGAGACAGGCAACCTGAGCTTGTAGGCCACATTGTTGATGCGCCGGAGGACTTCAAAAGGACTCATGTAACGAGGTCCTAGCTTGTAAGAGGGTATCTTCAATCTAATATATTTAGAAGATAGCCAAACCCTCTAGCCTGGAAGAAAAGTTGGAGCATCCAGGCGCCTCTTGTCAGCGTGTCTTTTCATGCGTTCTCCTGTACTCTCGAGTGCATTCTTAGTCTCCAGCCAAATCTTGGAGTATTCCACAGTTACAGAGTCAGCTGCAGGAACCCCAGAGGTGGCGGAGACGAGCAACGGAACACTGGGATGCATGCCAAATGCCACAAAAAATGGAGACTTGCCTGAAGACTCGTTGGGGTGGTTATTGTAGGTGAACTCTGCCCATGGGAGAAGACTAGACCAATCATCATGATGTGCATTAGAGAAATGACGAAGATAGGATGCCAACACTTGATTGACATGTTCCACTTGACCGTTGGTTTGAGGATGATACGCAGAGGAGAAATCCAACTTAACTTCCAGAAGTCCACACAGAGCCCTCCAAAATCGAGAAGTAAACTGCGCGCCATGGTCAGACACAATGTGTAATGAAATTCCATGAAGTCGGAAGACATGCTGGATGAAGACTCTTAATAGTTCAGGAGCGGAAGGCAGCTGTTGAAACGGAACAAAGTGTGCCATTTTGGAGAACCGATTCACTACCACCAGGATAGTAGCGAAACCGGAAGAACAAGGTAAATCCATGATGAAATCCAAGGCTATGTTGCCAAGGATTAGAAGGAACAGGTAACGGAAGCAGAAGTCCAGAAGGTAATCGTCTGAGAACTTTGATCTTGGCACAGGAGGGGCATGAGGCAGAGAAATCAACCACATCCTGGCAGAGAGAGGGCCACCAATAAAACCGGGAGATGAAATCCAGAGTCTTTTTAACCCCGCTATGACCAGAGATCTTGGAAGAGTTACCCCATCGCAACACCTGAGTCCTTTTGGTCTCAGGAACAAAGGCCTTACCAGGCAGCTGAGTAAATCAGTCTCACGGGAGCCACAGAAATGACCTTAACTGGATCAATGATGTGAGAGAAGTCTTCCTCCAAATCTTGGGACTGAAGAGACCGAGATAAGGCGTCAGCCTTGACATTCTTCTGACCAGGATGAAAATGCAATTCAAAGTCAAAGCGACCGAAGAATGACCACCTGGCCTGAGGATTGAGCCTCTGGGCTGACTGGATATAGGCCAGATTCTTATGGTCAGTAAAAATGATAAACGGATGGACAGCCCCCTCCAGCAAATGGCGCCAATCCTCCAGGGCCATCTTGATGGCTAGCAACTCTCAGGCTAGCAACTCTCGATCCCCAATAGAATAGTTGCATTCTGCAGAAGAGAAGGCCTTAGAAAAGAATCTGCAGGAAACCAATCGACCAGAAGAGGACCTCTGGGATAACACTGCGCCGGCCCCAGTGGAAGAGGCGTCCACTTCAAGAATAAATGGTTTAATCGCCCCGGGCCGATGTAATACTGGTGAAGGTTAAATAGGGCATCAATAGTGAAAGTGAGCCGTCCAGGCTCATCAAAAACCCTTCTGAAAGTGTCCATAAAGGTGATTATACTGGACACAATGGGATCGTCTCGTTCCCAGAGGGGATTCACCCAGGATAGAGCCTCTCCCTCTAAATGAGATACAATAAATGCAACAGGTCAGTAGGATACTGCTGGGGCAACAACTTAAAGTATAGGCGACACTGGTTGAGAAAACCCCGACACAGCTTGGGATCGCCGCCATAACGAGGCAGTTTACCAAGACGAGGCGAGGGTGCAGAGGCAGAGTCTGAGAGCCAGGAGGATACTTGTGAGGAAGCCGACTGCAAGGAAAGCAGGCGATCATCCACAGGGGCCATATACAGGTCCTTCTCAAAAAATTAGCATATAGTGTTAAATTTCATTATTTACCATAATGTAATGATTACAATTAAACTTTCATATATTATAGATTCATTATCCACCAACTGAAATTTGTCAGGTCTTTTATTGTTTTAATACTGATGATTTTGGCATACAACTCCTGATAACCCAAAAAACCTGTCTCAATAAATTAGCATATCAAGAAAAGGTTCTCTAAACGACCTATTACCCTAATCTTCTGAATCAACTAATTAACTCTAAACACATGCAAAAGATACCTGAGGCTTTTATAAACTCCCTGCCTGGTTCATTACTCAAAACCCCCATCATGGGTAAGACTAGCGACCTGACAGATGTCAAGAAGGCCATCATTGACACCCTCAAGCAAGAGGGTAAGACCCAGAAAGAAATTTCTCAACAAATAGGCTGTTCCCAGAGTGCTGTATCAAGGCACCTCAATGGTAAGTCTGTTGGAAGGAAACAATGTGGCAGAAAACGCTGTACAACGAGAAGAGGAGACCGGACCCTGAGGAAGATTGTGGAGAAGGACCGATTCCAGACCTTGGGGAACCTGAGGAAGCAGTGGACTGAGTCTGGTGTGGAAACATCCAGAGCCACCGTGCACAGGCGTGTGCAGGAAATGGGCTACAGGTGCCACATTCCCCAGGTAAAGCCACTTTTGAACCATAAACAGCGGCAGAGGCGCCTGACCTGGGCTACAGAGAAGCAGCACTGGACTGTTGCTAAGTGGTCCCAAGTACTTTTTTCTGATGAAAGCAAATTTTGCATGTCATTCGGAAATCAAGGTGCCAGAGTCTGGAGGAAGACTGGGGAGAAGGAAATGCCAAAATGCCTGAAGTCCAGTGTCAAGTACCCACAGTCAGTGATGGTGTGGGGTGCCATGTCAGCTGCTGGTGTTGGTCCACTGTGTTTCATCAAGGGCAGGGTCAATGCAGCTAGCTATCAGGAGATTTTGGAGCACTTCATGCTTCCATCGGCTGAAATGCTTTATGGAGATGAAGATTTCATTTTTCAGCACGACCTGGCACCTGCTCACAGTGCCAAAACCACTGGTAAATGGTTTACTGACCATGGTATTACTGTGCTCAATTGGCCTGCCAACTCTCCTGACCTGAACCCCATAGAGAATCTGTGGGATATTGTGAAGAGAAAGTTGAGAGACGCAAGACCCAACACTCTGGATGAGCTTAAGGCCGCTATTGAAGCATCCTGGGCCTCCATAACATCTCAGCAGTGTCACAGGCTGATTGCCTCCATGCCACGCCGCATTGAAGCAGTCATTTCTGCCAAAGGATTCCCGACCAAGTATTGAGTGCATAACTGAACATTATTATTTGATGGTTTTTTTGTTTGTTATTAAAAAACACTTTTATTTGATTGGATGGGTGAAATATGCTAATTTATTGAGACAGGTTTTTTGGGTTATCAGGAGTTGTATGCCAAAATCATCAGTATTAAAACAATAAAAGACCTGACAAATTTCAGTTGGTGGATAATGAATCTATAATATATGAAAGTTTAATTGTAATCATTACATTATGGTAAATAATGAAATTTAACACTATATGCTAATTTTTTGAGAAGGACCTGTATGACAGGATGTGAGCTTGGGTGTCCCGCTGCTGAACCATCTCCTGCTGGAGACTGGCCAACTGGGTGGCATTCCCGGGATCTGCGGCCTGTTAAGCAGACAGCTAGGAATTCATTGTCTTCATTAAAGACATGATACAAGTCTGGTTTTCTCGCAAGAAAACCAACTCTTTCTGGGCCGAGGTCCCGGCGGGGTCCATGGCCTGATTGTTCTGTTATGCTGAAAGCGACGAGTACAAAGAGTGGACCCACTGGACCGTGGAACCGACCCTCCCCCGAGCGAGCGCACCAGAATAGACCAACCCCTATACAGGGATCGCTTGGGAGCAAGCTCAGGGATCTCTAGAACCACGGATGCCAGGACCAGGGATCGGCTCAAGTAAAATCAAAGATAGAAACGGAGTGGAAACTAAGAGGGCAGAAACGGAGCAGAGCAAAGGAGCCAGGGAGATGGGAAACTGAGGAGAAACTGGAGGAGGGATAATGGAGCTGTGGGAAAACAGAAGCTGATACCAGACTGAGGGAGCCGATGAGAAGATGACAACCGGAGTAAAGGAAGATGCAGACTGGTACCAAGGAACACAAGACAGGAGCAGGCTCTAAAAGAGAGGGAGGAAAAAAACAAGGTTAAACGGACTTACAAGGCAAGCGAAGCAAGAGAGAATAAGAAGGCCTAACTATGGCAAGGGAAACTTGACAATCAGGCGCCTCCACTAAGGGAGAATGACCTGAAATACCTGACGCCCATCCTTTATTGGACAGGATACCATACCGGGTCAGGTCACGCAGGAAGAGAAGACTGAGGAGAGCGCGCGCGGTCAGCGCCTAATGCGGCTGTGCAAAACACCAGGGCAGAGTCCCGGCGGGGAGCGCCGACAGGAGACCGAAGCAGGGCAGACGCGGCGTGGATAGAAGCAGACCTGGACCCGTCGGCAGCAAGCAGAGGACTCGGAAGAAGAAGAAGGAACAGATTGTGTGTTATCTAATGTTAAAGAGGTGTTACATGTCATTTATATCCTGTGTCTGTGATAATGACTCTTGAAAAGTCATGGAACAGGAAATATGAGTTTAGTATATGTGATGTAGGGACCCATGTTACAGCCAGGGGGTGCTGTATTTGCGCCTCAGAATACACAGATACACGTATCTTTAGTAGTGATAATGAAACAGTGTCCGGCATGATTGTGAATGGCCGGTATGTGTTGCAGAGGGAGTCTGCGCTGTAAGCCTATAGTTTTGTTGTTCTGGGACCTGTAGTGCCACAAGTATTTCTATAGTTTGTAAAGGGAGGCTTGCAGGGTTAGCTGGTGAGCAGGGCGTGACTAGCTAGCCACACATACCACCCATATATGGGAGTGGTTACAGCTACCCAGGCTTTGGGTGACATGTTCAGAGTGTATGGCCTGTGTGTTGGAATGTCCTGGGGGGGTGGACTGGATTCCTGAAAATGTAGGCCCCTTAAAAAATAGTGAGGAAAGAATGGTTGTAGATGATGAGGAAAAAGCTAACATATTAAACACCTTCTTCTCCACGGTATTCACGGTGGAAAATGAAATGCTAGGTGAAATCCCAAGAAACAATGAAAACCCTATATTAAGGGTCACCAATCTAACCCAAGAAGAGGTGCGAAACCGGCTAAATAAGATTAAAATAGATAAATCTCCGGGTCCGGATGGCATACACCCACGAGTACTAAGAGAACTAAGTAATGTAATAGATAAACCATTATTTCTTATTTTTAGGGACTCTATAGCGACGGGGTCTGTTCCGCAGGACTGGTGCATAACAAATGTGGTGCCAATATTCAAAAAGGGCTCTAAAAGTGAACCTGGAAATTATAGGCCAGTAAGTCTAACCTCTATTGTTGGTAAAATATTTGAAGGGTTTCTGAGGGATGTTATTCTGGATTATCTCAATGAGAATAACTGTTTAACTCCATATCAGCATGGGTTTATGAGAAATTGCTCCTGTCAAACCAATCTAATCAGTTTTTATGAAGAGGTAAGCTATAGACTGGACCAAGGTGAGTCATTGGACGTGGTATATCTTGATTTTTCCAAAGCGTTTGATACCATGCCGCACAAGAGGTTGGTACACAAAATGAGAATGCTTGGTCTGGGGGAAAATTGTTGTGAATTCTGCTCTTGGGTTCCCTCCAGTGGTTGTAGGTGGGAATGCAGTTGTCTCTGAGTCACAATCCTGGTAAGGTGTATCTGCTGATTGCTGTTCTGACTGGGATATTTAAGTGTGCAGGATTCATTAGCCCTTTCCAGTTGTCAATGTTTCCTCTGAAGTGTTGGATCACGTTCTGGCTTCTCCTGCTCAGCTGTCAATTCAGCAAAGATAAGTGTCTGGTTTTTGTTCCTGTGGCACACATGCAGTGTGCTTATATTCTGTGCTATTCATTTGTTTTTCTCTTGTCCAGCTTAGACTGTGTCAGTGTTTTCTCGGTCTTGTTGGATTCTCTGGAGATGCAGATATACGCTCCACATCTTTAGTTAGATGGTGGAGTTTTTGTATTTTCTGCTGTGGATATTTTTGGAAGGATTTTTAATACTGACCGCTTAGTATCCTGTCCTATCCTTTCCTATTTAGCTAGTGTGTGCCTCATTTGTTAAATCCTGTTTTCTGCCTACGTGTGTCTTTTCCTCTACTACTCACAATATTTGTGGGGGGCTGCCTATCCTTTGGGGTTCTGCTCAGAGGCAAGGTAGAAATTCCCATTTCCATCTATAGGGGTATTTAGTCCTCCGGCTGTGTCGAGGTGTCTAGGTTTTATTAGGTACACCCCACGGCTACTTCTAGTTGCGGTGATAAGATCAGGGTTTGCGGTCAGTATAGTTACCACCTACTCCAGTGAAAGTTTTCATGCTGCTCCAAGGTCACCTGATCATAACAGTACAACTGGCCAATAATGAGTTAAAGGCATCTCAGAAGTAGGGAAGAAAGGTCTTGAGCCATTTTTTTTCCTTCAGTCTACTTTGTCTTCTCCTCCCTCTTTATCTCTGGGTGGCTGAAGAGCCTTGTGCTAGCATGAATGTTCAGGAATTAGCTTCTCGTGTAGACCAGCTTGCTGCTCGGGTACAGGGTATTTCTGATTATATTGTTCAGACTCCTGTTTTAGAACCGAAGATTCCTACTCCTGATTTGTTTTTTGGTGACAGGTCCAGATTTTTGAGTTTTAAAAACAACTGTAAACTGGTGTTAGGACTGGCGGAACGCACCAAGAGAGATGTAATGGATGCGTTCGCAGTCCGGGGTCCACCGTGCAGGTGAAACCTGCTGCTAGGACATGACAGACGATATGGCGGTACTCATAAGTATACACGCGTGGGTTAAACCTCACCCAGCGTGAAGAAAGCGATCCTGTTGCGTCACAGGATCGCGGTACCGCACATAGAGCGCGAGCAAGTGGTCAGCGAACTAGACCCCAACAGGGATAGTAGTCCGATTAGACCCTTGTTGGCACTACACCACAACTGGGTGTGAAAAGTATATACAATAGAAGCACCGAAGTGCAAACTGTGCCGTGCTGGCAGGCACCACTAAGTACCCAGACATGGGTCAGGAAGCGCACACAGGCGCGTGGCGCCGCACTGGCGGTCACAGCAGAGGACGCTGACACGTGTGTGACACGTTGAGTGTTAAGTCGGGCGCTAGATAGCAGCCATACACCATACGCGAACAATCATACAGTAGGGTAGGGGTATTTAAAGGACGACTTGCACTCACAACAAACACACGTATAAAGTTGTACACTAGCGCATGGCCGTGCGGTCATGCGCAGTTTATATAGCTGCAGGACAGGAAGCGGCCACAGAAACTTTGCCCTTCCAAGACCTGCCAAGAGGACCAATAGAATGCGCTGCATAGTCTGAGCACATGACCCTCGATCTCCAACGGGAGATCTTGCCCTGGGCATGCTCAGTGTGCGCAGACAAGGACTTAGTCCCAGAGAAGTCCACTTGCTGCTGACCAGTATTGGCTTTAAAGGCAGAAGCTGGAGAAGCAGCAGTAACTCTTCTCACAGAGTCAGACTGAGCGAGACGCTGGGATCGACGTCCCTGCTGAGCAGGCTCCACTGCGGCTGGAGGAGAATGGGAGACCGCAGCGGAGACGGATCGAGATTCCCCCTGTGCAGCAGAGGAAACTCGACTCCTAACATTACCCCCCCTCCTAGGGCCCCCCCCTCCTTGGGCCTCGCTACGTTCGAAGGCAGCAATGAGCTGTGGGGCCCGAATGTTTTCAGCAGGCTCCCATGACCTGTTCTCTGGACCATAACCCTTCCAATCCACCAGATAGAACTTTTTGCCGCGTACCACCTTACACCCCAAAATAGCGTTCACCTCGTAATCGTCCGTAGACGAACCCGATGTCCCGGCAGATGACTCGGAAAACCGGGACATGTATACGAGTTTCAAGAGGGACACATGAAAGGTGTCGGTGATACCCAAGCGTGGAGGAAGAGCCAGGCGGTAGACCACAGGATTAACCTGTTCGAGAACCTTGAAGGGACCCAAGTAGCGAGGAGCAAACTTAGTGGACTCAACTCGCAGCCTGATGTTACGGGCGGAGAGCCACACCAAGTCGCCAGGGACAAAAGTCGGAGCAGGGCGCCGATGAACATCGGCGGAGGACCTCATTCTCTCCTTGGAGGCCCGAATGGCATCCTGCGTGCGATCCCAAATGTCCCGTGCCTCCACAGCCCAGTCTGCCACCCTGGGATCAGAGGAAGACACAGGCATGGGCACTGGAACACGCGGATGCTGGCCGTAATTTAAGAGGAATGGAGTCTGACCGGTGGAGTCGGCTACGGCATTGTTAAGTGCAAACTCTGCCCACGGTAGCAAGGATGCCCAGTCATCCTGTCTGGCAGAAACAAAATGTCGCAGATATGTGACCAAGGTCTGGTTGGCCCTTTCTACCAACCCATTCGTCTCGGGATGATATGCCGAAGAGAGATTTAACTCAATACTGAGTAAACGACATAGCTCCCTCCAGAATCGAGACGCAAACTGGGGACCCCGGTCACTAACAATTTTGTCTGGCATACCGTGTAAGCGAAAGATATGCTTGATAAACAAGACAGCCAACGCCCGTGCAGATGGTAGCCGTGGAAGAGGCACCAAATGCACCATTTTGGAGAAATGGTCGGTGATCACCCAGATAATGGTGCAATTACGAGACTTGGGTAAGCCCACCACAAAGTCCATCCCGACCATCTCCCAGGGCCTGTCAGCCACGGGCAGAGGGTAAAGCAAACCAGCTGGCCGTTGCCGAGGAGTCTTGTTCCTGGCGCAAGAAACACACGCCCGAACGTACTCCGCGACATCACGAGCCATATGCGGCCACCAGTATGTCCTCGCCAGTAACTCAGATGTCCTTTTAGTACCAAAATGTCCACCCACCCTGGACGAGTGCGCCCAAGAGAGAACCTCCGGCCGCAAACTAGATGGAACAAAAGTCTTGCCCGGGGGCACAGACTCCAGCGAAACCGGGGCCACGGTTCTCAAACTCTCGGTGGGGACAATAAGCCGAGGCTCCTCCTCCTCCTCCGCAGATGACACAACGGAGCGAGAGAGAGCATCGGCCCGAATGTTCTTCTCCCCAGAAAGGAAATGGAGGGTGAAATGAAACCGGGAGAAGAACAAGGACCATCTGGCCTGGCGAGAATTCAACCGCTGAGCTGTCTGCAGATACACCAAATTTTTGTGATCTGTGAAGACTTGGAAGGGAAAACGTGCTCCCTCCAAGAGATGTCTGCACTCCGAGAAAGCCAACTTCATGGCTAGCAACTCCCTGTCCCCGATGGAATAATTCCTCTCTGCTGGTGCGAAGGTCTTGGAGAAAAAGAAGCAAGGATGCTTCCGACCTTGAGCATCCTTTTGGAAGAGGACTGCTCCAGCACCAACAGAAGAGGCATCCACCTCCATGATAAATGGCTTATCAACATCGGGGCGATGAAGTATGGGAGCGCTAGCGAAGTGTGACTTTATAGAGATAAAGGCCTTGGAGACCTCCTCAGACCACAATTTAGGATTTGCCCCCTTCTTGGTGAGGGCAACCAAGGGAGCTACCAAAGTTGAGAAATGCGGGATGAACTGGCGATAATAATTGATGAACCCCATAAAGCGCTGCACCGCTTTAAGAGAATGAGGTTCCTGCCAGTCCATCACAGCCTGTAGTTTGGCAGGATCCATAGCCAATCCCTGGGCTGAGATGATGTAGCCTAGGAAAGGTAAGGACTCCTGCTCAAACATGCACTTCTCCAACTTGGCATAGAGGGAGTTTGCCCGTAGGAGGTCGAAGACTTTGCAAACATCTCTCCGGTGGGAGTCAATATCTGTAGAGTAGATGAGAATATCATCCAGATAGACTACGACCGAGGTGGAAAGCATATCCCGGAAGATATCGTTCACAAAGTCTTGGAAAACGGCTGGGGCATTACAGAGCCCAAAGGGCATCACCAGATATTCATAGTGCCCATCCCTGGTGTTAAAAGCCGTCTTCCATTCGTCCCCCTCACGGATGCGAATCAGGTTGTAAGCACCCCGCAGATCTAATTTAAAAAATACCCTTGCTCCCCGAAGCCTATCGAACAGTTCAGATATCAAAGGCAAAGGGTATTTATTCTTAACGGTGATGGCGTTAAGACCCCTGTAGTCTATGCATGGACGCAATTCCCCACTCTTCTTCTGCACGAAGAAGAATCCTGCCCCAGCAGGTGACACTGTTTTCCTGATGAACCCTCTTGCCAGATTTTCCTGTATGTACTGTGACATTGCCTCCATCTCCGGGAGAGATAGTGGATAGACTCGACCCCGGGGAGGCTCAGCACCAGGCAAGAGGTCAATAGGACAGTCATAGGGGCGATGGGGCGGAAGGGTCTCCGCCGCCTTTTTGGAGAATACGTCTGCATATGACCAATACTGCTTGGGGAGAGAGGATAGATCTGCGGATACCTCAGTAGTAGCAACCTGAACGCACTCCCTCTGACACCTACCCCCACAAGATTCACCCCAACCCAGAATTCTGCCTGAGGACCACTCGATATGAGGAGAGTGGTACCGTAGCCAAGGTATTCCCAACAGGATCTCATCAATTCCTTCCGGAATGACGAGCAGAGAAATTATCTCCTGATGAGATGGCGACATGGACAGAGTAAAAGGGATGGTCTGGTGTGTTATCTGTGAGGGCAATGTCGACCCATTCACCACTCGCACCGTTACTGGTTGAGCAAGCATAACCAAGGGTATTGCGTGACGTTGGGCGAAGGCAGAAGACATAAAGTTGCCCTCCACCCCAGAATCCACGCAGAGCTCTACCGAGTGGGAAAATGAGCCAATAGTAATTGTCCCCTTAAAGGACAACTTAGAGGCAAACGTCGCCGTGTCTAGTGTACCTCCACCAACTACCACTAGACGCTGACGTTTCCTCGACCGCTGAGGACATCTGGTGGCTAGATGTCCTGACTGCTGGCAAACATGACAGACCCTGAGTGCACAAGCGGTCCAGGACTTAGATCCTGCTTGTGACACCTCCCTGGCCTCATGTGACTCAGGAACCAGGACTGGAAATTCAAGAGGTTTGGCAAAAGTAGGAGCCAGCCGAAACCTCTGCCTACACTGGGCTCGCTCTAACCTCCGCTCGTTAAAACGGAGGTCAATTCGAGTGGAGACAGTTATTAACTCCTCCAGTGTGGCAGGAATCTCCCTAGTGGCCAGAGCGTCCTTTACGTGGTCAGCCAAGCCCCTCCAAAATATGGGGATAAGAGCTTTATCCGACCAATCCAGCTCAGATGCTAAGGTGCGGAATTGGACGGCAAAATGACTGACCAAGGACTCACCCTGAGTTAATGCCAGCAATTGGAGCGCAGTATCATGGGTGACTTGAGGTCCTAAAAAGACCTGTTTCAGAGCGCTCAGAAACAGCGGAGCACTCTGCACCACATGATCGCCACGCTCCCACAGCGGCGTAGCCCATTCCAACGCCCTGTCCGACAATAGAGACAAAATAAATCCCACCTTAGCCCGCTCTGTGGGAAAACGTGTAGCCAGGAGCTCGAGATGAATAGAGCACTGACTCACAAATCCCCTACAAAACTTGCTATCACCAGAAAATTTTTCTGGCAGCGGGAGGTGAGATAATGTCGGAACAGGGGTGGCAATGGACATAGTAGCTGCAGCCACGCTGGCAGCCTGTACAGCTACTGCAGTAACATCCACAGCTGAGGTCGCGCTCTCGAGAGCCGCCAACCTACCCTCCAGTTGCTGGATATGCCGCAGAGATTGCTGTATGTCTGTCATCACTAGCCAGACCCTGGCGCTAGTGTAATGTTAGGACTGGCGGAACGCACCAAGAGAGATGTAATGGATGCGTTCGCAGTCCGGGGTCCACCGTGCAGGTGAAACCTGCTGCTAGGACATGACAGACGATATGGCGGTACTCATAAGTATACACGCGTGGGTTAAACCTCACCCAGCGTGAAGAAAGCGATCCTGTTGCGTCACAGGATCGCGGTACCGCACATAGAGCGCGAGCAAGTGGTCAGCGAACTAGACCCCAACAGGGATAGTAGTCCGATTAGACCCTTGCTGGCACTACACCACAACTGGGTGTGAAAAGTATATACAATAGAAGCACCGAAGTGCAAACTGTGCCGTGCTGGCAGGCACCACTAAGTACCCAGACATGGGTCAGGAAGCGCACACAGGCGCGTGGCGCCGCACTGGCGGTCACAGCAGAGGATGCTGACACGTGTGTGACACGTTGAGTGTTAAGTCGGGCGCTAGATAGCAGCCATACACCATACGCGAACAATCATACAGTAGGGTAGGGGTATTTAAAGGACGACTTGCACTCACAACAAACACACGTATAAAGTTGTACACTAGCGCATGGCCGTGCGGTCATGCGCAGTTTATATAGCTGCAGGACAGGAAGCGGCCACAGAAACTTTGCCCTTCCAAGACCTGCCAAGAGGACCAATAGAATGCGCTGCATAGTCTGAGCACATGACCCTCGATCTCCAACGGGAGATCTTGCCCTGGGCATGCTCAGTGTGCGCAGACAAGGACTTAGTCCCAGAGAAGTCCACTCGCTGCTGACCAGTATTGGCTTTAAAGGCAGAAGCTGGAGAAGCAGCAGTAACTCTTCTCACAGAGTCAGACTGAGCGAGACGCTGGGATCGACGTCCCTGCTGAGCAGGCTCCACTGCGGCTGGAGGAGAATGGGAGACCGCAGCGGAGACGGATCGAGATTCCCCCTGTGCAGCAGAGGAAACTCGACTCCTAACAACTGGTTTTTGCTTTGAGACCTCGATCCTCTGGTGATTCCATTCAGCAAGTAAAAATTGTCATTTCCCTGCTGCGTGGCGACCCGCAGAATTGGGCATTTTCCCTGGAATCTGGGAATTCGGCTTTGCTTGATGTAGACTCCTTTTTTCAGGCCTTGGGATTGTTATATGATGAACCTAATTCTGTGGATCAAGCTGAAAAGACCTTGTTGGCCCTGTCTCAGGAATTCAGAAAATGCTCGGTGTTGACTAAATGGAATAATGATGCTTTGGCGGCAATTTTCAGAAAGGGTCTTTCTGAATCCGTTAAAGATGTTATGGTGGGGTTTCCCACGCCTTCCGGTCTGAGTGATTCAATGTTTCTGGCCATTCAGATTGACCGGCGCTTGCGGGAGCGCAGAACTGTGCGCGCTGTGGCGTTATCCTCAGAGCAAATTCCTGAGCCAATGCAGTGTGATAGGATTCTGTCTAGAACGGAACTACAAGGTTTCAGACGTCAGAATAGGTTGTGTTATTATTGTGGCGATGCTTCTCATGTCATTTCTGTCTGTCCTAAGCAGACAAAGAGGATCGCCAGTTCAATTACCATCAGTACTGTACAACCTAAACTTTTATTATCTGTGTCCTTGATCTGCTCTTTGTCATCATTTTCCGTCATGGCGTTTGTGGATTCAGGCGCCGCCTTGAACTTAATGGACTTCGAGTTTGCCAAGCGTTGTGGTTTTCCCTTGCAGCCTTTGCAGAACCCTATTCCTTTAAGGGGCATTGATACTACACCATTGGCTAAAAATAAACCCCAGTTTTGGACACAGGTTACCATGCGCATGTCGCCAGTCCATCAGGAAGGTTGTCGATTTCTGGTGTTGCATAATTTGCATGATGCTATCGTGCTGGGTTTTCCGTGGTTGCAGGTACATAATCATGTGTTGGATTGGAAGTCCATGTCTGTGACTAGTTGGGGTTGTCAGGGGGTTCATAATGATGTTCCTTTGATGTCAATCTCCTCTTCTTCCTCTTCTGAAATTCCAGAGTTTTTGTCTGATTTTCAGGATGTATTCGATGAGCCCAAGTCCAGTTTCCTTCCACCGCACAGGGACTGCGATTGTGCTATTGACTTGATTCCAGGCTGTAAGTTTCCTAAGGGTCGACTTTTCAACCTGTCTGTGCCTGAACATACCGCCATGCGGAGCTATATTAAGGAGTCTTTGGAGAAAGGGCATATTCGGTCATCTTCTTCACCATTGGGAGCGGGGTTCTTTTTTGTTGCTAAAAAAGATGGTTCCTTGAGACCCTGTATGATTATCGCCTCTTGAATAAGATCACGATCAAGTTTCAATACCCTTTACCTTTGCTTTCCGATTTGTTTGCTAGGATTAAGGGAGCTAGTTGGTTTACTAAGATTGACCTTCGAGGGGCATATAATCTTGTTCGTATTAAGCAGGGTGATGAATGGAAAACTGCGTTTAACACGCCTGAAGGCCATTTTGAATACCTTGTGATGCCATTCGGACTCTCTAATGCTCCATCTGTTTTTCAGTCCTTCATGCATGATATCTTCCGGACTTATCTTGATAAATTCTTGATTATTTATTTGGACGATATTTTGATTTTTTCCGATGATTGGGAGTCTCATGTGCAACAGGTCAGGATGGTATTTCAGATCCTTTGTGACAATGCTTTGTTTGTGAAAGGGTCTAAGAGACTTTTTGGGGTGCAGAAGGTTTCTTTTTTTGGGCTTTATTTTTTCTCCCTCATCTATAGAGATGGATCCGGTTAAGGTTCAGGCCATTCATGATTGGATTCAGCCCACATCCGTGAAGAGCCTTCAGAAATTTTTGGGTTTTGCAAATTTTTATCGCCGTTTCATTGCTAATTTTTCCAGTGTGGTTAAACCCTTGGCCGATTTGACGAAGAAAGGCGCTGATGTGGCGAATTGGTCCTCTGCGGCTGTCTCTGCCTTTCAGGAGCTTAAACGTCGATTTACTTCTGCTCCGGTGTTGCGCCAACCGGATGTTTCTCTTCCATTTCAGGTTGAGGTTGACGCTTCTGAGATTGGGGCAGGGGCCGTTTTGTCTCAGAGGGATCCTGTTGGTTCCTTGATGAAACCGTGTGCCTTCTTTTCCCGTAAGTTTTCGCCTGCTGAACGCAATTATGATGTCGGCAATCGGGAGTTGTTGGCTATGAAGTGGGCGTTTGAGGAGTGGCGACATTGGCTTGAGGGAGCTAAGCACCGTATTGTGGTCTTGACCGATCATAAGAATCTTATTTACCTCGAGTCTGCCAAACGGCTGAATCCTAGACAGGCTCGATGGTCCTTGTTTTTTTCCCGTTTTGATTTCGTGGTCTCGTACCTTCCTGGTTCTAAGAATATTAAGGCTGATGCCCTCTCTAGGAGTTTTTTGCCTGATTCTCCTGAGGTCTTAGAACTGGTCGGTATTCTGAAAGAAGGGGTGGTCCTTTCTGCCATTTCCCCTGATTTACAACGGGTTCTTCAGGAATTTCAGGCTGACAAACCTGACCGCTGTCCTGTGGGGAAACTGGTTGTTCCTGACAGATGGACTAGTAGAGTGATTTCTGAGGTTCACTGTTCCGTGTTGGCTGGTCATCCTGGCATTTTTGGTACCAGAGACTTGGTTGGTAGGTCCTTTTGGTGGCCTTCTTTGTCGCGTGATGTGCGTTTTTTGTGCAGTCCTGTGGGACTTGTGCGCGGGCCAAGCCTTGTTGTTCCCATGCTAGTGGGTTGCTTTTGCCATTGCCAGTCCCTGAGAGGCCCTGGACGCATATTTCGATGGATTTTATTTCTGATCTTCCGGTCTCCCAGAAAATGTCTGTTATCTGGGTTGTTTGTGACCGGTTCTCTAAGATGGTTCATTTGGTGCCTTTGCCTAAATTGCCTTCCTCTTCAGATTTGGTTCCGTTGTTTTTTCAGCATGTGGTTCGTTTGCATGGGATTCCAGAGAATATTGTGTCCGACAGAGGTTCCCAGTTTGTTTCTAGGTTTTGGCGGGCCTTTTGTGCTAGGCTGGGCATTGATTTCTCTTTTTCTTCTGCATTTCATCCTCAGACAAATGGCCAGACCGAGCGAACTAATCAGACTTTGGGGACTTATTTGAGATGCTTTGTGTCTGCTGATCAGGATGATTGGGTGGCCTTCTTGCCATTGGCCGAGTTTTCCCTTAATAATCGGGCTAGTTCGGCTACTTTGGTTTTGCCTTTCTTTTGTAATTTTGGTTTTCATCCTCGTTTTTCTTCTGGGCAGGTTTAGCCTTCTGACTGTCCTGGTGTGGATTCTGTGGTTGACAGGTTGCAGCAGATTTGGGCTCATGTGGTGGACAATTTGGTGTTGTCTCAGGAGGAGGCTCAACGTTTTGCTAACTGTCGTCGGTGTGTTGGTTCCCGGCTTCGGGTTGGGGATCTGGTCTGGCTGTCTTCCCATCATGTTCCTATGAAGGTTTCTTCCCCTAAGTTTAAGCCTCGGTTTATTGGTCCTTATAAGATTTCTGAGATTATTAATCCAGTGTCTTTTCGTTTGGCGCTTCCAGACTCTTTTGCTATCCATAATGTCTTCCATAGATCTTTATTGCGGAAATATGTGGTGCCCATTGTTCCCTCTGTTGATCCTCCGGCCCCTGTGTTGGTTGATGGTGAGTTGGAGTATGTGGTTGAGAAGATTTTGGATTCTCGTTTTTCGAGGCGGAGGCTTCAGTACCTTGTCAAATGGAAGGGTTATGGCCAGGAGGATAATTCTTGGGTTTTGCCTCTGATGTCCATGCTGCTGATTTGGTCCGTGCCTTTCATCTGGCTCATCCTGATCATCCTGGAGGCCCTGGTGAGGGTTCGGTGACCCCTCCTCAAGGGGGGGGGGTACTGTTGTGAATTCTGCTCTTGGGTTCCCTCCAGTGGTTGTAGGTGGGAATGCAGTTGTCTCTGAGTCACAGTCCTGGCCAGATGTAGCTGCTGATTGCTGTTCTGACTGGGATATTTAAGTGTGCAGGATTCATTAGCCCTTGCCAGTTGTCAATGTTTCCTCTGAAGTGTTGGATCACTTTCTGGCTTCTCCTGCTCAGCTGTCAATTCAGCAAAGATAAGTGTCTGGTTTTTGTTCCTGTGGCACACATGCAGTGTTGTTGTGAATTCTGTGGCAGAGTTCACTCCTGTGGTCACAAGTGGTACTTCGGCTGATTCTCTCTGGGATCTTCCGTTTGTGGAGGAAAGTGGTACTGCAGCTTCTGAGTTTTCTCCCTCAGGTGATCTGGTGAGCTCGTTAGCTTCTTCTCTACTTAACTCCACCTGATGCTTTGATCCATGCTTCCTGTCAATGTTCCAGTGTTGGACTGGTTTTTTCCCTGGATCATTCCTGTGGCCTGCTGCTCTGCAAAGCTAAGTTTTGCTTTTGTTATTTTGTTGCTATTTTTCAGTCCAGCTTGCTTATTTGTTTTTTTCTCGCCTGCTGGAAGCTCTGAGACGCAGAGGGACGACCTCCGTACCGTTAGTCGGTGCGGAGGGTCTTTTTGTCCCCTCTGCGTGGTTATTTATAGGTTTTTGTGCTGACCGCAAAGTTATCTTCCCTATCCTCGTTCTATTCAGCTAGTCGAGCCTCACTTTGCTAAATCTGTTTCATCTCTATGTTTGTGTTTTCATCTTACTCACAGTCATTATATGTGGGGGGCTGCCTTTTCCTTTGGGGAATTTCTCTGAGGCAAGGTAGGCTTATTTTTCTATCTTCAGGAATAGCTAGTTTCTCAGGCTGTGACGAGGCGCCTAGGTTCTGGTCAGGAGCGCTCCACGGCTACCTTTAGTGTGGTTTGATAGGATCAGGGATTGCGGTCTGCAGAGTTCCCACGTCTCAGAGCTCGTTCTTTAATTTTGGGTGTTTGTCAGATCACTGTATGTGTTCTGACCGCTATGTCCATTGTGTTACTGAATTGGTTAACATAACAGTACAGGAAGCCATAAGTGCTAATGATTCTCAATAGAGGGAAAAAAGAAGTTCTGAGACCATTTTTTTTTCTTTGCACTGTGTTTTGTCTTTTTTTTCCCCTAGACATTTGGGTGGTTCAGGACACAGGTGTGGACATGGAGATTCAGGGTCTGTGCTCTTCAATGGATAATCTCGTTATAAATGTGCAAAAGATTCAAGATTTGGTGGTTCAGAAGCCTATGTTAGAACCAAGAATTCCTATTCCTGATTTGTTTTATGGTGATAGAGTCAAGTTTGTGAATTTCAAAAATAATTGCAAACTGTTTTTGGCCTTGAAACCTCACTCCTCTGGTGACCCAGCTCAACAAGTGAGAATTATTATTTCTTTTTTGCGTGGCGACCCTCAGGATTGGGCATTTTCTCTTGCGCCGGGAGATCCTGCATTAAGTAATATTGATGCGTTTTTCCTGGCGCTCGGATTGCTGTACGATGAGCCTAATTCAGTGGATCAGGCAGAGAAAAATTTGCTGGCTTTGTGTCAGGGTAGTGATGAGATAGAGGTATACTGTCAAAAATTTAGAAAGTGGTCTGTACTCACTCAATGGAATGAAGCTGCGCTCGCAGCGATTTTCAGAAAGGGTCTCTCTGAAGCCCTTAAAGATGTCATGGTGGGATTTCCTATGCCTGATGGTCTGAATGAATCTACGTCTTTGGCCATTCAGATCCGTCGACGCTTGCGTGACCGTAAATCTGTGCACCATTTGGCGGTATTACCTGAGCTTAAACCTGAGCCTATGCAGTGCGATAGGACTTTGTCCAGAGTTGAACGGCATGAACACAGACGTCTGAATGGTCTGTGTTTCTACTGTGGTGATTCCACTCATGCCATCTCTGATTGTCCTAAGCGCTCTAAGCGGTTCGCTAGGTCTGCCACCATTGGTACGGTACAGTCAAAATTTCTTCTGTCCGTTACCTTGATCTGCTCTTTGTCATCGTAGTCTGTCATGGCATTTGTGGATTCAGGCGCTGCCCTGAATTTGATGGACTTAGAGTATGCTAAGCGTTGTGGGTTTTTCTTGGAGCCCTTGCAGTGTCCTATTCCATTGAGAGGAATTGATGCTACACCTTTGGCCAAGAATAAGCCTCAGTACTGGACCCAGCTGACCATGTGCATGGCTCCTGCACATCAGGAGGATATTCGCTTTCTGGTGTTGCATAATCTGCATGATGTGGTCGTTTTGGGGTTGCCATGGCTACAAGTCCATAATCCAGTATTAGATTGGAAATCCATGTCGGTTACCAGCTGGGGTTGACAGGGGGTACATGGTGATGTTCCATTTCTGTCAATTTCGTCATCCACCCCTTCTGAGGTCCCAGAGTTCTTGTCTGATTACCGGGATGTATTTGATGAGCCCAAGTCCGATACCCTACCTCCGCATAGGGATTGTGATTGTGCTATCAATTTGATTCCTGGTAGTAAATTCCCAAAAGGTCGATTGTTTAATTTGTCCGTGCATGAGCACACCGCTATGCGCAGTTATGTGAAGGAATCCCTGGAGAAGGGGCATATTCGCCCGTCATCGTCGCCATTAGGAGCAGGGTTCTTTTTTGTAGCCAAGAAGGATGGTTCGCTGAGACCTTGTATAGATTACCGCCTTCTAAATAAGATCACGGTTAAATTTCAGTACCCCTTGCCATTGTTATCTGATCTGTTTGCTCGGATTAAGGGGGCTAGTTGGTTCACAAAGATAGATCTTCGTGGTGCGTATAATCTAGTGCGAATTAAGCAGGGCGATGAATGGAAAACTGCATTTAATACGCCCGAGGGTCATTTTGAGTATCTCGTGATGCCGTTCGGACTTGCCAATGCTCCATCAGTGTTTCAGTCCTTTATGCATGACATCTTCCGAGAGTACTTGGATAAATTCCTGATTGTGTACTTGGATGACATTTTGATCTTCTCGGATGATTGGGAGTCTCATGTGAAGCAGGTCAGAACGGTTTTTCAGGTCCTGCGTGCTAATTCTTTGTTTGTGAAGGGATCAAAGTGTCTCTTTGGTGTGCAGAAGGTTTCATTTTTGGGGTTTATCTTGACCCCTTCTACTATCGAGATGGATCCTGTTAAGGTCCAAGCCATCCATGATTGGACTCAGCCGACATCTCTGAAAAGTCTGCAAAAGTTCCTGGGCTTTGCTAATTTTTATCGTCGCTTCATCTGCAATTTTTCTAGTATTGCTAAACCATTGACCGATTTGACCAAGAAGGGTGCTGATGTGGTCAATTGGTCTTCTGCTGCTGTGGAGGCTTTTCAGGAGTTGAAGCGTCGTTTTTCTTCTGCCCCTGTGTTGTGTCAACCAGATGTTTCTCTTCCGTTCCAGGTCGAGGTTGATGCTTCTGAGATTGGAGCAGGGGCTGTTTTGTCACAGAGAGGTTCAGGTTGCTCAGTGATGAAACCATGCGCTTTCTTTTCCAGGAAGTTTTCGCCTGCTGAGCGAAATTATGATGTGGGCAACCGAGAGTTGCTGGCCATGAAGTGGGCATTCGAGGAGTGGCGTCATTGGCTTGAAGGAGCTAAGCTTCGCGTGGTGGTATTGACTGATCATAAGAACTTGACTTATCTTGAGTCTGCCAAGCGCTTGAATCCTAGACAAGCTCATTGGTCGCTGTTTTTTGCCCGTTTTGACTTTGTGATTTCGTACCTTCCGGGCTCTAAAAATGTGAAGGCGGATGCTCTGTCTAGGAGTTTTGTACCCGACTCTCCGGGCTTATCTGAGCCGGCGGGTATCCTCAAGGAAGGAGTAATTGTGTCTGCCATCTCCCCTGATTTGCGGCGGGTGCTGCACAAATTTCAGGCTAATAAACCTGATCGTTGCCCAGCGGAGAAATTGTTTGTCCCTGATAGGTGGACGAATAGAGTTATCTCTGAACTTCATTGTTCGGTGTTGGCTGGTCATCCTGGAATCTTTGGTACCAGAGAGTTAGTGGCTAGATCCTTTTGGTGGCCCTCTCTGTCGCGGGATGTGCGTTCTTTTGTGCAGTCCTGTGGGATTTGTGCTCGGGCTAAGCCCTGCTCTTCTCGTGCCAGTGGGTTGCTTTTGCCCTTGCCGGTCCCGAAGAGGCCTTGGACACATATCTCTATGGATTTTATTTCTGACCTTCCCGTTTCTCAAAAGATGTCAGTCATTTGGGTGGTCTGTGATCGCTTTTCTAAGATGGTCCATCTGGTACCCTTGTCTAAATTGCCTTCCTCCTCTGATTTGGTGCCTTTTTCTTCCAGCATGTGGTTCGTTTGCATGGCATTCCAGAGAATATTGTTTCTGACAGAGGTTCCCAGTTTGTTTCGAGGTTTTGGCGAGCCTTTTGTGGTAGGATGGGCATTGACTTGTCTTTTTCCTCGGCTTTCCATCCTCAGACTAATGGCCAGACCGAGCGAACCAATCAGACCTTGGAAACATATCTGAGGTGCTTTGTTTCTGCTGATCAGGATGACTGGGTGTCCTTTTTGCCTTTGGCTGAGTTCGCCCTTAATAATCGGGCCAGCTCGGCTACCTTGGCTTCACCGTTTTTCTGCAATTCTGGGTTCCATCCTCGTTTCTCTTCTGGACAGGTTGAGTCTTCGGACTGTCCTGGTGTGGATACTGTGGTGGACAGGTTGCAGCAGATTTGGACTCAGGTAGTGGACAATTTGACCTTGTCCCAGGAGAAGGCTCAACGTTTCGCTAATCGCAGACGCCATGTGGGTCCCCGACTTCGTGTTGGGGATCTGGTTTGGTTATCTTCTCGTCATATTCCTATGAAGGTTTCCTCTCCTAAGTTTAAACCTCGTTTTATTGGTCCGTATAGGATTTCTGAGGTTCTTAATCCTGTGTCTTTTCGTCTGACCCTTCCAGATTCTTTTTCCATACATAACGTATTCCATAGGTCATTGTTGCGGAGATACGTGGCACCTATGGTTCCATCTGTTGAGCCTCCTGCCCCGGTTTTGGTGGAGGGGGAATTGGAGTATATTGTGGAGAAGATTTTGGATTCTCGTGTTTCAAGACGGAAACTCCAGTATCTGGTTAAATGGAAGGGTTATGCTCAGGAAGATAATTCCTGGGTTTTTGCCTCTGATGTCCATACTCCCGATCTTGTTCGTGTCTTTCATGTGGCTCATCCTGGTCGGCCTGGGGGCTCTGGTGAGGGTTCGGTGACCCCTCCTCAAGGGGGGGGTACTGTTGTGAATTCTGTGGCAGAGTTCACTCCTGTGGTCACAAGTGGTACTTCGGCTGATTCTCTCTGGGATCTTCCGTTTGTGGAGGAAAGTGGTACTGCAGCTTCTGAGTTTTCTCCCTCAGGTGATCTGGTGAGCTCGTTAGCTTCTTCTCTACTTAACTCCACCTGATGCTTTGATCCATGCTTCCTGTCAATGTTCCAGTGTTGGACTGGTTTTTTCCCTGGATCATTCCTGTGGCCTGCTGCTCTGCAAAGCTAAGTTTTGCTTTTGTTATTTTGTTGCTATTTTTCAGTCCAGCTTGCTTATTTGGTTTTTTCTCGCCTGCTGGAAGCTCTGAGACGCAGAGGGACGACCTCCGTACCGTTAGTCGGTGCGGAGGGTCTTTTTGTCCCCTCTGCGTGGTTATTTATAGGTTTTTGTGCTGACCGCAAAGTTATCTTCCCTATCCTCGTTCTATTCAGCTAGTCGAGCCTCACTTTGCTAAATCTGTTTCATCTCTATGTTTGTGTTTTCATCTTACTCACAGTCATTATATGTGGGGGGCTGCCTTTTCCTTTGAGGAATTTCTCTGAGGCAAGGTAGGCTTATTTTTCTATCTTCAGGAATAGCTAGTTTCTCAGGCTGTGACGAGGCGCCTAGGTTCTGGTCAGGAGCGCTCCACGGCTACCTTTAGTGTGGTTTGATAGGATCAGGGATTGCGGTCTGCAGAGTTCCCACGTCTCAGAGCTCGTTCTTTAATTTTGGGTGTTTGTCAGATCACTGTATGTGTTCTGACCGCTATGTCCATTGTGTTACTGAATTGGTTAACATAACACAGTGTGCTTATATTCTGTGCTATTCATTTGTTTTTCTCTTGTCCAGCTTAGACTGTGTCAGTGTTTTCTCGGTCTTGTTGGATTCTCTGGAGATGCAGATATACGCTCCACATCTTTAGTTAGATGGTGGAGTTTTTGTATTTTCCGCTGTGGATATTTTTTGAGGAATTTTTAATACTGACCACTTAGTATCCTGTCCTATCCTTTCCTATTTAGCTAGTGTGTGCCTCATTTGCTAAATCCTGTTTTCTGCCTACGTGTATCTTTTCCTCTACTACTCACAGTCAATATTTGTGGGGGGCTGCCTATCCTTTCGGGTTCTGCTCAGAGGCCAGGTAGAAATTCCTATTTCCATCTATAGGGGTATTTAGTCCTCCGGCTGTGTCGAGGTGTCTAGGTTTTGTTAGGTATACCCCACGGCTACTTTTAGTTGCGGTGATAAGATCAGGGTTTGCGGTCAGTATAGCTACCACCTACTCCAGTGAAAGTTTTCATGCTGCTCCAAGGTCACCTGATCATAACAGAAAATGTGTGTAAATGGGTTAGTAATTGGCTTAGTGATAGAAAGCAGAGGGTGGTTATAAATGGTATAGTCTCTAACTGGGTCGCTGTGACCAGTGGGGTACCGCAGGGGTCGGTATTGGGACCTGTTCTCTTCAACATATTCATTAATGATCTGGTAGAAGGTTTACACAGTAAAATATCAATATTTGCAGATGATACAAAACTATGTAAAGCAGTTAATACAAGAGAAGATAGTATTCTGCTACAGATGGATCTGGATACGTTGGAAACTTGGGCTGAAAGGTGGCAGATGAGGTTTAACAATGATAAATGTAAGGTTATACACATGGGAAGAAGGAATCAATATCACCATTACACACTGAACGGGAAACCACTGGGTAAATCTGACAGGGAGAAGGACTTGGGGATCCTAGTTAATGATAAACTTACCTGGAGCAGCCAGTGCCAGGCAGCAGCTGCCAAGGCAAACAGGATCATGGGGTGCATTAAAAGAGGTCTGGATACACATGATTAGAGCATTATACTGCCTCTGTACAAATCCCTAGTTAGACCGCACATGGAGTACAGTGTCCAGTTTTGGGCACCGGTGCTCAGGAAGGATATAATGGAACTAGAGAGAGTACAAAGGAGGGCAACAAAATTAATAAAGGGGATGGGAGAACTACAATACCACGATAGATTAGTGAAATTAGGATTATTTAGTCTAGAAAAAAGATGACTGAGGGGCGATCTAATAACCATGTATAAGTATATAAGGGGATAATACAAATATCTCGCTGAGGATCTGTTTATACCAAGGAAGGTGACGGGCACAAGGGGGCATTCTTTGCGTCTGGAGGAGAGAAGGTTTTTCCACCAACATAGAAGAGGATTCTTTACTGTTAGGGCAGTGAGAATCTGGAATTGCTTGCCTGAGGAGGTGGTGATGGCGAACTCAGTTGAGGGGTTCAAGAGGGGCCTGGATGTCTTCCTGGAGCAGAACAATATTGTATCATACAATTATTAGGTTCTGTAGAAGGACGTAGATCTGGGGATTTATTATGATGGAATATAGGCTGAACTGGATGGACAAATGTCTTTTTTCGGCCTTACTAACTATGTTACTATGTTACATGGTGAGACTATGGACTGATGGCCTGTGTGTTGGAAGTGCCTGGGACTGGACTTTCTGAATAGCATACAGAGAGGCCATATCTGCACAGTCTATGATGGCTACTGTGTTGGGGAAGCTACAGTTCCGTCTGCGGGTCTGGACTATCTGAAGTGCCCTGGTCACAAGGACGGTGATCCCAGTTCGGCAGCTTCTCTGGGAACCAGGACTGACAGGAGTCAGTGTGTGGAGACGGAGCTCTTGTAAGCTAACTCGAGATTAAAGGAGGTTACGGACAGGGACATATCTACCACTGGAACAGACTGTCGGTGGTTAATGTGTTCCTTTGATGTAAATAATGAACTGTTCATGGTGCGGTTTATGATGATTAATAAACTGGATAGAGAATTTATGTGGAGAAACCATGCCTGAGTGCTTTAATCCCGTTGCCAAGTGAGTTTCCCCAACCCACTCAGGTGGCGCTGTCTCATATATAATACCTAGAGGTCAAAATTGTAAGACTTCACGTAGATAATGATATGAAAAATTGAAAAACAAAATTTGAAACAATTATGAAAAATACATGTAAGGGTTAGTCTCTGCTTTTTTTCAGGAGTTCAGCTCTCCCAGTCTCTTGCTTGGTTTGGATCGATGCACTCCTGATAATTAATAGTTCAGGCCAATAGCATGATAGTGCCACATGTCAGAACTCCAAGTTCTCCAATACTGTTAGCGTAGGGGCCAGCTTCAGAGCAGGAGTAGCAAACTCGACCAGACCAGTATAGGGGAAACTTTTGCTGGCATCCTATGATCCTCGGAGCCAGCTTAAATAGCTTAAATAGGGAAAGAGACGAAATGACTGGTTTTCAATAGAGTGCCGGGTATTGAGGCGAGAGAGTCGAGCGAGTTTCTCGCATTGGAGTTGCAAGTGTGACACCGGTCTAAAGAAGGTGATACTGACTAATTTCCTACCAAATTGTAAAGCAATCCACTCTGCTCCTCCTGGTCTATATAATACTGCCTGCATTTACAATGTAACAGGTTCTCTCATTTTGGAGCGTTATTGCATTTGTGCCTTTTCTTCTCTAGCTTTTGGTGGATTTCACCTGTTTTTTACTTGTGCTGAATTTTTTAAATGTATGTCTTTTTATAGCATGTTATGTGTGCTTGGTTGTTTTTTATGCTCTTCATTATGAGCAGAGTATTTTTTTTAGATGTTTTTAGCTGATTCATAGATTGTGACTTTTAAAAAAGTTGCTCAAATTTACTCCATTCCACACCATTCTCCCCAGAGTGATTTTATGTATGCGTGAAATTAGGTGCAAATGTTGCACCATTTAGCAAAATGTATGCATTTTTGGACTGAAAAGATGACAAAGACAAAAATAACGAGCATTTTTGATTTTGCACAAAATTCCTCAACCAGGTTCTCTACTTTCAAGACTTTGATGTAAGAAAAATCAAAAAAAGGAAAAGTACATTAAAAAAACCTCACATTATCATGTTAGCTGCATCATCCCAAGAGGAAACAACCTCCTGGAGTTAGCTCCCAATATTTTTATATTTGATGTCATCGCTTATCTTCAATTTCAAATTTTGAGGTTTCAGACGGAAGCATAAATGAGCTGTTCCCCCTTTTCAAGAGTTAGTTTATGTATGTAAATTTTGGTACACATTTTACACCATTTACAAAAATGTTCAACTTTTTGCACTAAAAAGAGCTCAAAGCCAAAAATAAAGAGTATTTTTGTTTTTGAGCAAACTTCTTGAAACAATTGCTCCACTTTGAAGGATTTAGCTTTAAAATCCCAGAAGGAAACAACTGGCTTGAATTAGCTCCCGATATTTTTGTCTTTCATGTCATCGCTGATCTTCAATTTAGCGTTTTGGTGTTTCAGGCTGAAGCATAAATGAGCTGTTCCTCCTTCACAAGAGTGGAATTGATATAACACATTAGAATTATATTTCCTTCTGAAGCCTTTTTTCTTTTTGATACATTAGACAGATAGCTCGGCAGGAGTGAAATCCCTCATCATCTCATTCTGGATCCTGTCAGCAGAATAAATTGTTCTAAAGAGGGGATTTAGAAAGCAGCATTTAAATGAAGTTTTCCCCACAGGGAGGCAATCTAGTGCCTCTAAACTCGAGCGCTCCTAGGCTTCTCCGTCACCTGCCAGACCTTGAGATTAACTAGAAGCAATTTCCATAGTTTTTAATAGCTTTATCAGGGGCACAGGCATTCTCGTTGTCAGTGCTTTGGCACAGCTGCACAAACTACTTGTTTATGTGTAATGAACGTGTTTACTCTTTTTCTTTCTGTATCCTAGCTATTCTCTCTTGAAAAATTAGCCGCAGCCTTGTTTAGTTCATTAATGCATACAGACTGCACTAGCCGCTTTGCGAGTTATCCTCTCCACAAATCTACAGTTTGGGGCATTTGTGTTTATCATGTACATAGAAACAGATGACATAGGGGATTTGATATGATACACATGTGAATCATTTTGTGTCAAGTAAATAACATTTCTGAAATTTTCGAATATTTACTTTTTTTTACTGAAAAGGTTTGCTGAGTTAAAAAGTAACAAACTAACGTAAACCCAGTCCTGCTGCGCAGTACCACCTCCCACTGGTCCTCGCTGACTGGTTGCGGTGGTGAAGTCATGATGACTTCATGTCTACTGAGCTCATGGTTTGTACCGCTACCGCCAGGCAACAAAGCCAGGGGTAATGTCATACAGATGACACTGGAGCATTGGGCGAGTGATACAAGATCAGGACAAGAATAAATTCTATTTTTTTATAATGCTTGCTGGTCAAAATTACTGTTATTGTGAACTGGTAAGAAAGTTGAAGATGAAATGATCTCAAAAAGGTCTAAAGTTTAAGATGATACGTTTACTTTGTATTTTTGGCAAAAAAAATATATATATATATTGTCATTTTTTACATTTTGATATTACAAAAAAGAAAATGGTCTGATGCAAAAGTTTGGACACCATTGGAGATTTGTGTGCGCAGATAACCCTGACCAAGGTTTCAGACCTTAATTAGCCTGTTAGGGTTATAACTTGTTCACTATCATCGTTAGGAAAGTCCAAATGAAGGAAAGTCCAAATGAAGCAAATTTCCCAGTTTTATAAAAACCCAGCCTACTCTAACCTTGTGCCAAAAACCTTCAGCCATGGGTTCTTCTTAGCAGCTGCCTAGCACTTTGAAAATGAAAATGTTGGAGGCTCACAAAGCATTCTATAAGAAGATAGTAAAGTGTTTTCAAGTTGCCCTTTCCTCAGTTCAAAATGTAATTAAGAAATGGGTTTGGAAGACCAAGCAAAATTCAGCAAGAGCTGCTCCTAAGATTGCTAAAGAGGCAAATCATAACCCCCACTTTACTGCAAAAAAATTTCAAAAAGAGTAAGCAGACTCTGGAGTTGCAATACTATGTTCTACTATTCAGAGACATCTGCACAATGTCATTCATGGAAGAGTCATCAGAAGAAAACCTCTACTGCATCATCATCATAAAATTCAGCTTTAAAAGAATGCGAAAGAACATTTAACCATTGGTTTTTGCATGTCATGTACTAGAAAACTGGAAAAAATTTCAAGTGCGGTGAAATTGCAAAAAAAAAATGCAATCCCACACTTGTTTTTTGTTTGGCATTTTTGCTAGGTTCACTAAATGCTAAACCTGACCTGCTTTTATGATTCTCCAGGTCATTACGAGTTCATAGACACCAAACATGTCTAGGTTATTTGTTTTCTAAGTGGTAAAAAAAAAGACCCATAGCGTTTCCATTTTTTGTGATCTGTGGCTAGGTGAGGGCTTATTTTTTGCATGGCGAGCTGATGTTTTTAATGATACTATTTTGGTGCAGATACGTTCTTTTGATCGCTCGTTATTGCATTTTAATGTAATGTCACGGCGACCAAAAATGTAATTCAGGCGTTTTTAATTTTTTTCTCACTACGTTGTTTAACGATCAGGTTAATCCTTTTTTTATTGATAGATTGGGCGATTCTGAACTCAGCGATACCAAATGTGTGTATATTTGATTTTTTTATTGTTTAATTTTGAATGGGGCGAAAGGGGATGATTTAAACTTTTATATTTTTTTATTTTTTTAAAGCATTTTTTTTAACTTTTGCCATGCTTCAATAACCTCCATGGGAGGCTAAAAGCTGGCACAACTCGATCGGCTCTGCTACATAGGAGCGATCCTCAGATCGCCCCTATGTAGCTGAATAACTGCAGGGTGGCGCTCATAGCAATCCGACATCAACAGCTATAGAGCTAGACCTCTGGTTGTCATGCCGACGCATCGCTGACCCCCATCACATGACGGGGTCATGATGCGCTCATGATGCGCTCATTTCCGGCCTGATGGCCGGAAGCGCTAGTTCTAGTTAAATGCAGCTGTCAGTGTTTGGCAGCGACATTTAACTAGTTAATAGCGGCAGGTGGATTACGATTCCACCTGCCGCTATTGCGGGTAAATGTCAGCTGTACAAAACAGCTGACATGTCCCAGCTTTGATGCGGGCTCACCGCCTGTGCCCCCATCAAAATGGGGCTTCTGACCTTGAACGTACTATCCTGTCCGAGGTCAGAAAGGGGTTAAGCATGGGGGTGGACCAATCATGCTTTGGGGTTGTGTTGTAGCCAATGGCACGGTGAACATTTGATGGGTAGAGGGAAGAATGGATTCAATGAAATTTCGACAAGTTCTTGATGCAAACATAACACCATCTGTAAAAAAAAGCTGAAGCTGTAAAGAGTATGGCTTCTACAGATGGATACTGATCCTAAACACCTGTCAAACTCCACAATAGACTACCTCAAAAGGTGGAAGTTGAAGGTTTTAAAATGGCCCTCAGAGTCCCATAATATGAACATCATTGAAAATCTGTGGCTAGACCTTCAGGGTATTTGCACACGATGCAGATTTAGTGCAGAATTAGTGCAGACTGTGATTTACAGTACAATGTAAATCAATGTGGAAAAAAAAAAGCTGTGCACACGGTGCAGAAAAATCTGTGCAGAAACGCTGCAGATTTCAAAGAAGTGCATGTCACTTCTTTTGTGCAGTTCTGCAGCGTTTCTGTACCCCTCCATGATAAAAATCTGCAGTGGTAAAATCTGCACAAAAACTGCACAAAATCTGCACCTGCGGATTCTGCGAGGAGATGCAGATTTAGGCTGGTTTCACATTTGCGTTTTTGCGGTAAAAAAACGCAAAAAAAGCATGCTTTCCCCCCCTATATTTAACATTAAAAACGCATGCGTTTTTTTGCATGCGTTTTGACGCGTTTTTGCAACGCATGCATTTTTTCTCTGCATGCGTTGTGTTGCAGAAATGCAACATGTAGTAATTTTTGCGGCGTTTTTTTTGCCGCAAAAAAACGCATGCGTTTTTTTCGTGGCAAAAAAACCTATTGATGTCTATGTAAACGCATGTGTTTTTAAGCACATGCGTTTGTTTGCGTTAAAAACGCATGCGTTTTTATTTTTAAAAAAACAGAAAACACACTGATATGCCACCCCCCACCATAAAGGTGATAAAGGGATCCTAACCCTAACCCTAACCCTAAAGGGATCCTAACCCTAACCCTAAAGGGATCCTAACCCTATCCCTAACCCTATCCCTACCCCTAACCCTAACCCTACCCCTAACCCTAAAGGGATCCTAACCCTAACCCTACCCCTAACCCTAAAGGGATCCTAACCCTATCCCTAACCCTACCCCTAACCCTAACCCCTTTAGGGTTAGGGTTAGGATCCCTTTAGGCTTAGGGTTAGGGGTAGGGTTAGGGTTAGGATCCCTTTAGGGTTAGGGTTATGATTAGAGTTGAGCGACCTTTACTTTTATAGGATCGGGTCGGGTTTCACGAAACCCGACTTTTTCAAAAGTCGGGTCGAGTGAAATCGGCCGATCCTATAAAAAAGTCGGGGTCGGGGTCGGACGAAACCTGAAACCCAATGCAGTGCATTGGGTTTCCATGGTTCCCAGGGTCTGAAGGAGCGGAAACTCTCCTTCAGGCCCTGCGATCCATATTTTAGTGTAAAATAAAGAATTAAAATAAAAAATATCGCAATACTTACCCTCTGACGTGCCCTGGTACTGACCGGGAACCTTCCTTCCTTAGAATCAGCCTTCCAGGACCTTGCGGTGACGTCGCGGCTTGTGATTGGCCGCGCGGCCACCCATGTGACCGCTCGCGCGGCCAATCACAAGCCGCGACGTCACCGCGACGTCACCGAAGGTCCTGGAAGGGCTGATTCTTAGGAAGGAAGGCTGCCGGAAAGAAGCAGGGCGCGTCCGAGGGTGAGTATATTCCTATTAGGTATATACTCACCCTCGGACGCGCCCTGCTTCTTTCCGGCAGCCTTCCTTCCTAAGAATCAGCCCTTCCAGGACCTTCGGTGACGTCGCGGTGACGTCGCGGCTTGTGATTGGCCGCGCGAGCGGTCACATGGGCGGCCGCGCGGCCAATCACAAGCCGCGACATCACCGCGACGTCACCGCAAGGTCCTGGAAGGCTGATTCTAAGGAAGGAAGGTTCCCGGTAAGTACCAGGGCGCGTCAGAGGGTAAGTATTGCGATATTTTTTATTTTAATTCTTTATTTTACACTTAAATCTGAATTCCGATACCAATTCCCGATATCTTAAACATATCGGGAATCGGTATCGGAATTCCGATTCTAGATTCAAAAGATCGCCGACTTCATGGCCGACCCCACACTGGGGTCGGGTCGGGTTTCATGAAACCCGACCTTGCCAAAAGTCGGCGACTTTTGACAAATTTCGACCCGTTTCGCTCAACCCTAGTTATGATCCCTACCCCTAACCCTAACCCTAACTATTTCTGTTTATAGTGGGTTTTTTACTTTATTTTGATGATTGGCAGCTGTCACACATTTCTCAGCATGCGTTTAAAAAACGCAAACGCATGAAAAAACGCATGTAAACGCGTCAAAACGCCGCATTTTTTTCACCTCATGCAAAAATGCATGCGTCAAAAAAATGCAGCGTTTGCATGCGTTTACATGCGTTTTTTCACCATGCGGTTTTTTTAAAAAACGCATGCATTTTTAAACGCAAGTGTGAAACCAGCCTTAGTGCAGAATGGCCACATTCATGGAAAAATAAAAAAGTTATGGCTCTGGGAAGGAGGGGAGTGAAAAACGAAAATGCGAAACCGAAAAATGCACTGGTCATGAAGAAGTTGATAATCATTGATCATCTATTGCTTGCTGGGTATTGTCTTCAGGTCCTTATAGGGGTATTCCCATCTCCAAGATCCTATCCCAACATGTAGTAGGTGTAGTAACAATAATATTAGCACATACCTCCAATTATAAATGGATACGGATATAGGGACAGTTCTTTAGCTAGTTGCTTGTGGTTGTAACTATGGATACCTAAGGTCCTGCAATGCTTCCACATGAGGAGAGAGAAATGGCGAATCAGAAAAACTATTCTATATTTATAATTGGAGGCATTTGCTAATATTATTGTACACCTACTACATGTTTGGATAGGATCTTGGAGATAGGAATACCCCTTCAACTTCACTGCTCACCTGCTAAAAAGAGAGCATAGAAAAGAAGGAAAGAAGTTGTGTGGAAAGGGATCTGATGCCAAATTTTTTCACCAGTGTTCTTGAGATTTTAGCTATCCCAAGTAACTCTTGTGACTTTCAATGAAGAATAAACATACAGATATCACCTCTTTATGACCAACATCAGGAGTTAGGCCCCTTTCACACATCAGTTTTTTGCCATCAGTCGCAATCTGTCGAATTTTGAAAAAAAACAGATCCGACAACTGATGTCGCCAGATCCGTTTTTTTCTCATAGACTTGTACTAGCGACGGATTGCCTCACGTTTCATCCGTCGTTCGCCATATCCATCGAAAATTGTTTGTCCGGAGGCCGGAGACAACGGACAAAGTAATGCTTTTTGTGTACGTTAAAAAAATGGACAGCTAGAATGGAAGCCTGTGGCACCTGATCTGTCAAATGATGGAATCTGGTGACGGATTCCGTTTTTTTAACTGAGCATGCTTCGATCCAATTAGTCAGATGAGCTAGTCGGATCTGTCCAAAAACGGATCCGTCGCATCGGTTTTTCACAATCTGCAATGGATCAGTCAATCCGTTGAGACAACGGATTGCGACTGATGGCAAAAAAATGATGTGAGAAAGGGGCCTTAGAACTGGATCTATCACAGCATTGTGAATTTTGTGTGATATTGTGGAAGGTGAGTTGAGTTGTTAGTTTTATAGTAGCAAATATAATAAGGGGAAAAATGGGTAAAGGGTGGGGAAACCAAGGAAAGGAAGGGTAATAGGGGTAAATATATGTGGGGAGAACATGGGTGAATCAGTTTTACATACTTTGGATCAATTCAGTAACATAAAACAATTGAATCATTAATACAGCCTGATTGATGTAAAATTTTACATCAAAGCTAAACTTAACCAATGGTCTTATACCCCTAAGGCCGGGGTAAAACTTGCGCGAGTCTCTCGCTTCAGTACCCAGCACTACCGCCGGCACTCGGGACTGGAGTGTTCAGTTGCATGTATTTCTATGCCGCCCGTTGCGGTCCTAAGTGTCGGGTATTGAGACAAGAGACTCGCGCAAGTTTCTCGCATTATACTCGCAAGTGTGACCCTGGCCTTATTGGTATAGCCTAAAGAAGTTATCCAGTTTTTGATGGAAAAAAAAATGTCACAAATGTTAAAAAATAAATGAATACAAACCACTACCCAATTCTGCATCAGTCCATCAGAGATGATTGGTGCACCCTTCTGGTCTTTATTTACAACCTATCACAAGTCATATGCTATATTTGGAGCAACCGCGACCACTGCAACCAATCAGTGACCTAGCAGTAGTCTACAATTTGACCACTGGTGTAATTCATTGCCTATTGCCGTCACTTGCCATTACGGCACATCATTGCTGACAGCTTGCAAACAAAGCTGTAAGTTGGGAGTTAACGGCAAATGTAAGTTTGCATTCACAAAATCTGCATTTTATTGGGTTTTGCATGTGTTTTGCAGCGGTATGGTAAATTATCTTCATAAAAAAATGCATACAAAACAGGGAATTAGATTGTGAGCCCCAGTGGGCATAGTGTTAATAATATCTGTAAAGCGCTGCAGAATAAGAAGGCCCTATGTAAGCCAGCATAATGAATAAATATAAATAAAAGACATTTTACATGTAGTAGCACACATATTTTTTTTCTTAGAAACTGTTCTACAGCATTTTTTCTACTATTCCCAAAGGTATTACTTATTCCTAGGCCAAAGTCCGCCAGGCCGGCACATCGCGCACCCACACTGACAGCTCTGCAAAGTTAGTTAAAGCCCCCAATAAACATTGCTATAAAAATAAGACACAGACACCATGGGTCGGTTATAGCGCCTATTAAGTATCTATCTTGTTATTTTACCCCTTTTTGTCTGATCTAAACATAAACAACCAACATATGTAAGTTATTGTATACAACTTGTTTAACTACTTGCAGACCACACAAAAACTATAAATATCTGGGTGGTCTGCATTCTGCTCTTCAGTGGCTCTTAAAATGTCATTGCAGAAGAGCAGCTGCATATGATTGTGCAGCTACGGGAGTGGGAATTGGCTGTCAGGTACAGCCTAGCTCCCTACAGAAAATACAGGTTTGTTACCATCTCTGCCTTTCCAATCACTGTATACTCAGCGCTGATGAAGCACTGTGTTTACGGTAATAGGAAGTGTTAAAGGCATTTCCTCCTCTGGACCCAGTGGTCATGTGACCTCTTGGTATAGAGAGTGAACAAAGCTGTTGGGTTTAGGAGGCTCAGTCAGCTTTGCTATCCAGCCAGTAGGCTGCATTTCCCTTGTAACTGGAGTGAATTTTTTTGCCCCAGTTAAATGGGAAATGAGAGTTTGAAAAAGTATTTAAATGTGGAAATGTCCCCAATTGTTTTTTTCTTGGGGCACAATATGTGAAATAAATGGAAAATAATAAAATAAATAAAAAGTAGGGGAAAAAATCCACTGCCAATCGAAAGTGTTACTAGCCCCCCTCCGGTAGAGAGAGAGAAAAAAAAAAAAGGTCCAGTTTTTAAAAGTAATTATTTCAGGAAAGGAAACAATTTTAAAAATATATTTTTGTAATCCTTTATGGTCATGAGAAAAAATAAATAAGAGAATGTGTAAAAACCAACAAACATTTTTTGTTATTTCTCCACAAGTATCAGCTGACATCGGCATAAAAATAAAAAAGAGTGTATGAAAACAACATGAAAATTAAGTCCCACGTATGGTAAACCAAATGAAATGCTATTTTACATCTTTTTAAACCGATGCGCGTTTCGCGTTTCGAGTTTGGAGTGTCGCCCTTCCTGAGTCTAAGGAGATGGGCTGGTGCGTTATGTTTATGATATTTTTAAACCGCATGTATGAACTCCCCCTCCCAAAAAAAGAGTGCCTGGTCAGGTATGGGGAGTAAAGGTACCTTCACACATAACGATATCGTTAAGGATATCGTTGCAACGTTACGCTTTTTGTGACGTAGCAACGATCCCGCTAACGAAATCTTTATGTGTGACAGCGACCAGCGATCAGGCCCCTGCTGGGAGATCGTTGGTCGCTGGGGAATGATCAGGACCTTTTTTTGGTCGCTGATCACCCGCTGTCATCGCTAGATAGGCGTGTGTGACGCCGATCTAGCGATATGTTCACCTGTAACCAGGGTAAACATCGGGTTACTAAGTGCAGGGCCGCGCTTAGTAACCCGATATTTACCCTGGTTACCATTGTAAGAGTAAAAAAAACAAAAAAACAGTACATACTCACATTCCGATGTCTGTCACGTCCCCCGGCGTCAGCTTCCCTGCACTGTGTCAGCGCCGGCCGGCCGGCCGTAAAGCAGAGCACAGCGGTGATGTCACCGCTCTGCTTTATGGCCGGCGCTTACACAGTGCAGGGAAGCTGACGCCAGGAGACGTGACAGAAATCGGAATGTGAGTATGTACAATTTTTTTGTTTTTTACTTTTACAATGGTAACCAGGGTAAATATCGGCTTACTAAGCGCGGCTCTGCACTTAGTAACCCGATGTTTACCCTGGTTACCGGGGACTTCGGCATCGTTGAAGACAGTTTCAACGATGCCGAAGTTGTTCCCCTGATCGTTGGTCGCTGGAGAGAGCTGTCTGTGTGACAGCTCCCCAGCGACCAAACAACGACTTAGCAACGATCACGGCCAGGTCGTATCGCTGGTCGTGATCGTTGGTAAATCGTTTAGTGTAACGGCACCTTTAGGCTGGGATCACTCACAGCGAGAAACGGTCGAGTCTCGCAGGTTAAAAACAAGCTCTGGCACCGGCACTCCAGAGCGGAGCGTGCGGCTGCACAGCAATACATGGAGCTGCACGCTCCGCTCCGGAGTGCCGGTGCCAGAGCTTGTTTTTAACCTGCGAGACTTGGCCATATCTCGCTGTAGTGTGACTCCGGCCTAAAAGGCCTGATGGTGAAGTGGTTAATCCGAAGTAAATTGGAAATTTGCTTGTTGAATCATTTTATCATAATGCCCATTTTTAATGTGAAAAAAATAATAATTTAATTGGTAAGAATTATATTGGTTAAGTAAAAAAAAAGTTAGCCCAAAGTAATGTTTTTAATTCTTACTAGTGAAGCCGAAAAATAGGAGTTCGTGTTAAGAACTTGGACAGTAACTTTTTCCAAGGGCCAGCTGGCACATGCCCATATAGTTAAAGGTTTGAGTAGTTTGTGCATTTTAGAGGTGTCAGATGTCAGCACAATTACTCAGCCACACTATACCATAAACACTAAATAAGAGCAATGATTATATCGGCTTTGTGCTCCTCCGCCGCCTTTGCACATCCTGCAGTATGCATTTAGTGGCCTTTCAATCACAGTTGTCTCTTTTTCTTTCATGATCCTTTATTGAGTTCACATAAATGTGGAAATATTTGCTCAGTCTGAGCCTGTGCTTGGACATCCCTACATCTCTTCTGTGTGTTCATATTCTTTTGTTTAAAGAAGGCTCTGCAGATTATTATGATATATTGAAAATTTGCAAGAGAGAAGCCCTGTGTTTGAACATGTCCCTGTGATGATCCTACAGGTAATCCATTCTTCTTCCATGCAATGATTTGTACAGTAGAGGGAAAAGAAGAGACAGTGGCCACGTGCACACGTTCAGTATTTGGTCAGTATTTTACATCAGCATGTGTAAGCCAAAACCAGCAGTGGAATAATCAGAGGAAAAGTATAATAGAAACATATGCACCACTTCTGCATTTATCATCCACTCCTGGTTTTGGTTTACAAATACTGATGTGAAATACTCACCAAATACTGAACATCTGAATGTGGTATTAGGCTATGTGCGCACGTTGAGTATTTGCAGGCAGAAATTCTGCATCTCTTGGTAGCATTTTTGCCGCGCTTTTGTATGCATTTTTTATTGCGTTTTGGTACAGCAATGAAGGCTTTTTTAAGGTAAATAAAGATATAAAAAAAGTTTTGTGATGTAAGTTCTTGGTTCAACACCACCTTTTTCATTCTGATGCAGGAGCATCAGAGTAATGGGATTAGAGTTCAGTGTCAGCAGCTGTCATTGACACCAAGCCCTAGGCTTAAGGCCCCTTCACATTAAGCGACGCTGCAGCGATACCGACAACGATCCGGATCGCTGCAGCGTCGCTGTTTGGTCGCTGGAGAGCTGTCACACAGACCGCTCTCCAGCGACCAACGATGCCGGTAACCAGGGTAAACATCGGGTAACTAAGCGCAGGGCTGCGCTTAGTAACCCGATGTTTACCCTGGTTACCATGCTAAAAGTAAAAACAAACAAACACTAGATACTTACCTACCGCTGTCTGTCCTCCAGCGCTGCGCTCTGCTTCTCTGCTCTCCTCCTGTACTGTCTGTGAGCCGGAAAGCAGAGCGGTGATGTCACCGCTCTGCTTTCCGGCTCACAGACAGTACAGGAGGAGTGCAGAGCACAGCGCTGGAGGACAGACAGCGGTAGGTAAGTATCTAGTGTTTGTTTTTTTTTACTTTTAGCATGGTAACCAGGGTAAACATCGGGTTACTAAGCGCGGCCCTGCGCTTAGTTACCCGATGTTTACCCTGGTTACCAGTGAAGACATCGCTGGATCGGTGTCACACACGCCGATCCAGCGATGGCAGCAGGAGTCCAGCGACGAAATAAAGTTCTGGACTTTATTCAGCGACCAACGATCTCCCAGCAGGGGCCTGATCGTTGGTCGCTGTTACACATAACGATTTCATTAACGATATCGTTGCTACGTCACAAATAGCAATGATATCGTTAACAATATCGTTATGTGTGAAGGTACCTTAAGTAATGAAAAGGTTTCAGCCTGACACCCTCATTACTAAGTTGGTAAGTAAACACAAACACACACACAAACAAACACACATACATTGTCACCAGCCTATGTAGGAGCATTAAAAGAATGAACCTACATAGGCTGAAACCAAACATTAACTCTTAATTTAAAGAAAAAAAAAGAAATAAAAATTGCATGGGATCATAACCAGCTGAGGGAAAGTCAACGGCTGAGGGCTGATGTTTATATTCTGGGAAGGAGCCAATAGCCATAAAGGTTTGCTTAGCCTTTACTGGCTAGTTTACAGGAGTACCCCAGAAAAGAATTGACATAGGGTCCCCCTATAAAATCCACCCAGCAAAGGCTAGGCAGGCAGCTGCTGTCTGATATTAGTAGCCAGTGAAGGGGGCTTGGATATTGGCCCCCTCCCAGACTAAAAACACCAGCTCTCAGCTGCCCCAGAAAATGCACATCTATGAGGAGTGTCAAATCTGGCGAATAGCCTTGCTCTTCCCACTTGCCCTGTAGCGGTGGCAAGTGGGGTGATAGTTGGGCGGTTGATGTCACCTTTGTGTTATCAGGTGACATCAAGCCCACAGGTTAGTAATCGTGAACCATCAATAAGACGCCCCCATTACTAACCCAATAGTGATATTATAAAAACACACACACAGAGAATAAAGTCCTTTATTTGAAATAACATAGATTCTTTTATTGAATCTAAATTAAACTATACTCACCTAATGCCTAATCCGCTAAAGCCAACGTCTCCTGTAGCAAAAATACAATAATAAACCACAATATTCCTCACCTGTCTGCAGAGAAAATAATCCATAATGTCACACGACAATCCTGGTGACTGATGTGACTGCTGTAAAAGACAGCCAGCGATACACTGAGAGGAGGTAATTGCTCCCGCAGTGTATCACTGAGCTGCCGTGTGAGAGTTCACCAGAGTTCATCAGCTGATCAACTTTAGTGATCTCCATTACGCACCACTGATGTGTGAGAACTTTCTCATGCAGCAGTGGTTCTGTAAGTGACAGCACCGGAGCCGATCAGCTGATGTTGTTCGATGAACTCTCACATGGCAGCTCAGTGATACACTGCGGCAGCGATTACCTCCTGTCAGTGTATTGCTGGCAGCCGGGTAAAGCAGTCACTAGTAGAGTTGAGCGACCTTGACCTTTTTAGAGTCGAGCCGGGTTTTGCGAAACCCGACTATGTCCAAAGTCGGGTCGAGTGAAATCGGCCGATTATGACGTAAAGTCGGGATCGACCGAAACACGAAACCCAATGCAAGTCAATGGGGCAGCATAGTCGGCAGTGAGTGGGGGCCAGGAAAACACCTAGAGTGGCCATTTTAATGTCAAAACCATCCATTCTTCTTAATGAAGCTTGTCAAGCGTAATTTACCTTATAATAATTGGAAGGCATTTGAAATTGGGGGTCATTTGGCTAAAGTTGTGGGGGGTAGGGCTGGTTCAAGTAATTAGTGGGCCCAGGAAATCTGGACCACGTCACGGCAGTGGAGCAGGGAGAGGTAAGTATTTCAACTTTGCAAGTGCTGTGAACCTGAGCAAGCAGGGGGGGCCCACTCGTTGGCATTGGCACTGGCACAGGGCCCCTCAAAGTACAGCGGTGTGTTTGCACGGCGGGGGCGCCTCCCACCGGCAGCAACACTTTTGCGTACTATGAGAGGCCCTGTGCCAGTGACGTCGCCAACTAGTATTCCTCCCCCCACCTGATGAAGGAACCTGCACTTTCATCTGCACCTTCCTCTTTGTCCCCGTGTAAGGTGGTATGGTATGCGGGAAGAGCAACCTGACTTTCAGCAGGGTCACAATGTTGTTGTGTAGCGTGCACGGGGAATGTTGCGTTATGGGTCAATGTACCAGCAGACTCATCTATCACTGGCTGGGCAATGGGCACGATGAAGTGGAAACACAGATATAGGCCCAAAGAAGAAAGTGGGCTAAATGCAGTTCAAAATTGGTAACACAGGAATAACCAGGGGGCATTGCAGTGGAGGACAACTGGAATGAGAGGCTGACACAGAGAGTAGGGCCAAATCAGTAAGTAGTCGAAATGCAGTTCAAAATTGGCAACCGTAGTAAACAGGCGGCACAGCTTTGTTCAGTGGAGGAGAACAGCAAGGAGTGGCAGACACCGATAGTAGGCCCCAAACCAACTAGTACGCCAAATGCAGTTGTTCCATTTAACCACAATTTAATGAGAGCCTGAAGATAGAAGCTCAGGAAAGGCAACCTGGGGAACACCTTGGAGTGTAACACACCATCTCTCTCCACCCCATACCCATTTTGTATGGCCTAATGCAGTGTACTTTTCTACAACTACTAAACGAGAGTCGGAAGACCGAAGCAATGGCAAGGAAACCTGGGGAACACCTTAGAGTGTAACACACCCTCTCTCTACACCCCATACCCAATTTGAAGGCCTAATGCAGTGTAGTTTCCAAGAACTACTAAACGAGAGCCGGAAGATCGAAGCTCAGGAAAGGCAACCTGGGGAACACCTTGGAGTGTAACACACCCTCTCGCTACACCCCATACCCAATTTGAAGGCCTAATGCAGCGTAGTTTCCAACAACTACTAAACGAGAGCCGGAAGATCGAAGCTCAGGAAAGGCAACCTGGGGAACACCTTGGAGTGTAACAAACCCTCTCTCTACACCCCATACCCAATTTGTAGGCCTAATGCAGCGTAGTTTCCGACAACTACTAAACGAGAGCATGAAGATCGAAGCTCAGGAAAGGCAACCTGGGGAACACCTTGGAGTGTAACACACCCTCTCTCTACACCCCATACCCAATTTGTAGGCCTAATGCAGCGTAGTTTCCGACAACTACTAAACGAGAGCCGGAATATCGAAGCTCAGGAAAGGCAACCTGGGGAACACCTTGGAGTGTAACACACCCTCTCTCTACGCCCCATACCCAATTTGTAGGCCTAATGCAGCGTAGTTTCCGACAACTACTAAACGAGAGCCGGAATATCGAAGCTCAGGAAAGGCAACCTGGGGAACACCTTGGAGTGTAACACACCCTCTCTCTACACCCCATACCCAATTTGAAGGCCTAATGCAGTGTAGTTTCCAAGAACTACTAAACGAGAGCCGGAAGATCGAAGCTCAGGAAAGGCAACCTGGGGAACACCTTGGAGTGTAACACACCCTCTCGCTACACCCCATACCCAATTTGAAGGCCTAATGCAGCGTAGTTTCCAACAACTACTAAACGAGAGCCGGAAGATCGAAGCTCAGGAAAGGCAACCTGGGGAACACCTTGGAGTGGAACACACCATCTCTCTACACCCCATACCCAATTTGAAGGCCTAATGCAGAGTAGTTTCCAAGAACTACTAAACGAGAGCCGGAAGATCGAAGCTCAGGAAAGGCAACCTGGGGAACACCTTGGAGTGTAACACAACGTCTCTCTACACGACGGAAGGGCTGATTCTTAGGAAGGAAGGCTGTTGGAAATAAGCATTGCGCGTCCGAGGGTGATTATATTCTTATTAGGTATATACTCACCCTCGGACGCGCCCTGCTTCTTTATTTGGAATGAATGTTTATTTGCAATGTGGTGTTGACTTTCTCTATTATTTTGGTAATTAATGATTTTATTATTTTCATTATTTTGCATCTTCTCGGCAATAATATAAAGAAGACGCGACAGGACAACACTCGGTGGATGCCATATGTGTGTTTTCAATTTAAAAAAACTTTCAGTTAACTACTTGCAGGAGAAAGTAATTGTAGCTGGTGGCCATTTTTAGTACTGTACCAGATTAGAGTTGTGTGTTTGTTTTTAATGTTAAAATGTCTGCATTTGATATCTCACCAGTATTTTCTTTTTTATAAGCAAAATACTTATTTTTATATTTTCTGATGTTGGTTCCAGGGGTACACGGCCAGCAGTGCCCTGGTCAGTGTAGTAGTAGTTGAAAGAATGGACCGCAGACAGGCATCGAAGGCCTAAAATAATAACACATGGCTGTAGGCAATTTTAAATTGGTTCCAGGGGTACACGGACAGCAGTGGTGTGGTCAGTGGAGGCCTAGTGGAAGGAGTGACCGCAGACAGGCATCGAAGGCCTAAAATAATAACACATGGCTGTAGGCAATTTTAAATTGGTTCCAGGGGTACACGGGCAGCAGTGACCTGGTCAGTGTAGTAGTAGTTGAAAGAATGGACCGCAGACAGGCATCGAAGGCCTAAAATAAAAAAATTGGGCTGGCTGTAGGCAATTTTAAATTGGTTCCAGGGGTACACGGGCAGCAGTGGTGTGGTCAGTGGAGGCCTAGTGGAAGGAGTGACCGCAGACAGGCATCGAAGGCCTAAAATAATAACACATGGCTGTAGGCAATTTTAAATTGGTTCCAGGGGTACACGGGCAGCAGTGACCTGGTCAGTGTAGTAGTAGTTGAAAAAATGGACCGCAGACAGGCATCGAATGCCTAAAATAATAACACATGGCTGTAGGCAATTTTAAATTGGTTACAGGGGTACACGGACAGCAGTGACCTGGTCAGTGTAGTAGTAGTTGAAAGAATGGACCGCAGACAGGCATCGAAGGCCTAAAATAAAAAAATTGGGCTGGCTGTAGGCAATTTTAAATTGGTTCCAGGGGTACACGGACAGCAGTGGTGTGGTCAGTGGAGGCCTAGTGGAAGGAGTGACCGCAGACAGGCATCGAAGGCCTAAAATAATAACACATGGCTGTAGGCAATTTTAAATTGGTTCCAGGGGTACACGGACAGCAGTGGTGTGGTCAGTGGAGGCCTAGTGGAAGGAGTGACCGCAGACAGGCATCGAAGGCCTAAAATAATAACACATGGCTGTAGGCAATTTTAAATTGGTTCCAGGGGTACACGGACAGCAGTGACCTGGTCAGTGTAGTAGTAGTTGAAAGAATGGACCGCAGACAGGCATCGAAGGCCTAAAATAAAAAAATTGGGCTGGCTGTAGGCAATTTTAAATTGGTTCCAGGGGTACACGGGCAGCAGTGGTGTGGTCAGTGGAGGCCTAGTGGAAGGAGTGACCGCAGACAGGCATCGAAGGCCTAAAATAATAACACATGGCTGTAGGCAATTTTAAATTGGTTCCAGGGGTACACGGACAGCAGTGGTGTGGTCAGTGGAGGCCTAGTGGAAGGAGTGACCGCAGACAGGCATCGAAGGCCTAAAATAATAACACATGGCTGTAGGCAATTTTAAATTGGTTCCAGGGGTACACGGACAGCAGTGACCTGGTCAGTGTAGTAGTAGTTGAAAGAATGGACCGCAGACAGGCATCGAAGGCCTAAAATAAAAAAATTGGGCTGGCTGTAGGCAATTTTAAATTGGTTCCAGGGGTACACGGACAGCAGTGGTGTGGTCAGTGGAGGCCTAGTGGAAGGAGTGACCGCAGACAGGCATCGAAGGCCTAAAATAATAACACATGGCTGTAGGCAATTTTAAATTGGTTCCAGGGGTACACGGACAGCAGTGACCTGGTCAGTGTAGTAGTAGTTGAAAGAATGGACCGCAGACAGGCATCGAAGGCCTAAAATAAAAAAATTGGGCTGGCTGTAGGCAATTTTAAATTGGTTCCAGGGGTACACGGGCAGCAGTGGTGTGGTCAGTGGAGGCCTAGTGGAAGGAGTGACCGCAGACAGGCATCGAAGGCCTAAAATAATAACACATGGCTGTAGGCAATTTTAAATTGGTTCCAGGGGTACACGGACAGCAGTGGTGTGGTCAGTGGAGGCCTAGTGGAAGGAGTGACCGCAGACAGGCATCGAAGGCCTAAAATAATAACACATGGCTGTAGGCAATTTTAAATTGGTTCCAGGGGTACACGGGCAGCAGTGACCTGGTCAGTGTAGTAGTAGTTGAAAAAATGGACCGCAGACAGGCATCGAATGCCTAAAATAATAACACATGGCTGTAGGCAATTTTAAATTGGTTCCAGGGGTACACGGGCAGCAGTGACCTGGTCAGTGTAGTAGTAGTTGAAAGAATGGACCGCAGACAGGCATCGAAGGCCTAAAATAAAAAAATTGGGCTGGCTGTAGGCAATTTTAAATTGGTTCCAGGGGTACACGGACAGCAGTGGTGTGGTCAGTGGAGGCCTAGTGGAAGGAGTGACCGCAGACAGGCATCGAAGGCCTAAAATAATAACACATGGCTGTAGGCAATTTTAAATTGGTTCCAGGGGTACACGGACAGCAGTGGTGTGGTCAGTGGAGGCCTAGTGGAAGGAGTGACCGCAGACAGGCATCGAAGGCCTAAAATAATAACACATGGCTGTAGGCAATTTTAAATTGGTTCCAGGGGTACACGGACAGCAGTGGTGTGGTCAGTGGAGGCCTAGTGGAAGGAGTGACCGCAGACAGGCATCGAAGGCCTAAAATAATAACACATGGCTGTAGGCAATTTTAAATTGGTTCCAGGGGTACACGGGCAGCAGTGACCTGGTCAGTGTAGTAGTAGTTGAAAGAATGGACCGCAGACAGGCATCGAAGGCCTAAAATAAAAAAATTGGGCTGGCTGTAGGCAATTTTAAATTGGTTCCAGGGGTACACGGGCAGCAGTGGTGTGGTCAGTGGAGGCCTAGTGGAAGGAGTGACCGCAGACAGGCATCGAAGGCCTAAAATAATAACACATGGCTGTAGGCAATTTTAAATTGGTTCCAGGGGTACACGGGCAGCAGTGACCTGGTCAGTGTAGTAGTAGTTGAAAAAATGGACCGCAGACAGGCATCGAATGCCTAAAATAATAACACATGGCTGTAGGCAATTTTAAATTGGTTACAGGGGTACACGGACAGCAGTGACCTGGTCAGTGTAGTAGTAGTTGAAAGAATGGACCGCAGACAGGCATCGAAGGCCTAAAATAAAAAAATTGGGCTGGCTGTAGGCAATTTTAAATTGGTTCCAGGGGTACACGGACAGCAGTGGTGTGGTCAGTGGAGGCCTAGTGGAAGGAGTGACCGCAGACAGGCATCGAAGGCCTAAAATAATAACACATGGCTGTAGGCAATTTTAAATTGGTTCCAGGGGTACACGGACAGCAGTGACCTGGTCAGTGTAGTAGTAGTTGAAAGAATGGACCGCAGACAGGCATCGAAGGCCTAAAATAAAAAAATTGGGCTGGCTGTAGGCAATTTTAAATTGGTTCCAGGGGTACACGGGCAGCAGTGACCTGGTCAGTGTAGTAGTAGTTGAAAGAATGGACCGCAGACAGGCTTAGAAGGCCTAACATAACAAACTTGGGCTGGCTGTAGGCACTTTTAAATTGGTTCCAGGGGTACACGGGCAGCAGTGGTCTGGTCAGTGGAAGTCTAGTGGAAGGAGTGACCGCAGACAGGCTTCCAAGGCCTAACATAACAAACTTGGGCTGGCTGTAGGCACTTTTAAATTGGTTCCAGGGGTACACGGGCAGCAGTGGTCTGGTCAGTGGAAGTCTAGTGGAAGGAGTGACCGCAGACAGGCTTCCAAGGCCTAACATAACAAACTTGGGCTGGCTGTAGGCACTTTTAAATTGGTTCCAGGGGTACACGGGCAGCAGTGGTCTGGTCAGTGGAAGTCTAGTGGAAGGAGTGACCGCAGACAGGCTTCCAAGGCCTAACATAACAAACTTGGGCTGGCTGTAGGCACTTTTAAATTGGTTCCAGGGGTACACGGGCAGCAGTGGTCTGGTCAGTGGAAGTCTAGTGGAAGGAGTGACCGCAGACAGGCTTCGAAGGCCTAACATAACAAAATTGGGCTGGCTGTAGGCACTTTAAATTGGTTCCAGGGGTACATGGGCAGCAGTGTATGGTCAGTGGAAGTCTAGTGGAAGGAGTGACCGCAGACAGGCTTCGAAGGCCTAACATAACAAAATTGGGCTGGCTGTAGGCACTTTAAATTGGTTCCAGGGGTACATGGGCAGCAGTGTATGGTCAGTGGAAGTCTAGTGGAAGGAGTGACGGCAGACAGTCTTCGAAGGCCTAACATAACAAAATTGGGCTGACTGTAGGCACTTTTAAATTGGTTCCAGGGTAACACGGCCAGCAGTGGCCTGGTCAGTGTAGTAGTTGTAGAAAGAAGGGACCGCAGACAGGCTTCGAAGGCCTAACATAACAAAAATGTCAAAACAATGGTATTGTCAGTGCCAGGCATTGAAGGATGTCAGCGGCTAGACTACACATTGGTGAAGCTGTGAGAGATAATTTTGCTAGTGGTAGAGCACTGTTTGAGCTGGGGGGGGGAACTGTCTTGTGGCCGGCGGTACAGGCACAGGGCCCCTCATATTACAACGGTGTGTCTGACGTTGGGTGCGCACCACCACCGCCAGAGACACTTTATTGTACTATGAGGGACCCAGTGGCAGTGCCGTCGACCAAAAGCGGCCACACCCACCTCTTCAGACAAACAGCACTCTCAAGGGTCCAAGCGCAAAGTGGCGATAGCACGGCCCCGTGTGGGGAGTTTGGCCATTTCGTGAGGTGGAAACATGTCGTATGCTGGACAATCAGGTGAAGAAAATTACGAGATTGGAAAAGTCATTCAGAATAGTCCACAGGCAAGACCTTTTCATAGGAAAGCTAGGTGTCAGCCGGGCAGGGTGGGGCAAAAGATTTTGAAATCCAGTTGTGGTTCATTTTAATGAAGGTTAGATCATCTACATTTTGGGTAGCCAGACGAGTCCTTTTTTCTGTTAGTATTGAACCTGCAGCACTGAATACTCTTTCTGATAGGACACTAGCTGCCGGGCAAGCAAGCTCCTGCAATGCATATTCTGCCAATTCTGGCCAGGTGTCTAATTTGGATGCCCAGTAATCAAATGGGAATGACGGTTGAGGGAGAACGTCGATAAGGGATGAAAAATAGTTTGTAACCATACTGGACAAATGTTGTCTCCTGTCACTTTGAATTGATGCTGCAGTACCTGTCCTGTCTGCGGTCATAGAAAAATCACTCCACAACCTGGTCAGAAAACCCCTCTGTCCAACGCCACTTCTGATTTCTGCCCCTCTAACACCTCTGGTCTGCTGGCCCCTGGAGCTCGTGTGAGAACGATCACGGGCGCTGTGTGCAGGGAATGCCAGAAGCAAACGGTCAACAAGAGTTGATTGTTTTGTTGCTAATATTAGTTCCAAGTTCTCATGTGGCATAATATTTTGCAATTTGCCTTTATAGCGAGGATCAAGGAGGCAGGCCAACCAGTAATCGTCATCGTTCATCATTTTTGTAATGCGTGTGTCCCTTTTGAGGATACGCAAGGCATAATCCGCCATGTGGGCCAAAGTTCCCGTTGTCAAATCTGCGGTTGTGCTTGGTTGAGGGGCAGTTGCAGGCAAATCTACGTCACTTGTGTCCCTCAAAAAACCAGAACCCGGCCTTGCCACGCCACCAATTTCCCGTGCCCCCGGGAAAGCTTCCTCATTAAAAATATACTCATCCCCATCATCCTCCTCATCCTCCACCTCCTCTTCGCCCGGTACCTCGTCATGTACACTGCCCTGACCAGACAATCGCTGACTGTCATCAAGGCTTTCCTCTTCCTCTGGTGCAGACGCCTGATCCTTTATGTGCGTCAAACTTTGCATCAGCAGACGCATTAGGGGGATGCTCATGCTTATTATGGCGTTGTCTGCACTAACCAGCCGTGTGCATTCCTCAAAACACTGAAGGACTTGACACATGTCTTGAATCTTCGACCACTGCACACCTGACAACTCCATGTCTGCCATCCTACTGCCTGCCCGTGTATGTGTATCCTCCCACAAAAACATAACAGCCCGCCTCTGTTCGCACAGTCTCTGAAGCATGTGCAGTGTTGAGTTCCACCTTGTTGCAACGTCTATGATTAGGCGATGCTGGGGAAGGTTCAAAGAACGCTGATAGGTCTGCATACGGCTGGAGTGTACAGGCGAACGGCGGATATGTGCGCAAAGTCCACGCACTTTGAGGAGCAGGTCGGATAACCCCGGATAACTTTTCAGGAAGCACTGCACCACCAGGTTTAAGGTGTGAGCCAGGCAAGGAATGTGTTTCAGTTGGGAAAGGGAGATGGCAGCCATGAAATTCCTTCCGTTATCACTCACTACCTTGCCTGCCTCAAGATCTACAGTGCCCAGCCACGACTGCGTTTCTTGCTGCAAGAACTCGGACAGAACTTCCGCGGTGTGTCTATTGTCGCCCAAACACTTCATAGCCAATACAGCCTGCTGACGTATGCCAGTAGCTGCCCCATAATGGGAGACCTGGTGTGCAACAGTGGCAGGTGCGGATGGAGTGTTTGTGCGACTGCGGTCTGTGGACGAGCTCTTGCTTCTGCAGGAGGACGAGGAGGAGGAGGAGGAGGGGGTGCGAACGGCTACAGACAACTGTTTACTAGACCGTGGGCTAGGCAGAACTGTCCCAAACTTGCTGTCCCCTGTGGACCCTGAATCCACCACATTTACCCAGTGTGCCGTGATGGACACGTAACGTCCCTGGCCATGCCTACTGGTCCATGCATCTGTTGTCAGGTGCACCTTTGTGCTCACAGATTGCCTGAGTGCATGGACGATGCGCTCTTTAACATGCTGGTGGAGGGCTGGGATGGCTTTTCTGGAAAAAAAGTGTCGACTGGGTAGCTCGTAGCGTGGTACAGCGTAGTCCATCAGGTCTTTGAAAGCTTCGCTTTCAACTAACCGGTAGGGCATCATCTCTAACGAGATTAGTCTAGCTATGTGGGCGTTCAAACCCTGTGTACGCGGATGCGAGGCTAAGTATTTCCTTTTTCTAACCATAGTCTCATGTAGGGTGAGCTGGACTGGAGAGCTGGAGATCGTGGAACTAGCGGGGGTGCCGGTGGACATGGCAGACTGAGAGACGGTGGGAGATGGTATTGTTGCCGCCGGTGCCCTAGATGCAGTGTTTCCTACTACGAAACTGGTGATTCCCTGACCCTGACTGCTTTGGCCTGGCAAAGATACCTGCACAGATACAGCAGGTGGTGCGCTAAATGGTGGTCCTACACTGCCGGAAGGGATGTTGCGTTGATGACTAGCTTCATTGGCCGAGGGTGCAACAACCTTAAGGGACGTTTGGTAGTTAGTCCAAGCTTTCAAATGCATGGTGGTTAAATGTCTATGCATGCAACTAGTATTGAGACTTTTCAGATTCTGACCTCTGCTTAAGGAAGTAGAACATTTTTGACAGATGACTTTGCGCTGATCAATTGGATGTTGTTTAAAAAAATGCCAGACTGCACTCTTTCTAGCATCGGATACCTTTTCAGGCATTGCAGACTGAGCTTTAACCGGATGGCCACGCTGTCCTCCACCAGGTTTTGGCTTTGCCACGCGTTTTGGGCAAGATACGGGCCCGGCAGATGGAACCTGTGGCGATGTTGATGCCTGCTGCGGCCCCTCCTCCTCCTCTGCTTCAGAACTGCTGCCGCCTGCACCCTGTTCCCCCAATGGCTGCCAATCGGGGTCAAGAACTGGGTCATCTAATAACTCTTCTTGTACCTCCTGCGCAACTTCGTCTGTGTCACCGTGTCGTTCGGTGGTATAGCGTTCGTGATGGGGCAACATAGTCTCATCAGGGTCTGATTCTTGATCAGCACCCTGCGAGGGCAATGTTGTGGTCTGAGTCAAAGGACCAGCATAGTAGTCTGGCTGTGGCTGTGCGTCAGTGCACTCCATGTCAGATTCAATTTGTAATGGGCATGGACTGTTAACTGCTTCACTTTCTAAGCCAGGGACGGTATGTGTAAAGAGCTCCATGGAGTAACCCGTTGTGTCGCCTGCTGCATTCTTCTCTGTTGTTGTTTTTGCTGAAGAGGACAAGGAAGTGACTTGTCCCTGACCGTGAACATCCACTAACGACGCGCTGCTTTTACTTTTACCAGTTTCACGAGATGAGGCAAAAGAGCTAGAGGCTGAGTCAGCAAGATAAGCCAAAACTTGCTCTTGCTGCTCCGGCTTTAAAAGCGGTTTTCCTAATCCCAGAAAAGGGAGCGTTCGAGGCCTTGTGTAGCCGGACGACGAACCTGGCTCCACAGCTCCAGACTTAGGTGCAATATTTTTTCCCCCACGACCACCTGATGCTCCACCACTACCACTACCCTCATTACCAGCTGACAATGAACGCCCCCGGCCACGACCTCTTCCACTAGACTTCCTCATTGTTTTAAAAACGTAACCAAACTAACGTTATTTGTTGCAGTCACACAACTTACACGGTGAGCTATAACTTCAGTATGATTTAGCTACCCCTTTACAGGTTGGTGAGACCACAGCGAAAATCAGGCCCAATGTTACACACTCTTTTTTTGGTGGCTGCAAATTAGAGAGATGCCCCACACGCAGGACTGTCACTGAAGCACAAATGTTAATATTAATGTCACACTATTATTTTTTTTTTATTTTTATTTTTTTCAGGAACACTTTAGAAACCCCCCAAAAAAAAAAAAATAGATTTTTGCAGGGAGAATTTAGAAAACAAATGTAACAAACTATATGCTTTCTATGGGCCACTGAGTGAGAGATGACGCACACAGGAATCAGGAGTGGCACACAAGCCCAGAGGCCAATATTTTTCTACCAATGATTGATGGAGTTATTTTCTCTGGTAGATTTTGGAACCCAAATCAAGGAAAAAAAATGTAGGCTTTCTATGGACCACAATTGGAGAGAGAGAGAGAGAGAGATGGCACACCCAGGAGTCAAGACTGGCACACAAGCAGAAAGGCCAATATTAATCTCCCACTGTTTTTTTTTTGTTTTTTTTTTTTTTGTTTTTTTTCAGGGAGACTTTAGAAAAAAAAATAATAAAAAAAATATGATTTTATCAGGAAGAATTTAGAAACCAAATAAAATAAAATGATTTTTTCAGGGAGAATTTATAAAACAAATAAAAACAAAAATAGGCGTTCTATGGCCCACTGACTGAGAGATGACGCACCCAGGAGTCAAGACTGGCACACAAGCAGAAAGGCCAATATTAATCTCCCACTGTTTTTTTTTTTTTTTTTCAGGGAGACTTTAGAAAAAAAAATAATAAAAAAAATATGATTTTATCAGGAAGAATTTAGAAACCAAATAAAATAAAATGATTTTTTCAGGGAGAATTTAGAAAACAAATAAAACCAAAAATAGGCGTTCTATGGCCCACTGACTGAGAGATGACGCACACAGGAGTCAGGAGTGGCACACAAACCCAGAGGCCAATATTTTTCTACCAATGATTGATGTAGTTATTTTCTCTGGTAGATTTTAGAACCCAAATCAAGGAAAAAAAATATAGGCTTTCTATGGACCACAATTGGAGAGAGAGAGAGAGAGAGAGAGAGAGAGAGAGAGAGATGGCACACCCAGGAGTCAAGACTGGCACACAAGCAGAAAGGCCAATATTAATCTCCCACTGTTTTTTTGGTTGTTTTTTTTTTTTTTTTTTCAGGGAGACTTTAGAAATAAAAATAATAAAAAAAATATGATTTTATCAGGAAGAATTTAGAAACCAAATAAAATAAAATGATTTTTTCAGGGAGAATTTAGAAAACAAATAAAACCAAAAATATGCGTTCTATGGCCCACTGACTGAGAGAGAGAGAGAGATGGAACGCTTAGTACTGGCACACAAGCCCAAAGGGCAATATTAATCTCCCTTTTTTTTTCCAGGGAGAATTTCTGAAACCCAAAAAAAAAATAAAATAGGCTTTCTATGGCCCACTATTTGTGAGAGAGATGGGACGCTCAGGACTGGCACAGATGGCACGCTCAGGACTGGCACAGAAGCCCAGAGGCCAATATTAATCTCCCTTTTTTTCTGGGAGAATTTATAAAACCAAAAAAATATTTAAATAGGCTTTCTATGGCCCACTATTTGTGAGAGAGATGGCACGCTCAGGACTGGCACAGATGGCACGCTCACAACTGGCACACAAGCCCAGAGGCCAATATTAATCTCCCTTTTTTTCTGGGAGAATTTATAAAACCAAAAAAATATTTAAATAGGCTTTCTATGGCCCACTATTTGTGAGAGAGATGGCACGCTCAGGACTGGCACAGATGGCACGCTCACAACTGGCACACAAGCCCAGAGGCCAATATTAATCTCCCTTTTTTCAGGGAAAATTGATAAAACAAAAAAAAAAATTAAATAGGCTTTCTATGGCCCACTATTTGTGAGAGAGATGGCACGCTCAGGGCTGGCTGGCACAGATGGCACGCTCAGGACTGGCACACAAGCCCAGAGGCCAATATTAATCTCCCTTTTTTTCTGGGAGAATTTATAAAACCAAAAAAATATTTAAATAGGCTTTCTATGGCCCACTATTTGTGAGAGAGATGGCACGCTCAGGACTGGCACAGATGGCACGCTCACAACTGGCACACAAGCCCAGAGGCCAATATTAATCTCCCTTTTTTCAGGGAAAATTGATAAAACAAAAAAAAAAATTAAATAGGCTTTCTATGGCCCACTATTTGTGAGAGAGATGGCACGCTCAGGGCTGGCTGGCACAGATGGCACGCTCAGGACTGGCACACAAGCCCAGAGGCCAATATTAATCTCCCTTTTTTTCTGGGAGAATTTATAAAACCAAAAAAATATTTAAATAGGCTTTCTATGGCCCACTATTTGTGAGAGAGATGGCACGCTCAGGACTGGCACAGATGGCACGCTCACAACTGGCACACAAGCCCAGAGGCCAATATTAATCTCCCTTTTTTCAGGGAAAATTTATAAAACAAAAAAAAAAATTAAATAGGCTTTCTATGGCCCACTATTTGTGAGAGAGATGGCACGCTCAGGGCTGGCACAGATGGCACGCTCAGGACTGGCACACAAGCCCAGAGGCCAATATTAATCTCCCTTTTTTTCAGGGAGAATTTATAAAACCAAAAAAAAAAATAAATAGGCTTTCTATGGCCCACTATTTGTGAGAGAGATGGCACACTCAGGACTGGCACACAAGCCCAAAGGCCAATATTAATCTCCCACTGTATTTTTATCAGGGAGAATTTATACACCCCACAAAAAAAAATACAGAAAAATGAAAAGGCTTTCTATGGCCCACTATGTGAGAGAGATGGCACACACAGGGATGGCACTCTAGCAGAAATGCCAAATTGCCAATCTTAATCTCCCACCAAAAAAAAAAAAAACAGGGAATGTCCTACAATTACTATCTCCCTGCCTGCAGTAATCTCAGCCAGGTATGGCAGGCAGCTACTATCTCCCTGCCTGCAGTAATCTCAGCCAGGTATGGCAGGCAGCAATAAGGAGTGGACTGATGCACAAATGAAATAAAAAGTGTGGACAAACAAAAAAGATAGCTGTGCAGAAAGGAAGGAACAAGAGGATTTGTGCTTTGAAAAAAGCAGTTGGTTTGCACAGCGGCGTACACACAGCAATGCAGCTATCAGGGAGCCTTCTAGGGCAGCCCAATGAGCTACAGCGCTGAGGGGAAAAAAAAAAAAAAAAAAACTTCCACTGTCCCTGCACACCGAGGGTGGTGTTGGACAGTGCAAATCGCTGCAGCACAAGCGGTTTTGTGGTTAATGGACCCTGCCTAACGCTATCCCTGCTTCTGACAAAGCGGCAGCAACCTCTCCCTAAGCTCAGATCAGCAGCAGTAAGATGGCGGTCGGCGGGAACGCCTCTTTATAGCCCCTGTGACGTCGCAGACAGCAAGCCAATCACTGCAATGCCCTTCTCTAAGATGGTGGGGACCAGGACCTATGTCATCACGCTGCCCACACTCTGCGTTTACCTTCATTGGCTGAGAAATGGCGCTTTTCGCGTCATTGAAACGCGACTTTGGCGCGAAAGTCGCGTACCGCATGGCCGACCCCGCACAGGGGTCGGATCGGGTTTCATGAAACCCCGACTTAGCCAAAAGTCGGCGACTTTTGAAAATGTTCGACCCGTTTCGCTCAACCCTAGTCACTAGGGTTGAGCGACCTTGACTTTTTTAGAGTCGAGTCGGGTTTCGCGAAACCCGACTATCTCAAAAGTCGAGTCGAGTGGAATTGGCCGATTATCGCGAAAAGTCGGGGATCGACCGAAACACGAAACCCAATGCAAGTCAATTGGAGAGCAAAGTCAGCAGTGAGTGGAGGCCAGGAAAACACCTACAGTGCCCATTTTAATGGCAAAAAACATACATTCTTGTTACTGAAGCTTGTCAATCTAAATTTACCTTATAATAATAGTAAGGCATTGGAAATTGGGGGTCATTTGGCTAAAGTTGTGGGGGGTAGGGCTGGTTCAAGTATTTAGTGGGCCCAGGAAATCTGGACCACGCCACGGCAGTGGAGCAAGGAGAGGTAAGTATTTCAACTTTGCAAGTGCTGTGATCCTGAGCAAGCAGGGGAAGCCCACTCGTTGGCATTGGCACTGGCACAGGGCCCCTCAAAGTACGGCGGTGTGTTTGCACGGCGGGGGCGCCTCCCACCGGCAGCGACACTTTTGCGTACTATGAGGGGCCCTGTGCCAGTGACATCGCCAACGAGTATTCCTCCCCCCACCTGATGAAGGAACCTGCACCTTCATCTGCAACTTCCTCTTTGTCACCGTGTAAGATGGTATGGTATGCGGGAAGGGGAACCTGACTTTCAGCAGGGTCACAATCTTGCAGTGTAGCGTGCATGGGGAATGTTGCGTTATGGGTCAATGTACCAGCAGACTCATCTATCACTGGCTGGGCAATGGGCAGGATGAGGGTGAAACAGATATGGGCCCAAAGAATAAAGTGGGCTAAATGCAGTTCTAAATTGGTAACAGGACTAACCAGGGGGCATTGCTTTGTTCAGTGGAGGACAACTGGATTGAGAGGCTGACACAGAGAGTAGGCCCAAATCAGTAAGTAGTCTAAATGCAGTTCAAAATTGGCAACAGTAGTAAACAGGCGGCACAGCTTTGTTCACTGGAGGAGAACAGCAAGGAGCAGCAGACACCGATAGAAGGCCCCAACCCAACTAGTAGGCCCACTGCAGTTTTAAAATTGCAATAGGCTGAAAACCAGATAATTGTAGGTCATTTTTTGTAAAGAGGACAGCTGTATTGAGTGGCGCAGCCAGACACTACAAGTAGGCCTTACACCACAAAGTTGGCTCGATGCAGGTTTAAAAAAGGTTACATGGGTACATGGTCTGCATTGGTGTGCTCAGTGGAGGACAATTGGAAGGAGGGACCGCAGAAAGACTTAGTAGGCGTAAAATAACAAAATAGGCTCTATGCAGCTTCGATTATGTGGCAACCTGGAGAACACCTTGGAGCGGCAGACACCGTCTCTATGACCCAGACCCAACTTGTAGGCCTAATGTAGTGTTGTTTCAACAATTACTTAAGACGAGCATGAAGATTGAAGCAATGGAGAGGCAACCTGGAGAACACCTTGGAGCGGCAGACACCGTTAGTAGGCCCTACCGAAGTAGTAGCCCCAATGCAGTTTTCAAATTCCTATAGGCTGAAAACCAGACTATTGACGCTCAGCTTTTTTCAGAGGAGGACAGCTGTATTGAGTGGTGCAGACAGACACAGGTAGTAGGCCTTAAACACAAAATTTGGCTCAATGCAGTTTAAAAAAGGTTACAGGGGTACACAGGCAGCATTTTTCTGTTCAGTGGAGGACAATTTCAATTATGGACCACAGACAGAATTAGTACGCCTACAAATAAAAAAAGGATGCTCTATGCAATTTAAAATAGGTTCCAGGGGTACACGGACAGCATTGGTCTGGTCAGTGGAGGACTATTGGAAGGAGGGACCGCAGACAGGCTTAGTAGACCTAACATAACAAAAGTAGGCTGTACGCACTTTAAAATAGGTTCCAGGGATACACGGGCAGCAGTGGTCTGGTCAGTGGAGGACTATTGGAAGGAGGGACTGCAGACAGGCTTAGTAGACCTAACATAACAAAAGTAGGCTGTAGGCACTTTAAAATAGGTTCCAGGGGTACACGGGCAGCAGTGGTCTGGTCAGTGGAGGACTATTGGAAGGAGGGACCACAGACAGGCTTAGTAGGCCTAACATAACAAAAGTGGGCTGTAGGCACTTTAAAATAGGTTCCAGGGGTACACGGGCAGCAGTGGTCTGGTCAGTGGAGGACTAGTGGAAGGAGGAACCGCAAACAGGCTTAGTAGACCTAACATAACAAAAGTAGGCTGTAGGCACTTTAAAATAGGTTCCAAGGGTACACGGGCAGCAGTGGTGTGGTCAGTGGAGGACTAGTGGAAGGAGGGACCGCAGACAGGCTTAGTAGACCTAACATAACAAAAGTAGGCTGTAGGCACTTTTAAAATAGGTTCCAGGGGTACACGGGCAGCAGTGGTCTAGTCAGTGAAGGACAATTTCTATAACGGAGCGCAGACAGGCTTAGTAGGCCTAACATAACAAAAGTAGGCTGTAGGCACTTTAAAATAGGTTCCAGGGGTACACTGGCAGTAGTGGTCTGGTCAGTGAAGGACAATTTCTATAATGGACCGCAGACAGGCTTAGTAGGCCTAACATAACAAAAGTAGGCTGTAGGCACTTTAAAATAGGTTCCAGGGGTACACGGGCAGCAGTGGTGTGGTCAGTGGAGGACTAGTGGAAGAAGGGACTGCAGACAGGCTTAGTAGACCTAACATAAAAAAAGTAGGCTGTAGGCACTTTAAAATAGCTTCCAGGGGTACACGGGCAGCAGTGGTGTGGTCAGTGGAGGACTAGTGGAAGGAGGGACCGCAGACAAGCTTAGTAGACCTAACATAACAAAAGTGGGCTGTAGGCACTTTCAAAATTGGTTCCAGGGGTACACGGGCAGCAGTGGTCTGGTCGGTGAAGGACAATTTCTACAATGGACCGCAGACAGGCTTAGTAGGCCTAACATAACAAAAGTAGGCTGTAGGCACTTTAAAATAGGTTCCAGGGGTACACAGGCAGCAGTGGTCTGGTCAGTGGAGGACTATTGGAAGGAGGGACCGCAGACAGGCTTAGTAGGCCTAACATAACAAAAGTAGGCTGTAGGCACTTTAAAATAGGTTCCAGGGGTACACGGGCAGCAGTGGTGTGGTCAGTGGAGGACTAGTGGAAGGAGGGACCGCAGACAGGCTTAGTAGACCTAACATAACAAAAGTAGGCTGTAGGCACTTTAAAATAGGTTCCAGGGGTACACGGGCAGCAGTGGTCTGGTCAGTGGAGGACTAGTGGAAGGAGGGACCGCCGACAGGCTGAGTAGGCCTAACATAACAAAAGTAGGCTGTAGGCACTTTAAAATAGGTTCCAGGGGTACACGGGCAGCAGTGGTCTGGTCAGTGGAGGACTAGTGGAAGTAGGAACTGCAGACAGGCTTAGTAGGCCTAACATAACAAAAGTAGGCTGTAGGCACTTTAAAATAGGTTCCAGGGGTACACGGGCAGCAGTGGTCTGGTCAGTGGAGGCCTATTGGAAGGAGGGACCGCAGACAGGCTTAGTAGGCCTAACATAACAAAAGTGGGCTGTAGGCACTTTAAAATAGGTTCCAGGGGTACACGGGCAGCAGTGGTGTGGTCAGTGGAGGACTAGTGGAAGGAGGGACCGCAGACAGGCTTAGTAGACCTAACATAACAAAAGTAGGCTGTAGGCACTTTAAAATAGGTTCCAGGGGTACACGGGCAGCAGTGGTCTGGTCAGTGGAGGACTAGTGGAAGGAGGGACCGCCGACAGGCTGAGTAGGCCTAACATAACAAAAGTAGGCTGTAGGCACTTTAAAATAGGTTCCAGGGGTACACGGGCAGCAGTGGTCTGGTCAGTGGAGGACTAGTGGAAGTAGGAACTGCAGACAGGCTTAGTAGGCCTAACATAACAAAAGTAGGCTGTAGGCACTTTAAAATAGGTTCCAGGGGTACACGGGCAGAATTGGTGTTGTCAGCGGAGGCCGATTGTAATGAGTGTCTGACAGTACTCACAAAAAATAAATAGATGTTAATGTCTCGCAATACAACAAAACCAAAACACAAAAGGGTGGCATACTTAGGTACAGGGGTGGGTTCTCTGCTGAGTTTCAGATCTAGTAATTTGGTGCAAAGTATTTACTGGTGTAAATATAGGACACTGGCCCTGACTATTTTAATTAGCATCATACATGTCAACACATTGGTAATGTCAGTGCCAGGCATTGAAGGATGTCAGCGCATAGACTAAACATTGGTGGAGCTGTGAGAGATTATTTTGCAAGTGGTAGAGCACTGTTTGAGCTGGGGGGGGGGAACTCTCTTGTGGTCGGCGGTACAGGCCCAGGGCCCCTCATGTTACAACGGTGTGTCTGACGTTGGGTGCGCACCACCACCGCCAGAGACACTTTATTGTACTATGAGGGACCCAGTGGCAGTGCCGTCGACCAAAAGCGTGCACACCCACCTCTTCAGACAAACGGCACTCTCACGGGTGCTTGCGCCAAGTGGCGAGACCACGGCCCCGTGGGGGGAGTTTAGCCATTTAGGGAGGTGTAAACATGTCATATGCTGGACAAACAGCTGCTGCAAATTACGAGATTGGAAAAGTCAGTCAGAGCAGTCCACAAGCAAGACCTTTTCATAGGAAAGCTAGGTGTCAGCCGGGAAAGGTGGGGCAAAAGAATTCGAAATCCAGTTGTGGTTCTTTTTAATGAAGGTTAGATCATCAACATTTTGGGTTGCCAGACGAGTCCTTTTTTCGGTTAATATTGAACCTGCAGCACTGAATACTCTTTCTGATAGCACACTAGCTGCTGGGCAAGCAAGCTCCTGCAATGCATATTCTGCCAATTCTGGCCAGGTGTCTAATTTGGATGCTAAGTAATCAAATGGGAATGACGGTTGAGGGAGAACGTCAATAAGGGATGAAAAATAGTTAGTAACCATACTGGACAAATGTTGTCTCCTGTCACTTTGAATTGATGCTGCAGTACCTGTCCTGTTTGCGGTCATAGCAAAATCACTCCACAACCTGGTCAGAAAACCCCTCTGTCCAACGCCACTTCTGATTTGTGCACCTCTAACACCTCTGGCCTGCTGCCCCCTGCAGCTCGTGTGATAACGCTCACCGTCGCTGTGTGCTGGGAATGCAGGAATCAAATGGTCAACAAGAGTTGATTGTTTGGTTACTAATATTTGTTCCAGGTTCTCATGTGGCATAATATTTTGCAATTTGCCTTTATAGCGAGGATCAAGGAGGCAGGCCAACCAGTAATCGTCATCGGTCATCATTTTAATAATGCGTGGGTCCCTTTTCAGGATACGTAAGGCATAATCCGCCATGTGGGCCAAAGTTCCAGTTGTCAAATCTGCGGTCGTGCTGGGTTGAGGGGCAGTTTCAGGCAAATCTACGTCACTTGTCTCCCTAAAAAAACCTGAACCCGGCCTTGCAACGCCACCAGTTGCTATTGGCCCCGGAAAAGCTTCCTCATTAAAAAAATACTCATCCCCATCATCCTCCTCATCCTCCTCCTCCTGTTCGCCCGCTACCTCGTCCTGTACACTGCCCTGACCAGACAATGGCTGTCTGTCATCAAGGCTTTCCTCTTCCTCTGCTGCAGACGCCTGCTCCTTTATGTGCGTCAAACTTTGCATTAGCAGACGCATTAGGGGGATGCTCACGCTTATTTTGGCGTTGTCTGCACTAACCAGCCGTGTGCATTCCTCAAAACACTGAAGGACTTGACACATGTCTTGTATCTTCAACCACTGCACACCTGACAACTCCATGTCTGCCATCCTACTGCCTGCCCGTGTATGTGTATCCTCCCACAAAAACAACAGCACACCTCTGTTCGCACAGTCTCCGAAGCATGTGCAGTATTGAGTTCCACCTTGTTGCAACGTCGATGATTAGGCGATGCTGGGGAAGGTTCAAAGACCGCTGATAGGTCTACATACAGCTGGAGTGTACGGGCGAACGGCGGATATGCGAGCAAAGTCCGCGCACTTTGAGGAGCAGGTCGGATAACCCCGGATAACTTTTCAGGAAGCACTGCACCACCAGGTTTAAGGTGTGAGCCAGGCAAGGAATGTGTTTCAGTTGGGAAAGGGAGATGGCAGCCATGAAATTCCTTCCGTTATCACTCACTACCTTGCCTGCCTCAAGATCTACAGTGCCCAGCCACGACTGCATTTCTTTCTGCAAGAACTCAGACAGAACTTCCGCAGTGTGTCTGTTGTCGCCCAAACACTTCATAGCCAATACAGCCTGCTGACGCTTGCCAGTAGCTGCTCCATAATGGGACACCTGGTGTGCAACAGTGGCAGCTGCGGATGGAGTGGTTATGCGACTGCGGTCTGTGGACGAGCTCTCGCTTCTGCAGGAGGACGACGAGGAGGAGGAGGGGGTGCGAACGGCTACAGCCAACTGTTTCCTAGACCGTGAGCTAGGCAGAACTGTCCCAAAATTGCTGTCCCCTGTGGACCCTGCATCCACCACATCACCCAGTGTGCCGTGATGGACATGTAACGTCCCTGGCCATGCCTACTGGTCCATGCATCTGTTGCCAGGTGCACCTTTGTACTCACAGATTGCCTGAGTGCATGGATGATGCGCTCTTTAACATGCTGGTGGAGGGCTGGGATGGCTTTTCTCGAAAAGAAGTGTCGACTGGGTAGCTCGTAGCGTGGTACAGCGTAGTCCATCAGGGCTTTGAAAGCTTCGCTTTCAACTAACCGGTAGGGCATCATCTCTAACAAGATTAGTCTAGCTATGTGGGCGTTCAAACCCTGTGTACGCGGATGCGAGGCTAAGTACTTCCTTTTTCTAACGAGAGTCTCATGTAGGGTGAGCTGGACTGGAGAGCTGGAGATCGTGGAACTAGCGGGGGTGCCGGTGGACATGGCAGACTGAGAGACGGTTGGAGACGGTATTCTTGCCGGTGCCCTACATGCAGTGTTTCCAACTACGAAACTGGTGATTCCCTGACCCTGACTGCTTTGGCCTGGCAACGAAACCTGCACAGATACTGCAGGTGGTGCGGAAAATGGTGGCCTTACAGTGACGGAAGGGATGTAGCGTTGCTGACTAGCTTCATTGGCCGAGGGTGCTACAACCTTAAGGGACGTTTGGTAGTTAGTCCAGGCTTGCAAATGCATGGTGGTTAAATGTCTATGCATGCAACTTGTATTTAGACTTTTCAGATTCTGACCTCTGCTTAAGGTAGTTGAACATTTTTGACAGATGACTTTGCGCTGATCAATTGGATGTTGTTTAAAAAAATGCCTGACTGCACTCTTTCTAGCATCGGATACCTTTTCAGGCATTGCAGACTGAGCTTTAACCGGATGGCCACGCTGTCCTCCAACAGGTTTTGGCTTTGCCACGCGTTTTGGGCCAGATGGAACCTGTTGCGATGTTGATGCCTGCTGCGGCCCCTCTCCCTCCGCTTCAGAACTACTGCCGCCTGCACCCTGTTCCCCCAATGGCTGCCAATCGGGGTCAACAACTGGGTCATCTATGACCTCCTCTTCTATCTCGTGTGCAACTTCGTCCATGTCACCGTGTAAGCCGGTGGTATAGCGTTCGTGACGGGGCACCATAGTCTCATCAGGGTCTGATTCTGGATCAGTACACTGTGAGGGCAATGTTGTGGTCTGAGTCCAAGGAACAGCATAGTAATCTGGCTGTGGCTGTGCATCTGTGCACTCCATGTCCGATTCAACTTGTAATGGGCATGGCCTGTTAACTGTTTCACTTTCTAACCCAGGAACGGTATGTGTAAAGAGCTCCATGGAGTGACCTGTTGTGTCGCCTGACGCATCCTTCTCTGTTGTTGTTTTGGCTGAAGAGGACAAGGAAGCGACTTGTCCCTGACCGTGAACATCCACTAAAGACGCGCTGCTTTTACATTTACCAGTTTCAGAAGAGGAGGCAAAAGAGCTAGAGGCTGAGTCAGCAAGGAAAGCCAAAACTTGCTCTTGCTGCTCCGGCTTTAAAAGCGGTTTTCCTACTCCCAGAAAAGGGAGCGTTCGAGGCCTTGTGTAGCCAGACGACGAACCTGGCTCCACAGCTCGAGACTTAGGTGCTATATTGTTTTTCCCACGACCACCTGATGCTCCACCACCACTACCATCATTACCAGCTGGCAATGAACGCCCACGGCCACGACCTCTTCCACCAGACTTCCTCATTGTTTTAAAAATGTAACCAAAGTAACGGTATTTGTTACTGTTAAACAACTTACAAGGTGAACTCAAACTTCTGTAGGATTTAGATATCCCTTTATAGGTGGGTGAGACTGCAAGGAAAATCAGGCACAATGTTACACACTCGGTTTTCTGTGGCACAAAATGAGAGAGATGCCACACACGCAGGACTGTCACTCAAGCACAAATGCCAATATTAATCTCCCACTATTTTTTTTTTTTCAGGGAGAATTTAAAAACCAAAAAAACAAACAAACAGACACTAGGCTTTCTGTGGCCCACAATTTGAGAGAGATGGCACACACGACTGGCACAGAAGCACAAAGGCCAATATTAATCTCCCACTATTTTTTTTTTTTTCAGGGAGAATTTAAAAACCAAAATAAAAAAAAAACAGACACTAGGCTTTCTGTGGCCCACAATTTGAGAGAGATGGCACACACGACTGGCACAGAAGCACAAAGGCCAATATTAATCTCCCACTATTTTTTTTTTTTTCAGGGAGAATTTAAAAACCAAAATAAAAAAAAAACAGACACTAGGCTTTCTGTGGCCCACAATTTGAGAGAGATGGCACACACGACTGGCACAGAAGCACAAAGGCCAATATTAATCTCCCACTATTAATTTTTTTTCAGGGAGAATTTAAAAACCAAAATAAAAAAAAACAGACACTAGGCTTTCTGTGGCCCACAATTTGAGAGAGATGGCACACACAGGACTGGCACAGAAGCACAAAGGCCAATATTAATCTCCCACTATTTATTTTTTTTCAGGGAGAATTTAAAAACCAAAATAACCAAAAACAGACACTAGGCTTTCTGTGGCCCACAATTTGAGAGAGATGGCACACACGACTGGCACAGAAGCACAAAGGCCAATATTAATCTCCCACTATTTATTTTTTTTTCAGGGAGAATTTAAAAACCAAAATTAAAAAAAACAGACACTAGGCTTTCTGTGGCCCACAATTTGAGAGAGATGGCACACACAGGACTGGCACAGAAGCACAAAGGCCAATTTCAATCTCCCACTATTTATTTTTTTTTCAGGGAGAATTTAAAAACCAAAATAACCAAAAACAGACATTAGGCTTTTTGTGGCCCACAATTTGAGAGAGATGGCACACACAGGACTGGCACAGAAGCACAAAGGCCAATATTAATCTCCCACTATTTACTTTTTTTCAGGGAGAATTTAAAAACCAAAAAAAAAAAAAAACAGACACTAGGCTTTCTGTGGCCCACAATTTGAGAGAGATGGCACACACGACTGGCACAGAAGCACAAAGGCCAATATTATTCTCCCACTATTTTTTTTTTTCAGGGAGAATTTAAAAACCAAAATAACCAAAAACAGACACTAGGCTTTCTGTGGCCCACAATTTGAGAGAGATGGCACACACGACTGGCACAGAAGCACAAAGGCCAATATTAATCTCCCACTATTTATTTTTTTTCAGGGAGAATTTAAAAACCAAAATAAAAAAAACAGACACTAGGCTTTCTGTGGCCCACAATTTGAGAGAGATGGCACACACGACTGGCACAGAAGCACAAAGGCCAATATTAATCTCCCACTATTTATTTTTTTTCACGGGAGAATTTAAAAACCAAAATAAAAAAAAATAAAAAACTAGGCTTTCTGTGGCCAAACAATTTGAGAGAGATGACACACACAGGACTGGCACAGAAGCACAAAGGCCAATATTAATCTCCCACTATTTATTTTTTTTTCAGGGAGAATTTAAAAACCAAAATAACCAAAAACAGACACTAGGCTTTCTGTGGCCCACAATTTGAGAGAGATGGCACACACGACTGGCACAGAAGCACAAAGGCCAATATTAATCTCCCACTATTTATTTTTTTTTCAGGGAGAATTTAAAAACCAAAATAAAAAAAACAGACACTAGGCTTTCTGTGGCCCACAATTTGAGAGAGATGGCACACACAGGACTGGCACAGAAGCACAAAGACCAATATTAATCTCCCACTATTTATTTTTTTTTCAGGGAGAATTTAAAAACCAAAATTAAAAAAAACAGACACTAGGCTTTCTGTGGCCCACAATTTGAGAGAGATGGCACACACAGGACTGGCACAGAAGCACAAAGGCCAATTTCAATCTCCCACTATTTTTTTTTTTTCAGGGAGAATTTAAAAACCAAAATAACCAAAAACAGACATTAGGCTTTCTGTGGCCCACAATTTGAGAGAGATGGCACACACAGGACTGGCACAGAAGCACAAAGGCCAATATTAATCTCCCACTATTTCCTTTTTTTCAGGGAGAATTTAAAAACCAAAAAAAAAAACAAAACAGACACTAGGCTTTCTGTGGCCCACAATTTGAGAGAGATGGCACACACGACTGGCACAGAAGCACAAAGGCCAATATTATTCTCCCACTATTTTTTTTTTTCAGGGAGAATTTAAAAACCAAAATAACCAAAAACAGACACTAGGCTTTCTGTGGCCCACAATTTGAGAGAGATGGCACACACGACTGGCACAGAAGCACAAAGGCCAATATTAATCTCCCACTATTTATTTTTTTTCACGGGAGAATTTAAAAACCAAAATAAAAAAAAATAAAAAACTAGGCTTTCTGTGGCCAAACAATTTGAGAGAGATGACACACACAGGACTGGCACAGAAGCACAAAGGCCAATATTAATCTCCCACTATTTATTTTTTTTTCAGGGAGAATTTAAAAACCAAAATAACCAAAAACAGACACTAGGCTTTCTGTGGCCCACAATTTGAGAGAGATGGCACACACGACTGGCACAGAAGCACAAAGGCCAATATTAATCTCCCACTATTTTTTTTTTTTTCAGGGAGAATTTAAAAACCAAAATAAAAAAAACAGATACTAGGCTTTCTGTGGCCCACAATTTGAGAGAGATGGCACACACAGGACTGGCACAGAAGCACAAAGGCCAATATTAATCTCCCACTATTTATTTTTTTTTCAGGGAGAATTTAAAAACCAAAATAACCAAATACAGACATTAGGCTTTCTGTGGCCCACAATTTGAGAGAGATGGCACACACGACTGGCACAGAAGCACAAAGGCCAATATTAATCTCCCACTATTTATTTTTTTTCAGGGAGAATTTAAAAACCAAAATAAAAAAAAAACAGACACTAGGCTTTCTGTGGCCCACAATTTGAGAGAGATGGCACACACGACTGGCACAGAAGCACAAAGGCCAATATTATTCTCCCACTATTTTTTTTTTTTCAGGGAGAATTTAAAAACCAAAATAACCAAAAACAGACACTAGGCTTTCTGTGGCCCACAATTTGAGAGAGATGGCACACACGACTGGCACAGAAGCACAAAGGCCAATATTAATCTCCCACTATTTATTTTTTTTTCAGGGAGAATTTAAAAACCAAAATAACCAAAAACAGACACTAGGCTTTCTGTGGCCCACAATTTGAGAGAGATGGCACACACGACTGGCACAGAAGCACAAAGGCCAATATTAATCTCCCACTATTTATTTTTTTTTTCAGGGAGAATTTAAAAACCAAAATAAAAAAAAACAGACATTAGGCTTTCTGTGGCCCACAATTTGAGAGAGATGGCACACACGACTGGCACAGAAGCACAAAGGCCAATATTAATCTCCCACTATTTTTTTTTTTTTCAGGGAGAATTTAAAAACCAAAATTAAAAAAAACAGACACTAGGCTTTCTGTGGCCCACAATTTGAGAGAGATGGCACACACGACTGGCACAGAAGCACAAAGGCCAATATTAATCTTCCACTATTTATTTTTTTTTCAGGGAGAATTTAAAAACAAAACAAAAAAAAAACAAAACAGACACTAGGCTTTCTGTGGTCCACAATTTGAGAGAGATGGCACACACGACTGGCACAGAAGCACAAAGGCCAATATTATTCTCCCACTATTTTTTATTTTCAGTGAGAATTTAAAAACCAAAATAACCAAAAACAGACACTAGGCTTTCTGTGGCCCACAATTTGAGAGAGATGGCACACACGACTGGCACAGAAGCACAAAGGCCAATATAAATCTCCCACTATTTATTTTTTTTCAGGGAGAATTTAAAAACCAAAATAAAAAAAACAGACACTAGGCTTTCTGTGGCCCACAATTTGAGAGAGATGGCACACACGACTGGCACAGAAGCACAAAGGCCAATATTAATCTCCCACTATTTATTTTTTTTCACGGGAGAATTTAAAAACCAAAATAAAAAAAAATAAAAAACTAGGCTTTCTGTGGCCAAACAATTTGAGAGAGATGGCACACACAGGACTGGCACAGAAGCACAAAGGCCAATATTAATCTCCCACTATTTATTTTTTTTTCAGGGAGAATTTAAAAACCAAAATAACCAAAAACAGACACTAGGCTTTCTGTGGCCCACAATTTGAGAGAGATGGCACACACGACTGGCACAGAAGCACAAAGGCCAATATTAATCTCCCACTATTTATTTTTTTTTCAGGGAGAATTTAAAAACCAAAATTAAAAAAACAGACACTAGGCTTTCTGTGGCCCACAATTTGAGAGAGATGGCACACACGACTGGCACAGAAGCACAAAGGCCAATATTAATCTTCCACTATTTATTTTTTTTTCAGGGAGAATTTAAAAACAAAACAAAAAAAAAAAACAGACACTAGGCTTTCTGTGGTCCACAATTTGAGAGAGATGGCACACACGACTGGCACAGAAGCACAAAGGCCAATATTATTCTCCCACTATTTTTTTTTTTCAGGGAGAATTTAAAAACCAAAATGAAAAAAACAGACACTAGGCTTTCTGTGGCCCACAATTTGAGAGAGATGGCACACACGACTGGCACAGAAGCACAAAGGCCAATATTAATCTCCCACTATTTTTTTTTTTTCAGGGAGAATTTAAAAACCAAAATTAAAAAAAACAGACACTAGGCTTTCTGTGGCCCACAATTTGAGAGAGATGGCACACACGACTGGCACAGAAGCACAAAGGCCAATATTAATCTTCCACTATTTATTTTTTTTTCAGGGAGAATTTAAAAACAAAACAAAAAAAAAAAAACAGACACTAGGCTTTCTGTGGTCCACAATTTGAGAGAGATGGCACACACGACTGGCACAGAAGCACAAAGGCCAATATTATTCTCCCACTATTTTTTATTTTCAGTGAGAATTTAAAAACCAAAATAACCAAAAACAGACACTAGGCTTTCTGTGGCCCACAATTTGAGAGAGATGGCACACACGACTGGCACAGAAGCACAAAGGCCAATATTAATCTCCCACTATTTATTTTTTTCACGGGAGAATTTAAAAACCAAAATAAAAAAAAATAAAAAACTAGGCTTTCTGTGGCCAAACAATTTGAGAGAGATGGCACACACAGGACTGGCACAGAAGCACAAAGGCCAATATTAATCTCCCACTATTTATTTTTTTTTCAGGGAGAATTTAAAAACCAAAATAAAAAAAAAACAGACACTAGGCTTTCTGTGGCCCACAATTTGAGAGAGATGGCACACACAGGACTGGCACAGAAGCACAAAGGCCAATATTAATCTCCCACTATTTATTCTTTTTTCAGGGAGAATTTAAAAACCAAAAAAAAAAAAAAAACAGACACTAGGCTTCCTGTGGCCCACAATTTGAGAGAGATGGCACACACGACTGGCACAGAAGCACAAAGGCCAATATTAATCTCCCACTATTAATTTTTTTTCAGGGAGAATTTAAAAACCAAAATAAAAAAAAACAGACACTAGGCTTTCTGTGGCCCACAATTTGAGAGAGATGGCACACACAGGACTGGCACAGAAGCACAAAGGCCAATATTAATCTCCCACTATTTATTTTTTTTCAGGGAGAATTAAAAAACCAAAATAACCAAAAACAGACACTAGGCTTTCTGTGGCCCACAATTTGAGAGAGATGGCACACACGACTGGCACAGAAGCACAAAGGCCAATATTAATCTCCCACTATTTATTTTTTTTTCAGGGAGAATTTAAAAACCAAAATTAAAAAAAACAGACACTAGGCTTTCTGTGGCCCACAATTTGAGAGAGATGGCACACACAGGACTGGCACAGAAGCACAAAGGCCAATTTCAATCTCCCACTATTCATTTTTTTTCAGGGAGAATTTAAAAACCAAAATAACCAAAAACAGACATTAGGCTTTTTGTGGCCCACAATTTGAGAGAGATGGCACACACAGGACTGGCACAGAAGCACAAAGGCCAATATTAATCTCCCACTATTTACTTTTTTTCAGGGAGAATTTAAAAACCAAAAAAAAAAAAAAAAACAGACACTAGGCTTTCTGTGGCCCACAATTTGAGAGAGATGGCACACACGACTGGCACAGAAGCACAAAGGCCAATATTAATCTCCCACTATTTATTTTTTTTCAGGGAGAATTTAAAAACCAAAATAAAAAAAACAGACACTAGGCTTTCTGTGGCCCACAATTTGAGAGAGATGGCACACACGACTGGCACAGAAGCACAAAGGCCAATATTAATCTCCCACTATTTATTTTTTTTCACGGGAGAATTTAAAAACCAAAATAAAAAAAAATAAAAAACTAGGCTTTCTGTGGCCAAACAATTTGAGAGAGATGACACACACAGGACTGGCACAGAAGCACAAAGGCCAATATTAATCTCCCACTATTTATTTTTTTTTCAGGGAGAATTTAAAAACCAAAATAACCAAAAACAGACACTAGGCTTTCTGTGGCCCACAATTTGAGAGAGATGGCACACACGACTGGCACAGAAGCACAAAGGCCAATATTAATCTCCCACTATTTATTTTTTTTTCAGGGAGAATTTAAAAACCAAAATAAAAAAAACAGACACTAGGCTTTCTGTGGCCCACAATTTGAGAGAGATGGCACACACAGGACTGGCACAGAAGCACAAAGGCCAATATTAATCTCCCACTATTTATTTTTTTTTCAGGGAGAATTTAAAAACCAAAATTAAAAAAAACAGACACTAGGCTTTCTGTGGCCCACAATTTGAGAGAGATGGCACACACAGGACTGGCACAGAAGCACAAAGGCCAATTTCAATCTCCCACTATTTTTTTTTTTTCAGGGAGAATTTAAAAACCAAAATAACCAAAAACAGACATTAGGCTTTCTGTGGCCCACAATTTGAGAGAGATGGCACACACAGGACTGGCACAGAAGCACAAAGGCCAATATTAATCTCCCACTATTTCCTTTTTTTCAGGGAGAATTTAAAAACCAAAAAAAAAAAAAAAACAGACACTAGGCTTTCTGTGGCCCACAATTTGAGAGAGATGGCACACACGACTGGCACAGAAGCACAAAGGCCAATATTATTCTCCCACTATTTTTTTTTTTCAGGGAGAATTTAAAAACCAAAATAACCAAAAACAGACACTAGGCTTTCTGTGGCCCACAATTTGAGAGAGATGGCACACACGACTGGCACAGAAGCACAAAGGCCAATATTAATCTCCCACTATTTATTTTTTTTCAGGGAGAATTTAAAAACCAAAATAAAAAAAACAGACACTAGGCTTTCTGTGGCCCACAATTTGAGAGAGATGGCACACACGACTGGCACAGAAGCACAAAGGCCAATATTAATCTCCCACTATTTATTTTTTTTCACGGGAGAATTTAAAAACCAAAATAAAAAAAAATAAAAAACTAGGCTTTCTGTGGCCAAACAATTTGAGAGAGATGACACACACAGGACTGGCACAGAAGCACAAAGGCCAATATTAATCTCCCACTATTTATTTTTTTTTCAGGGAGAATTTAAAAACCAAAATAACCAAAAACAGACACTAGGCTTTCTGTGGCCCACAATTTGAGAGAGATGGCACACACGACTGGCACAGAAGCACAAAGGCCAATATTAATCTCCCACTATTTTTTTTTTTTTCAGGGAGAATTTAAAAACCAAAATAAAAAAAACAGATACTAGGCTTTCTGTGGCCCACAATTTGAGAGAGATGGCACACACAGGACTGGCACAGAAGCACAAAGGCCAATATTAATCTCCCACTATTTATTTTTTTTTCAGGGAGAATTTAAAAACCAAAATAACCAAATACAGACATTAGGCTTTCTGTGGCCCACAATTTGAGAGAGATGGCACACACGACTGGCACAGAAGCACAAAGGCCAATATTAATCTCCCACTATTTATTTTTTTTCAGGGAGAATTTAAAAACCAAAATAAAAAAAAAACAGACACTAGGCTTTCTGTGGCCCACAATTTGAGAGAGATGGCACACACGACTGGCACAGAAGCACAAAGGCCAATATTATTCTCCCACTATTTTTTTTTTTTCAGGGAGAATTTAAAAACCAAAATAACCAAAAACAGACACTAGGCTTTCTGTGGCCCACAATTTGAGAGAGATGGCACACACGACTGGCACAGAAGCACAAAGGCCAATATTAATCTCCCACTATTTATTTTTTTTTCAGGGAGAATTTAAAAACCAAAATAACCAAAAACAGACACTAGGCTTTCTGTGGCCCACAATTTGAGAGAGATGGCACACACGACTGGCACAGAAGCACAAAGGCCAATATTAATCTCCCACTATTTATTTTTTTTTTCAGGGAGAATTTAAAAACCAAAATAAAAAAAAACAGACATTAGGCTTTCTGTGGCCCACAATTTGAGAGAGATGGCACACACGACTGGCACAGAAGCACAAAGGCCAATATTAATCTCCCACTATTTTTTTTTTTCAGGGAGAATTTAAAAACCAAAATTAAAAAAAACAGACACTAGGCTTTCTGTGGCCCACAATTTGAGAGAGATGGCACACACGACTGGCACAGAAGCACAAAGGCCAATATTAATCTTCCACTATTTATTTTTTTTTCAGGGAGAATTTAAAAACAAAACAAAAAAAAAACAAAACAGACACTAGGCTTTCTGTGGTCCACAATTTGAGAGAGATGGCACACACGACTGGCACAGAAGCACAAAGGCCAATATTATTCTCCCACTATTTTTTATTTTCAGTGAGAATTTAAAAACCAAAATAACCAAAAACAGACACTAGGCTTTCTGTGGCCCACAATTTGAGAGAGATGGCACACACGACTGGCACAGAAGCACAAAGGCCAATATAAATCTCCCACTATTTATTTTTTTTCAGGGAGAATTTAAAAACCAAAATAAAAAAAACAGACACTAGGCTTTCTGTGGCCCACAATTTGAGAGAGATGGCACACACGACTGGCACAGAAGCACAAAGGCCAATATTAATCTCCCACTATTTATTTTTTTTCACGGGAGAATTTAAAAACCAAAATAAAAAAAAATAAAAAACTAGGCTTTCTGTGGCCAAACAATTTGAGAGAGATGGCACACACAGGACTGGCACAGAAGCACAAAGGCCAATATTAATCTCCCACTATTTATTTTTTTTTCAGGGAGAATTTAAAAACCAAAATAACCAAAAACAGACACTAGGCTTTCTGTGGCCCACAATTTGAGAGAGATGGCACACACGACTGGCACAGAAGCACAAAGGCCAATATTAATCTCCCACTATTTATTTTTTTTTCAGGGAGAATTTAAAAACCAAAATTAAAAAAACAGACACTAGGCTTTCTGTGGCCCACAATTTGAGAGAGATGGCACACACGACTGGCACAGAAGCACAAAGGCCAATATTAATCTTCCACTATTTATTTTTTTTTCAGGGAGAATTTAAAAACAAAACAAAAAAAAAAAAACAGACACTAGGCTTTCTGTGGTCCACAATTTGAGAGAGATGGCACACACGACTGGCACAGAAGCACAAAGGCCAATATTATTCTCCCACTATTTTTTTTTTTCAGGGAGAATTTAAAAACCAAAATGAAAAAAACAGACACTAGGCTTTCTGTGGCCCACAATTTGAGAGAGATGGCACACACGACTGGCACAGAAGCACAAAGGCCAATATTAATCTCCCACTATTTTTTTTTTTTCAGGGAGAATTTAAAAACCAAAATTAAAAAAAACAGACACTAGGCTTTCTGTGGCCCACAATTTGAGAGAGATGGCACACACGACTGGCACAGAAGCACAAAGGCCAATATTAATCTTCCACTATTTATTTTTTTTTCAGGGAGAATTTAAAAACAAAACAAAAAAAAAAAAACAGACACTAGGCTTTCTGTGGTCCACAATTTGAGAGAGATGGCACACACGACTGGCACAGAAGCACAAAGGCCAATATTATTCTCCCACTATTTTTTATTTTCAGTGAGAATTTAAAAACCAAAATAACCAACAACAGACACTAGGCTTTCTGTGGCCCACAATTTGAGAGAGATGGCACACACGACTGGCACAGAAGCACAAAGGCCAATATTAATCTCCCACTATTTATTTTTTTTCAGGGAGAATTTAAAAACCAAAATAAAAAAAACAGACACTAGGCTTTCTGTGGCCCACAATTTGAGAGAGATGGCACACACGACTGGCACAGAAGCACAAAGGCCAATATTAATCTCCCACTATTTATTTTTTTCACGGGAGAATTTAAAAACCAAAATAAAAAAAAATAAAAAACTAGGCTTTCTGTGGCCAAACAATTTGAGAGAGATGGCACACACAGGACTGGCACAGAAGCACAAAGGCCAATATTAATCTCCCACTATTTATTTTTTTTTCAGGGAGAATTTAAAAACCAAAATAACCAAAAACAGACACTAGGCTTTCTGTGGCCCACAATTTGAGAGAGATGGCACACACGACTGGCACAGAAGCACAAAGGCCAATATTAATCTCCCACTATTTATTTTTTTTTCAGGGAGAATTTAAAAACCAAAATTAAAAAAACAGACACTAGGCTTTCTGTGGCCCACAATTTGAGAGAGATGGCACACACGACTGGCACAGAAGCACAAAGGCCAATATTAATCTTCCACTATTTATTTTTTTTTCAGGGAGAATTTAAAAAAAAAAAAAAAAAAACAAACAGACACTAGGCTTTCTGTGGTCCAAAATTTGAGAGAGATGGCACACACGACTGGCACAGAAGCACAAAGGCCAATATTATTCTCCCACTATTTTTTTTTTTCAGGGAGAATTTAAAAACCAAAATGAAAAAAACAGACACTAGGCTTTCTGTGGCCCACAATTTGAGAGAGATGGCACACACGACTGGCACAGAAGCACAAAGGCCAATATTAATCTCCCACTATTTATTTTTTTTCAGGGAGAATTTAAAAACCAAAATAAAAAAAACAGACACTAGGCTTTCTGTGGCCCACAATTTGAGAGAGATGGCACACACGACTGGCACAGAAGCACAAAGGCCAATATTAATCTCCCACTATTTATTTTTTTTCACGGGAGAATTTAAAAACCAAAATAAAAAAAAATAAAAAACTAGGCTTTCTGTGGCCAAACAATTTAAGAGAGATGGCACACACAGGACTGGCACAGAAGCACAAAGGCCAATATTAATCTCCCACTATTTATTTTTTTTCAGGGAGAATTTAAAAACAAAAAAAAAAAAAAACAGACACTAGGCTTTCTGTGGCCCACAATTTGAGAGAGATGGCACACACGACTGGCACAGAAGCACAAAGGCCAATATTATTCTCCCACTATTTTTTTTTTTTCAGGGAGAATTTAAAAACCAAAATAACCAAAAACAGACACTAGGCTTTCTGTGGCCCACAATTTGAGAGAGATGGCACACACGACTGGCACAGAAGCACAAAGGCCAATATTAATCTCCCACTATTTATTTTTTTTTCAGGGAGAATTTAAAAACCAAAATTAAAAAAACAGACACTAGGCTTTCTGTGGCCCACAATTTGAGAGAGATGGCACACACGACTGGCACAGAAGCACAAAGGCCAATATTAATCTTCCACTATTTATTTTTTTTTCAGGGAGAATTTAAAAAAAAAACAAAAAAAAAACAAACAGACACTAGGCTTTCTGTGGTCCAAAATTTGAGAGAGATGGCACACACGACTGGCACAGAAGCACAAAGGCCAATATTATTCTCCCACTATTTTTTTTTTTCAGGGAGAATTTAAAAACCAAAATGAAAAAAACAGACACTAGGCTTTCTGTGGCCCACAATTTGAGAGAGATGGCACACACGACTGGCACAGAAGCACAAAGGCCAATATTAATCTCCCACTATTTATTTTTTTTCAGGGAGAATTTAAAAACCAAAATAAAAAAAACAGACACTAGGCTTTCTGTGGCCCACAATTTGAGAGAGATGGCACACACGACTGGCACAGAAGCACAAAGGCCAATATTAATCTCCCACTATTTATTTTTTTTCACGGGAGAATTTAAAAACCAAAATAAAAAAAAATAAAAAACTAGGCTTTCTGTGGCCAAACAATTTAAGAGAGATGGCACACACAGGACTGGCACAGAAGCACAAAGGCCAATATTAATCTCCCACTATTTATTTTTTTTCAGGGAGAATTTAAAAACAAAAAAAAAAAAAAAACAGACACTAGGCTTTCTGTGGCCCACAATTTGAGAGAGATGGCACACACGACTGGCACAGAAGCACAAAGGCCAATATTATTCTCCCACTATTTTTTTTTTTTCAGGGAGAATTTAAAAACCAAAATAACCAAAAACAGACACTAGGCTTTCTGTGGCCCACAATTTGAGAGAGATGGCACACACGACTGGCACAGAAGCACAAAGGCCAATATTAATCTCCCACTATTTATTTTTTTTTCAGGGAGAATTTAAAAACCAAAAAAACAAAAACAAAAAAAAACTAGGCTTTCTGTGGCCCACAATTTGAGAGAGATGGCACACAGGACAGGCACAGAAGCACAAAGGCCAATATTAATCTCCCACTATTTGTTTTTTTTCAGGGAAATTTAAAAACCAAAATTAAAAAAAAACCAGACACTAGGCTTTCTGTGGCCCACAATTTGAGAGAGATGGCACACACTGGACTGGCACAGAAGCACAAAGGCCAATATTAATCTCCCACTATTTTTTTTTTTCAGGGAGAATTTAAAAACCAAAATGAAAAAAACAGACACTAGGCTTTCTGTGGCCCACAATTTGAGAGAGATGGCACACACAGGACTGGCACAGAAGCACAAAGGCCAATCTTAATCTCCCTCTACTTTTTTTGGTTAGGGAGAATTGCCAAGAAATCAGGGCCAGTATTACACACTAGGCTTTCTGTGCCCCAAAATTGGAGAGAGATGGCACACACAGGACTGGCACTCTAGCAGAAATGCCAAACTTAATCTCCCACTACTTTTTTTGGTTAGGGAGAATTGCCAAGAAATCAGGGCCAGTATTACACACTAGGCTTTCTGTGCCCCAAAATTGGAGAGAGATGGCACACACAGGACTGGCACTCTAGCAGAAATGCCAATCTTAATCTCCCACTACTTTTTTTGGTTAGGGAGAATTGCCAAGAAATCAGGGCCAGTTGTTGTGAATTCTGTGGCAGAGCTCCCTCCTGTGGTCACAAGTGGTAGTTCGGCTGATTCTCTCTATGAGCTTCCGTTGGTGGAGGAGAGTGGTACTGCGGCTTCTGAGTTTCCTTCCTCAGGTGATGTGGTGAAGTCGTTAGGTGCTGCTCTATTTAACTCCACTTAGTGCTTTGATCCTGGCCTCCAGTCAATGTTCTAGTATAGGACTTGCTTCCTCCTGGATCGTTCCTGTGGCCTGCTGCTCTGCATAGCTAAGTTCCGCTTTTGTTATTTTTGTTTGCTGTTTTTTTTGTCCAGCTTGCTTGTTTGGTTTTTTCTTGCTTGCTGGTAGCTCTGGGACGCAGAGGGTGTACCTCCGTGCCGTTAGTCGGTACGGAGGGTCTTTTTGCCCCCTTTGCGTGGTTATTTGTAGGGTTTTGTGTTGACCGCAAAGTTACCTTTCCTATCCTCGCTCTGTTCAGAAAGTCGGGCCTCACTTTGCTAAATCTATTTCATCTCTACGTTTGTCTTTTCATCTTATCTCACAGTCATTATATGTGGGGGCTGCCTTTTCCTTTGGGGTATTTCTCTGAGGCAAGGTAGTCTTATTTTCTATCTTCAGGCTAGCTAGTTTCTCAGGCTGTGCCGAGTTGCATAGGGAGCGTTAGGCGCAATCCACGGCTGCTTCTAGTGTGGTTGGAGAGGATTAGGGATTGCGGTCAGCAGAGTTCCCACGTCTCAGAGCTCGTTCTATGTTTTTGGGTTACTGTCAGGTCACTGTATGTGCTCTGACTTCTATGTCCATTGAGGTACTGAATTACCTTATCATAACAGTACTAGAGGCCCAAAGTACTAATGATTCTCAATAGAGGGAAAAAAGAAGTTCTGAGACCATTTTTTTTTTCTCTGCACTGTATTTTGCCTTTTTTTTCCCCTAGACATTTGGGTGGTTCAGGACACAGGTGTAGCGATGGACATTAAAGGTCTGTCTTCATGTGTGGATCAGCTCACGGCAAGAGTACAAAATATTCAAGACTTTGTGGTTCAGAATTCTATGTTAGAGCCAAGAATTCCTATTCCTGATTTGTTTTTTGGAGATAGAACTAAATTTCTGAGTTTCAAAAATAATTGTAAACTATTTCTGGCTTTGAAACCTCGCTCCTCTGGTGACCCAGTTCAACAAGTTAGGATCGTTATATCTTTTTTACGTGGCGACCCTCAGGACTGGGCATTTTCTCTTGCGCCAGGAGATCCTGCATTAAGTAATATTGATGCATTTTTCCTGGCGCTCGGATTGCTGTACGATGAACCTAATTCAGTGGATCAGGCAGAGAAAAATTTGCTGGCTCTGTGTCAGGGTCAGGATGAGATAGAGGTATATTGTCAGAAATTTAGAAAGTGGTCCGTACTCACTCAATGGAATGAAGGTGCGCTCGCAGCTATTTTCAGAAAGGGTCTCTCTGAAGCCCTTAAGGATGTCATGGTGGGATTTCCTATGCCTGCTGGTCTGAATGAGTCTATGTCTTTGGCCATTCAGATCGGTCGACGCTTGCGTGAGCGTAAATCTGTGCACCATTTGGCGGTATTATCTGAGCATAAACCTGAGCCTTTGACCAGAGTTGAACGGCAAGAACACAGACGTCAGAATGGGCTGTGTTTCTACTGTGGTGATTCCACTCATGCTATCTCTGATTGTCCTAAGCGCACTTAGCGGTTCACTAGGTCTGCCACCATTGGTACGGTACAGTCAAAATTTCTTTTGTCCGTAACCTTGATCTGCTCTTTGTCATCTTATTCTGTCATGGCATTTGTGGATTCAGGCGCTGCCCTGAATTTGATGGACTTGGAGTATGCTAGGCGTTGTGGGCTCTTCTTGGAGCCCTTGCAGTGTCCTATTCCATTGAGAGGAATTGATGCTACGCCTTTGGCCAAGAATAAGCCTCAGTACTGGACCCAGCTGACCATGTGCATGGCTTCTGCACATCAGGAGGTTATTCGCTTTCTGGTGTTGCATAATCTGCATGATGTGGTCATGTTGGGGTTGCCATGGCTACAAGTCCATAATCCAGTATTAGATTGGAAATCCATGTCTGTGTCCAGCTGGGGTTGTCAGGGGGTACATGGTGATGTCCCATTTCTGTCTATTTCGTCATCCACCCCTTCTGAGGTCCCAGAGTTCTTGTCTGATTACCGGGATGTATTTGATGAGCCCAAGTCCGATACCCTACCTCCGCATAGGGATTGTGATTGTGCTATCGATTTGATTCCTGGTAGTAAATTCCCAAAAGGTCGACTGTGTAATTTATCTGTGCCTGAGCACGCCGCTATGCGGAGTTACGTGAAGGAGTCCTTGGAGAAGGGGCATATTCGCCCGTCATCGTCGCCATTAGGAGCGGGGTTCTTTTTTGTGGCCAAGAAGGATGGTTCGCTGAGACCTTGTATAGATTACCGCCTTTTAAATAAGATCACGGTTAAATTTCAGTACCCCTTGCCGCTGTTATCTGATTTGTTTGCTCGGATTAAGGGGGCTAGTTGGTTCACCAAGATAGATCTTCGTGGTGCGTATAATCTAGTGCGTATTAAGCGAGGTGATGAATGGAAAACTGCATTTAATATGCCCGAGAGCCATTTTGAGTACCTAGTAATGCCATTCGGACTTGCCAATGCTCCATCAGTGTTTCAGTCCTTTATGCATGACATCTTCCGAGAGTACCTGGATAAATTCCTGATTGTATACTTGGATGATATTTTGGTCTTCTCGGATGATTGGGAGTCGCATGTGAAGCAGGTCAGAACGGTGTTTCAGGTCCTGCGTGCTAATTCTTTGTTTGTGAAGTGATCAAAGTGTCTCTTTGGTGTTCAGAAGGTTTCATTTTTGGGGTTCATTTTTTCCCCTTCTACTATCGAGATGGACCCTGTTAAGGTCCAAGCCATCCATGATTGGACTCAGCCGACATCTCTGAAGAGTCTGCAAAAGTTCCTGGGCTTTGCTAATTTTTATCGTCGCTTCATCTGCAATTTTTCTAGTATTGCTAAACCATTGACCGATTTGACCAAGAAGGGTGCTGATGTGGTCAATTGGTCTTCTGCTGCTGTGGAAGCTTTTCAAGAGTTGAAGCGTCGTTTTACTTCTGCCCCTGTGTTGTGTCAACCAGATGTTTCGCTTCCATTCCAGGTCGAGGTTGATGCTTCTGAGATTGGAGCAGGGGCTGTTTTGTCGCAGAGAAGTTCTGGTTGCTCGGTGATGAAACCATACGCCTTCTTTTCCAGGAAGTTTTCGCCTGCTAAGCGAAATTATGATGTTGGCAATCGAGAGTTGCTGGCCATGAAGTGGGCATTTGAGGAGTGGCGTCATTGGCTTGAAGGAGCTAAGCCTCGCGTGGTGGTCTTGACTGATCATAAGAATTTGACTTATCTTGAGTCTGCCAAGCGGTTGAATCCTAGACAGGCTCATTGGTCGCTGTTTTTTGCCCGTTTTGACTTTGTGGTTTCGTACCTTCCGGGCTCTAAAAATGTGAAGGCGGATGCCCTGTCTAGGAGTTTTGTGCCCGACTCTCCGGGTTTATCTGAGCCGGCGGGTATTCTCAAAGAGGGAGTAATTGTGTCTGCCATCTCCCCTGATTTGCGGCGGGTGCTGCAAAAATTTCAGGCTAATAAACCTGATCGTTGCCCAGCGGAGAAACTGTTTGTCTCTGATAGGTGGACGAATAAAGATATCTCTGAGGTTCATTGTTCGGTGTTGGCTGGTCATCCTGGAATCTTTGGTACCAGAGAGTTAGTGGCTAGATCCTTTTGGTGGCCATCTCTGTCGCGGGATGTGCGTTCTTTTGTGCAGTCCTGTGGGATTTGTGCTCGGGCTAAGCCCTGCTGTTCTCGTGCCAGTGGGTTGCTTTTGCCCTTGCCGGTCCCAAAGAGGCCTTGGACACATATCTCTATGGATTTTATTTCTGATCTTCCCGTCTCTCAAAAGATGTCAGTCATTTGGGTGGTTTGTGATCGCTTCTCTAAGATGGTCCATTTGGTACCCTTGTCTAAATTACCTTCCTCCTCTGATTTGGTGCCATTGTTCTTCCAGCATGTAGTTCGTTTACATGGCATTCCAGAGAATATCGTTTCTGACAGAGGTTCCCAGTTTGTTTCGAGGTTTTGGCGAGCCTTTTGTGCAAGGATAGGCATTGACTTGTCTTTTTCCTCGGCTTTCCATCCTCAGACTAATGGCCAGACCGAACGAACCAATCAGACCTTGGAAACATATCTGAGATGCTTTGTTTCTGCTGATCAGGATGACTGGGTGTCCTTTTTGTCTTTGGCTGAGTTCGCTCTTAATAATCGGGCCAGCTCGGCTACCTTGGTTTCGCCGTTTTTCTGCAACTCTGGGTTCCATCCTCGTTTCTCTTCAGGGCAGGTTGAGTCTTCGGACTGTCCTGGTGTGGATACTGTGGTGGACAGGTTGCAGCAGATTTGGACTCATGTAGTGGACAATTTGACCTTGTCCCAGGAGAAGGCTCAACGTTTCGCTAATCGCAGACGCTGTGTGGGTCCCCGACTTCGTGTTGGGGATTTGGTTTGGTTGTCTTCTCGTCATATTCCTATGAAGGTTTCCTCTCCTAAGTTTAAACCTCGTTTCATTGGTCCGTATAGGATTTCTGAGGTTGTTAATCCTGTGTCTTTTCGTTTGACCCTTCCAGACTCTTTCTCCATCCATAACGTATTCCATAGGTCATTGTTGCGGAGATACGTGGCACCTATGGTTCCATCTGTTGATCCTCCTGCCCCGGTTTTGGTGGAGGGGGAGTTGGAGTATATTGTGGAGAAGATTTTGGATTATCGTGTTTCAAGACGGAAACTCCAGTATCTGGTTAAGTGGAAGGGTTATGCTCAGGAAGATAATTCCTGGGTCTTTGCCTCTGATGTCCATGCTCCCGATCTTGTTTGTGCCTTTCATATGGCTCATCCTGGTCGTCCTGGGGGCTCTGGTGAGGGTTCGGTGACCCCTCCTCAAGGGGGGGGTACTGTTGTGAATTCTGTGCCAGAGCTCCCTCCTGTGGTCACAAGTGGTACTTCGGCTGATTCTCTCTATGAGCTTCCGTTGGTGGGGGAGAGTGGTACTGCGGCTTCTGAGTTTCCTTCCTCAGGTGATGTGGTGAAGTCGTTAGGTGCTGCGCTATTTAACTCCACCTAGTGCTTTGATCCTGGCCTCCAGTCAATGTTCTAGTATAGGACTTGCTTCCTCCTGGATCGTTCCTGTGGCCTGCTGCTATGCATAGCTAAGTTCTTCTTTTGTTATTTTTGTTTGCTGTTTTTTCTGTCCAGCTTGCTTGTTTGGTTTTTTCTTGCTTGCTGGTAGCTCTGGGACGCAGAGGGTGTACCTCCGTGCCGTTAGTCGGTACGGAGGGTCTTTTTGCCCCCTTTGCGTGGTTATTTGTAGGGTTTTGTGTTGACCGCAAAGTTACCTTTCCTATCCTCGCTCTGTTCAGAAAGTCGGGCCTCACTTTGCTAAATCTATTTCATCTCTACGTTTGTCTTTTCATCTTATCTCACAGTCATTATATGTGGGGGCTGCCTTTTCCTTTGGGGTATTTCTCTGAGGCAAGGTAGTCTTATTTTCTATCTTCAGGATAGCTAGTTTCTCAGGCTGTGCCGAGTTGCATAGGGAGCGTTAGGCGCAATCCACGGCTGCTTCTAGTGTGGTTGGAGAGGATTAGGGATTGCGGTCAGCAGAGTTCCCACGTCTCAGAGCTCGTTCTATGTTTTTGGGTTACTGTCAGGTCACTGTATGTGCTCTGACTTCTATGTCCATTGTGGTACTGAATTACCTTATCATAACAGCCAGTATTACACACTAGGCTTTCTGTGCCCCAAAATTGGAGAGAGATGGCACACACAGGACTGGCACTCTAGCAGAAATGCCAATCTTAATCTCCCACTATTTTTTTTTAGGGACAATTAAAAAAAAATAAAAAAAAAGGATTATAGACACTAGGCTTTCTGTGCCCCACAATTGGAGAGAGATGGCACACACGACTAGCACTCAAGCACAAATGCCAAGATTAATCTCCCACTATTTATTTTTTTTCAGGAAGAATTTAAAAAAAAAAAAAACAGGGACTGTCCTACAATTACTAGCTCCCTGCAGTAATCTCAGCCAGGTATGGCAGGCAGCAATAACAAGGAGTGGACTGCTGCACAAATTACATTAAAAGTGTGGAGAAACAAACAAGATAGCTGTGCAGAAAGGAAGGAACAACAGGATTTGTGCTTTGAAAAAAGCAGTTGGTTTGCACTGCGGCGTACACACAGCAATGCAGCTATCAGGGAGCCTTCTAGGGCAGCTCAATGAGCTACAGCGCTGAGGAAAAAAAAATTTAGCTTCCACTGTCCCTGCAAACAAAAGGTGGTGTTGGACAGTGTGAATCGCTACAGCCCAAGCGGTTTGGGGGTTAATGGACCCTGCCTAACGCTATCCCTGCTTCTGACGAAGCGGCAGCAACCTCTCCCTATGCTCAGATAAGCAGCAGTAAGATGGCGGTCGGCGGGAACGCCCCTTTATAGCCCCTGTGACGCCGCAGACAGCAAGCCAATCACTGCAATGCCCTTCTCTAAGATGGTGGGGACCAGGACCTATGTCATCACGCTGCCCACACTCTGCGTCCACCTTCATTGGCTGAGAAATGGCGCTTTTCGCATCATTGAAACGTGACTTTGGCGCGAAAGTCGCTTACCGCATGGCCGACCCCACACAGGGATCAGGTCGGGTTTCATGAAACCCGACTGTGGCAAAAGTTGGCGACTTTTGAAAATGAACGATCCGTTTAGCTCAACCCTAGCAGTCACATCTCCCGATTACATCTTACACTTGAGATCGCCGTGGGACACTCTAGATTACATGGACTATGGTAGACAGGTGAGCATATGGTGGTTTATTATTTTTTTTCTAGGAGACATGGGCATCGGGGATTGGGCGTTAGATGAGTATATGTTGATTTTTATTTACTTTTTTTTTCTAGGAGCTGAGGGCGTTGGGGATCTGGTGTTAGGTGAGTATAATGTGTCTTTTATTTTTACTTTATGTAATTATTTTGCATTTTTTTAAAGTGTGAGCACTGGCACAGGCTGACTAGAGACTACTTCTTTCATCAGCGACTCCTTATCAGAGGCAGCAAACGTAGCCTGATGGGAAGAGTAGTCTCATCAGCCCATGCCTGCTGACCTGCGGTGAGTGTTTTACCGCAAGTCACTGCTGTGGGTCACAGGTGCAGGGTCATGCTGACATCTGACAGCATGACCCCGCAGCGCTCTGACCATTAGTCTTGCCAGTGGTACCATTACTGCCAATAAAAACTACCGCGCCGGTGTTTCGCATGCTGTCACACAGATGACAGCATGGGAAACACCATTGGAAGCTGGCAAAAATGCAAACAAAACTCAGCAAATCTGCTAAAATTTTATACTTGCTGCGGATTTGACTGACTCAATTGAAGTCAATGTGTGGAAAACGCTACAAATCCGCACAAAGAATTGACATGGTGCTGAAACAAACGCACTGCAAATACTCAAAGGAAAATGTTGGTCGGCGGACGACACAACACAGCACAGGATGGTAAAAGGGTGAGGAAGGCCCTACCAATAGGGAAATGAGGAATGGTCACCTCCTACTCAAACCTAAGCCTGACCCTGCACTCCTCTAACACCCTAAGTGGGTCCTTCCCCCCAACGCAGTCAGGAACCTCGTCCCTCGCTGTCACCTCAAACTGCCCTGGCTAGTGCACTGGCCGGCAAGGGGCGCTAGCCTCACCACTGCAGATAGTACAACACAGGGGGCATTGACAAACAAGAGAAAGACAGGGTAATAACACAACTTAGCTTTACAACTTCCTCTGCTGCAAAGCACCGCACAGCACAATAAAGGCACCAGGATCATGAACTCATGAATCCATCTGATAAACCCCAGCAGCCAGCAAGCTCCTTACTCCAGGCTTAGTCACTGTAGATTGCTCTATCACCGACAGTCAGCTGATGCATCAGGTGACCATTTAAAGGATGGTGGGAGTGGTCACCACCCACATCAGCTGACCTAACAATCCTGCAGTTACAACAGATTGCCAACGAAGGAAACTGATATTAACCCCCGCTGGTCCTGAAAGGAAAAAAAAAAAGCTTTATATAAATCATAGTGGAACCAGAGCTGCCACGAATCCAGAAATGGATTGTAACAGAAAATTATGATCATGTGCACAGCACTTCAGGATTCTCATTGAATTAGCTTGTGTAAGGATTCCATAGCAATTTTAGCCCATTTCTGCACAGGAAAATGCCACAAAAACGCATCAAAACTCACCGTGTGCACATAGCCTTAGGCTATGTGCGCACGTTGATAAATAAATTGTAGAACTTTCTGCAAGTTTTCAGCATCTCTTGGCAGTAAAAACTCTGAGGAAAATTTTGCTGCATTTTTGGTGTTTTTTTGCATGTGTTTTTTTTCCTATGCATTCAATGGGTCAAAAACGCAGGCAAAAGCGCACAAAGAATTGGCATGCTGCTGATTTAAATGCACAGCAAATCCTGAAAGTAAAAATACTGATCATGCGTCTTAGGCTGGTTTCACATTTGCGTTTTTTGCCGCAGCATTTGTACTGCATATAAACGCATGCGTCGTGTTTTTCTATATTTAACATTAAAAACGCATGCTTTTTTTTGTTTGCGTTTTGCCGCGTTTGACGACGCATGCGTCTTTTTGTCGCTTGCGGCTTGGCGCAGAAATGCAACATGTAGTAATTTTTAGAGGCGTCTATTTGCCGCCAGGAAATGCATGCGTTCGATTGCGCACGGTTTGCGTAAAAAAAAGCATCGCTGTCTATGTAAAAGCATGCGTTTTTAAGCACATTCGTTTGGTTGCGTTTTTGAACGCATGCGTTTCAATAGAGAAAAACAAGTCTAGACACTGATAAGCCACCCCCCACCATCAAGGTGATAAAGGGATCCAAACCCTAACCCACCATCAAGGTGATAAAGGGATCCAAACCCTAACCCTAACCATAGCCCTAAGCCTAACCCTAACCCTAGCCCTAACCCTAGCCCTAACCCTAACCCTAGCCCTAACCCTAATGGGAAAATGGAAATAAATACATTTTTTTATTTTTAATTTTTCCCTAACTAAGGAGTTGATGAAGGGGGTTTGATTTCTATTCATAAGGGGTTTTCTAGTGGATTTTTATGATTGGCAGCTGTCACACACTGAAAGACGTTTTTTATTCCAAAAAATATTTTTTGCGTTACCACATTTTGAGAGCTGCAATTTTTCCATATTTTGGTCAACAGAGTCATGTGAGGTCTTGTTTTTTGCAGGACGAGTTGACATTTTTATTGGTAACATTTTCGGGCACGTGACATTTTTGATTGCTTTTTATTCCGATTTTTGTGAAGCAGAATGAACAAAAACCAGCTTGTGAAATTTCTCGTCATGCGCACCAAAAGCGCATGGGTCTATATATAGAGATCCCATCATATACGCCCTCTTTAGTCCCATTGGCGGTGTCTGGTTATCTTGATTTTTCTCTTGTGAAATTTCTCATCATGCGCACCAAAAACGCAAACGCAGGAAAAAACACATGTAAACGCGTACAAACGCGGCGTTTTTTAACCGCATGCGACAACGCATGCGTCTAAAAAATGCTGCGTTTGTACGCGTTTACATGCGTTTTTTTCACCACTTGCGGATGCGTTTTAAACGCTGCAGATTTAAATGCAAATGTGAAACCAGCCTTAGGCTGTGTGCACATGGTGCGTTTTTGTTTTAATTTTTATTCTCGTGGAACTGACCCAAAAATGCTATGTAATTCTTGTGACAGCAAAGTCAGTGAGAATCCTGAATCTTGAAGTGTTGTGCCCATGATCAGTATTTTTCCATTCAGAATTTGCTGTGTATTTAAATCTGCAGCACGTCAATTCTTTGTGTGTTTTTGCCTGCGTTTTTGATCCATTGAATGCATAGGAAAAAAATGCATGCAAAAACGCACCAAAAACATAGGTGAATTTTCTGCAGCATACTTCCTGCCAAGAAATGCAGAAACCTTGCAGAAATTTCTGTAGGTAATTATTCAAAGTGCGCACATAGCCTTAGGCTATGTTTCCACAATGAGTATTTGGTGAGTTTTTGATGTTGCAAATTTTCTGCACCAATTAGGTAAATTAGGTTACTTCTGTTTTTGAGTGTTTTTTTACACACATTTTAATCACGTTTTCCATTTTTTTGCTGTCTCTTTTTGGTATGCCATGTTTTAAATAAATCTGCTTTTTTTTATATTTCCTGGTATTTGGCTTTGATAAAATGCTATTGATACATTTAGAGCTCATTCCCACTTGCAATGAAATCAGACAAATGCAATCCGATACAAAAATGGGATTGAATTCGGACCAATGTTATTCTATGATTGTGAGTTCATCTGCGTTTTTTTTCCAGCTCAGATCGGATCACGATCAGACTGAAAAAAGCTTTCTGCAATTGTAATCAGAAATCGGATTGCATCTCGCAATAGAAGTCAGTGGGTGCGAGTGCTGTCTGATTTTTACACACTGATTGCATTTGAAAATCTGGCAATTCATATGCCGGTTACAGTAAAATCACACTGAAAGATTAGAATAGAATAGATAGAACAGATATATACACATATAATACATATATATTATATATATGTCAGTGACACACATATATATATATATATATATATATATATGTATATATTTATATATATATATATATATATATATATAAATATATATATTCATATTACATAGATAGAAGAGAAGACAGCAATTCAGCAGCTAGGTAGTGTAAAATTATTGCAGGAGCCAACAGGATAGGAGAGATGGATTGCATTCAGTAAATACAAATAGAATATGTAGCTATATAGATGTCTGTGACAAATACAATTAGTGCAGTGTGTGTGCAGCTTACTGTACATGTATTTAATTAATAAGAGATTATTTTTTGGAAAAAAATGACGTGGGCTCCCGTACTACTTTTGTAACCAGCAGAGGGAAAGCTGATGACTGGGGGCCGATGTTGATTGCCTGGGAAGGGGTAATACCCATGGAGCTTCCCAGGCTATTAATATCAGCTCACAACTGTATACTTAGCCTTTACTGGTATTAAAATGGGGGACCACCAAAAAAATGACGTGGAGTCTCCCTATAATTAATAACCAGCAAAGACTATGCAGATGGCTGTGGGCTGATATTAATAGACTAGGAGGGGGCCATAGATACTGGCCCCCAGGCTAAAAATATCAGCTCTCAGCCACCCCAGAAAAGGCGCATCTCTAAGATTTGCCAATTCTGGCACATAACCTCGTTCTTCCCACTTGACCTGTAGCGGTGGCAAGTGAGGTGATAGTTGGGGTGTGTGATGTCAGGTGACATCAAGCCCCAAAGTTAGTAATGGAGCGGCATCAATAAGATGCCCCCATTACTAACCCCTGGGAGCAGGCTGGGCCGGAGGCAGAGGGGCAATTGCCCCCTTTGCTGGTCTCCTAGCTGCAGCTTTGGTCCGATTAGCCACACATTACTTTAGAAGCCGCACCGCACCTTTATTTGTTCTTCTGGACAAGCAGCATCATGCTGATTGGTGGAGCAAAAGTCACTTGAGGCTGCATTATCCTTCCAGCACTCTGATTGGTGGAGAAGCTGTCCCTAGAGGCTGTACTGTATTCTTCCTGCTCAGTGTGCTCCCTTACCAATTGGAGATCAGAAAGCAGACAGTGCAGCACCGCTGAGGAGGCGGCCGGTTGCTCTACACACCATGTGTAAAATCCTTGTGCAGAAGTGTGAGTAGCAAGTAAGTAGTGTTGAGCGATACCGTCCGATACTTGAAAGTATCGGTATCGGATAGTATCGGCCGATACCCGAAAAGTATCGGATATCGCCGATACCGATACCCGAAACCAATACAAGTCAATGGGACACCAAGTATCGGAAGGTATCCTGATGGTTCCCAGGGTCTGAAGGAGAGGAAACTCTCCTTCAGGCCCTGGGATCCATATTAATGTGTAAAATAAAGAATTAAAATAAAAAATATTGATATAATTACCTCTCCGGAGGCCCCTGGACATCACCGCTGGTAACCGGCAGCCTTCTTTGCTTAAAATGAGCGCGTTTAGGACCTGAGAATGACGTTGCGGCTTTTGATTGGTCGCGTGCCGCTCATGTGACCGCCACGCGACCAATCAGAAGCCGCGACGTCATTCTCAGGTCCTAAATTCCTAGAATGAGGAGTTTAGGACCTGAGAATGACGTCGCAGCTTCTGATTGGTCGCGTGGCGGTCACATGAGCGGCACGCGACCAATCAGAAGCCGTGACGTCATGGAAGTCCCTAAACGCGCTCATTTTAAACAAAGAAGGCTGCCGGTTACCAGCGGTGATGTCCAGGGGCCTCCGGAGAGGTGAGCATATCAATATTTTTTATTTTAATTCTTTATTTTACACATTAATATGGATCCGATACCGATTCCCGATACCACAAAAGTATCGGAACTCGGTATCAGAATTCCGATACCGCAAGTATCGGCCGATACCCGATACTTGCGGTATCGGAATGCTCAACACTAATTATAAGGTGTCTCTTTGCTTCTTAGTTGTTTGGGGGGATGCATGGTTGAAACTTAGCTCAAGTGGAGCTATTGAGGTACATATCTGTTGGGTAGGCAGAAATAGGAGTGAAATTTTCTGTATGTCTCATTCTGTGTGATTAAATGCAGTCTCAAGTCCACCAATTCAATGTATTCCTGAGTATGTTTGAGTGTATGCGTGATGACATGTTTATGTGTACATGCATGTTTTTGGTGAAGTGTGTATGTCTGCATCCGTGTATGTGGTGAAATATGTGAGTATATGTGGTGATATGTGTAACCCTGACAAAGGCAGATGCCGAAATGCATGTCGGGGCTGGGCGCTTCCTAGGGACTCTGCAGCGTGCTTTAAGGTAATTATTTGGAGGCTACGTTTGGGCAGTATAAAATATATATATATACAGTATACATGTGTCTTATCAATAGTGTTGAGCAATACTTTCCGATATCCATAAGTATCGGTATCGGATTGGATTGGCCGATATCCAAAAAATATCGGATATCGCCGATACCAATACCAATGCAAGTCAATGGGACACAAATATCGGAATGTAAATAAGCCCTTTCTGTCCTTCTGCATCCTCTTCCGGAGGGGGGAAGAGTGTGGGTGGTGCGTGGGCGGACACTGTGAGTGTCTGTATGTGCGGGCGGGGTCTGTGCAGGCCTGCCAGGGATGTGTACCTGCCTGCTGGGGCTCTGTGTGGGCCTACTGGGGCTCTCTGGGGTCTGTGCGGCGTGCGGGGTCTCTGTGTGGCGTGCGGGGTGTCTCTGGGTGGTGTACGGGGAGTATATAGGTTGCTTGTTTTTTTAATGTTTTTTACAGGTTGACACCGGCTTCAGGGATCAAAATGACAAGTAATGGTGAGTATTAACTCTATGTTTAATGTACTGTATGTCTATATGTACAGTGTGTACTGTATGTAGTATGTATGGAGTATGTATGGAGTATGTATGGAGTATTTTTTTTTTATTTTTATTTTTTTCCATTCAACACATTAGCCGGATGATGGGACTACTACTGTCCCATCATTGGCTAATGTGTCAATCACTGTCAGTGTAGTAGGCATCGTCCGATGGGACTTGTAGTCCCATCGGACGATGCCCACACAGATCCCCCCCACATGCCGCACAGAGACACCCCGCACGCCGCAGAGACTCCGCACGCCGCATAGAGACACCCCGCACGACGAACAGAGACACCCCGCCCGCCGCACAGAGATCCCGCATGCCGCACAGAGACACCCCACATGTCGCACAGAGACACCCTGCATGCCGTACAGAGACACCCCGCACGCCGCAGAGACCCTGCACGCCGCACAGAGACACCCCGCACACCGCGCAGAGACACGCCGCACAGAGACACCCCGCACGTCGCACAGAGACCCCGCATACCGCAGAGACACCCCGCACGCCACACAGAGACCCCGCATGCCGCACAGAGACACCCCGCACGCCGCACAGAGCCCAAGCACGCTGCACAGACCCCAGAGAGCACCGGTAGGCCCGCACAGAGCCCCAGCAGGCAGGTACACATCCCTGGCAGGCCCGCACAGACCCCACGCACCGTCCACGCACCACCCACACTTCATTATACTGCATAATTTCACTATAGGAACTTCTGATTCCGATTTCCGATATCGCAAAAATATCGGAACTCGGTATTGGAATTCCGATACAGCGAATATCGGCCGATACCCGATATTTGCAGTATCGGAATGCTCAACACTAATTATCAACTATTGCTGGATCCTTCAGCAATTGTGCTGGCTTCCCCCTCTCTTCCTTAGTATTTACTATACCTTACATATTGCACACGTCATTTTGTTCAAGCATTTTTTGCACTTCTTTTTGAGTAGCAGCACATGTGGCATTATTATTTTTTGCCATTTAATCAATTTTCACCATATTTTCATTGCCGTTTTTATTTATTCAATATTTAATATTAATTGTTCTGCAACATCTTTGTCCCGATGTTGTGCCCCTAAAAGTTCTGTTATAGTCCCCACCTCATTATTGTATTGATGTTTAAATAAAGATTTGGTTTTATCTTTAATTACTGGACATTTTTTCGGGTGTTTTTTTCGCATATAATATGTGTACATGGCATCTGTGTGTGTGAACTGTGTATAAGCACAACCGTGTACGTGGTGACCTGCGTGGGTGAGTGTGCATGTGGTGACTTGTGTGTGTATGAGTGTGTACATAGTGACATGAGTTCCTGACTGAGGAAACATACCCTAAGGCCAGGGTCACACTTGCAAAAAACTTACGCAAGTCTCTTGCATCAATTCCCACGACTGCCATCAGCACTTGGACCAGAGCGTTCATCTGCATAGAAATACATGCAGCGGCACACTCCGGTATTGAGGTGTGAGACTCGTGCGAGTTTCTTGCAAATGTGACCCTGGCCTGAAATGCAATATCTGTTTAATTTAAAAAGAAATGGAAAAAAAAATTGCTTAATTTTCAAAACCAGCAGAGGGAAAGTCAGTGACTGGGGGCCGATGTTTATAGACTGGGAAAGGGGTAATACCTATGGAGCTTCTCAGGCTATTAATAACAGATCACAGCTGTATACTTAGCCTTTACCGGCTATTAAAATAGGTGGACCCCCCAAAAAATGATGTGGGGTCCAGCCATTATTAATAACCAGCAATTGCTAGGCAAATCGCTGCAGGCTGATATTAATAGCCTAGGAAGGGGCGATGGATATTGCCCCCCCTGGCTAAAAACACCAGCTTTCAGCTGCCTCGGAAATGGTGCATATCTAAGAAGCACAAATTCTGGCACTTAGCGTCGCTCTTCCAACTTTCCCTGTAGCGGTGGCAAGTGGGGTAATAGTTAGGGGGTTGATGTCACCTTTGTATTGTAAGGTGACATCAAGCCAGGCTTTGCAATGGAGAGGTGTCAATAAGACACCTATCCATTACTAATTCTATAGTTGTTACATGTTAAATAAAGACACAACCAGAATAAAGTCTTTTAATGAAATAAAACACCACACAGTTTCCCATATTTATTATACAGCTAATCCATGCAACACCCTCGATCTCCTGCAAAAAAATTAAATAATAAACCTACAATATACTCCCTGTTCCAATGTAATCCATTTAATGAGTGTCCCACGACGATCTTACCTGTAGAGCTGTCACATCAGGAGATGTGAATGCTCTATAGACAGACAGGAGACAATGGCTCTTGTAGTGCATCGATGAAGAGGTCACCGGCGTTCGGGCTCTCACTTTATGGTTCCGCTGCGTGAGAATTTTTGTCACACACCGTTGCCGGTGACTGCATGAACTCAGGTGACAGCAACAGAGGAATACAGTGCAGAGAATTGCCTCCTGTCAGTGTATGACCTGAGCCCTGTAGAACGGTCACATCTCCCGATGTCACTGTTCTACACGGGAGATCGTTGTGGGACACTCATTAAATAGACTACGGTGGAAAGGTAAGTATAGGTTGGTTTATTATTTTTTTTGTTTCAGGAGAACGAGGGCATCAGGGACTAGGTGTTTGGTGAGTATGTACTACATGTTGTATGTATTGTATGTTGTATGTTGTTTTTTTACAATTGAACACAGGCATCGTCTGATGGGACTACTATCCCATCATCGGCTAATGCTGTCACTGTTATAGTCCCATCAGACTATGCTTGCCATATACACAGACTCGCACACACACAGAGACACACACACACCTGCAGACACCCGCACACACACAGACGTACACAGACATCGGCACACAGAAATGCACATCTTCCCCGCACACACAGTCTATGTCCACACACTCTTCCTCCTCCCGATCAGCAGTGTTTCTCACAGGCAACTCCGCAGCAAAACCACAGATCTTTTTACACCTGTGGTTTTGCTGCAGATTTGACTGACACAATGGAAGTCAATGGATGCAGAAACGCTACAGATCTGCAAAAAGAATTGACATGCTGGGGAAAATAAAATGCTGCAAATCCGTGCGTATTTTTCCGCAGCATGTGCACAACAATTCTGGATTTCCCATTGACTAGCATTGATTGTGCACTACACTGTGGATTTGATGCAATTCCGTACTGCAGATCCGCATCAAAATCCACAATGTGTGCACATAGTCTTACAATGTCTTGTTTCACAGTTAGAAGATGTGATGGCAGAGATAGAAGAACATCTCCCACAGACTGTCACCATGGTTACAAGTAGTGTTGAGCATTGTGATACTGCAAATATCAGGTATCGGCCGATATTCGCGGTATGGGAATTTCGATACTGAGTTCTGATACTATTGCAATATCGGATACCGGAATCGGAAGTTCCCATAATGCAATGAGCCAGTTTGATTTAATTCAGCCAATGAGGAATCATTAGAAGTGTGGGCACATCCTGTTCTGCATGTTAGGCATGTAACTACTGGCATGGCTGTGATTGGCTGCTGAAATGATTTCATGATGCACTATAAAAGCCGCCGCTGCTATTTTGGGTTCACTCTGCTGTGAATTCCCAGTCTACTGAACCGCCGCATGACCAGCTCTACCCTCTCCTAGTGTATCGTCACCCATCGCCTGTAGACTGTGAGCCCTCGCGAGCAGGGTCCTCTCTCCTCCTGTACTTGTGTATGCCTTGTTTTACTCCTGTTTATTGTACTTGTCTATATTTGCCCCCTTCACATGTAAAGCGCCATGGAATAAATGGTGCTATAAAAATGTATAATAATAATAATAATAATTCAGTTAGAGACAGGACGCTGTTGTTCTGACTGAGGGATAGTTTAAAATAGTGATTTGCTTCATTGTGCTTTACCCAGGCTAATTTAGCAACCGCTGTGTGAGAACCTTGTTTTTGCCTTGCAGCGCTGTTCACGGCGGTCTGCAAGGTCTCTGTGTGAGTGCAGCTCACTCCGTAGTCTGTTCTGCAGCCACAGCTGGTTGTAGTCAGCTCAGCGTGCGTCACTGCCTCATACTGTTCAATTGTCCTTTTTTCAATTAGTGCTGCCTGCTGCACATTTTTCCAGATTTATCCTATTAGTGGGTTTCCATCCATATCCTGTGGGATTGCGGAGAAACACTATATAGGAGTACATAGAGGAGCTTTTTATGGCCTTGCAGCACTGTTCACGGCTGTCTGCAAGGTCTCTGTGTGAGTTCAGCTTACGCAGTAGTCTGTTCTGCAGCCACAGCTAGTTGTAGTCAGCTCAGCGTGCGTCACTGCCTCATACTGTTACATTGTCTTTTTTCCAATTAGTGCTGCCTGCTGCACATTTTTCCAGATTTATCCTATTAGTGGGTTTCCATCCGTATCCTGCTAGATTGCGGAAAAACACTATATAGGAGTACATAGAGGAGCCTTTCTGCAGCCTTGTGCCTTGCAGCTCCAGCCAGATTAGTATTAGCCTATTTTTTGGAGCTTCATGTATTGCATTGTAGGTTACCTTTCTGCATTGTAAACAAAAAGTTTGTGATACTATTGGTTTTACATCTTTGGGCACATCCAGTGTATTTTTGTGAAAAAAAACAAAAAGTTAATAAAGTTCACCAAACACTCCACTTTACAGTTATGTGGGCCACAGTAGCTCATATTAAAGTCTAGTCCACACTTTATAAAATTAGTGTTTCTTATACCTGTTAGCAGCTGTTCAGGAATAAGCACACTAAGCCCTTAGTACTTTTCTGCCTATCTTTATCAGTCTACCAAAATGAAGAAGGCAGGGAGTAAGGCACGTGGTCGTGGGCGTGGAGTTTCTGAAGGGAGAGGATGTGGGGATTCTGTGCCTGCTGTGGGCACCGGTGACTCATCATCCCCCAGTTTTAGCAGGGAGCAGTCCTTCATGCGCAGCTTTGTAGGAGCTCGCCGTAACCCACTGCTGTGGGACAAACAAATTGAAGCCGTTGTCGGATGGATGGCAGCTAACGCATTGACTTCAATTAGTGCCACATCCTTTCAGGCACAGAGCACTGAAGAGCACCCATCTGTCTCTTCACCACCTGCCAAATTGCCCAGGCAATCAGAGAGCCCAGGACAGGAGCCATCTATACTTCTGATCTCTGAATCTCTTGGCTGGGAAAGAGGGGACCAGCCAAGCAGCATTCGAGAAACTGAAGAAGAGGCAGTATGCAGTGATGCGCAACTGCTTTGTCTCTCTGAATCTGAAGAGGCGGGTGGGCCAGTGCCTACGGTCAGCACACCTCAGTACGCATCTGATGATGAGACTCAGTGCCACTTTCTAGTGCGTACTGTGCTGCCAAGACTACCCAGGAGAAGCAGTTGTTGGAAGAGGGTAGTGTAGATGATGAGGTCCTTGACCCATCAAGGTGTGAGGTACAGGAAGGTGGTGGAAGCAGCTCTGAGGAAGAGATTCCCCGAACGGCCCAATAAGGAGGCAGAGGGAGGGGGAAGACTGCATTGCCTGTAGCCTCCACTTCAGCACCCATTAGGAGCATGCCTTTTCCAAAAGCCAAAACGGGCGCTCCCAAGACTTTCAGTGCCTGGTCCTTATTTGACACAGTTGCAGATGACATTTGTTTTGTCAAATGCAAGCTGTGTAATCAGAAAGTCAAAAGAGGGAAAAGTGTCAGCAATCTCAATACCACAAATATGTGGAAACATGTGTGGACCAAGCACGTGGTGGAGTTACAAAAACACACTGAAGACCTAGGCCAATCTACAGCGCCACCTACCACCTCTTCAGCTCCTGTTGTAGCCTCTTCCTCCAGCTCACACACAGCTGGTTCGGCTTCCTCACAGGATTGCCATGGAAGAACCTCTGGCACTGTTGTACAGAGACCCAGTGTAATTCCACCCACAGCACCATGTTCCCTGTCATCCTCACACTCCCAGTCCAGTCTACAGCCATCGGCACAGGCATGGGAGAAAAGGTGGACATTCTCGGCAAACCACCCCCAAGCACAGGCTCTGAATGCTGGCATTGCAAAACTACTGTCCCTTAAAATGCTGTCATTCAGGCTAGTGGAGACTGACACCTTCCATAACTTGATGGCATTGGCAGTCCCACAATACAACGTGCCCAGCCGCTTTTATTTCAGCAGGCAAGCCGTCCCTGCCCTGCAAAAGCATGTGGAGGGAAACATTAAACATGCGCTACTAAACGCCATCAGTAGCAAGGTCCACCTGACCACCGATGTGTGGACCAGTCACCATGGACAGGGACGATACCTTTCCCTCACTGCCCATTGGGTAAATGTTGTGGAGTCGGGTACAGATCTTGAGAGTGGCGCTGTACGTGTTCTGCCAACTCCAAGGATTGCAGGAATCCAGTCTGTTCACATTGACTCCTCCTCATACTCCAGTTCCTCTGAATCAGCACTGCAGGAGCCATCACAGTCTACCTCCACATGGACCCGTGAATGCTCACCTGTTACGACCGATATGAGCACAGCCGTGGCCAAACGTCAACAGGCCATATTGAAATTAATTTCTTTGGGGAATCGAAGCCACACAGGAGCTTTGGAATGCCATCAAGCAGGAGAGCGACGTGTAGTTTGTGCCAGCGAATCTCCAGCCAGGCATGGTAGTGTGTGACAATGGCCGAAATCTGGTGGCAGCTCTGGGCCTAGGCAGCCTCTCTCACATCCCATGTCTGGCACATGTGCTCAACTTGGAAAAACTCGTGCAGAGTTTTTTTGAGTGACTATCCGGATCTTGATGCACTGCTGCACAAGGTCCGCCTAGAGTGTGCCCACTTGCGGCGTTCCAGCATGGCAAGATCGCGCATTTCAGCTCTGCAGCGCCGATTCCACCTTCCGGAACATCACATCATATGTGACCTACCCACCAGGTGGAATTCAACGTTATATATGTTGGAGCGGTTGTGTGAGCAGCAGGCAGCAGTAACTTCACAGCCACTGAGTGGGCCACTATGAAGGACATCTGCCAGGTTTTGCGTACCTTCGATGATTCCATGCGGATGGCGAGTGCAGATGATGCACTAGTCAGCATGACTATCCCCCTTATCTGCCTGCTTGAAAAAACACTGCAAGCGCTAAGGGAGGTTGTCGAAGAGGTGGAGGATGAGGAGTCACAAATGCCATCTGCTTCTGGACAGTCTACGCAACGTGGTTCCTCACAAAGGCCTTGGCAGGGGACACTTTGTGAGAAGGATGAGGAGAAGTCAATGGAGGAGGAAGACATCTGTCCAGAGGAGGGAGTTACACAATGCTCAGTCAGTCAGTATGTAGAGCGAGGGTGGGGTGATGCAGAGCAGGCAGAGATCACGCCTCAAGCAGGGGACAGCGTTTTTTGGCCAGTTGGCAGTCTGCAGCACATGGTTGATTTTATGCTGCAGTGCCTGAGAAACAACCGCCGCATCGCCCACATTCTCAACACGGCTGATTATTGGGTGTATACCATCCTAGATCCTCGCTCCTGGGAGAACTTACAAAGCCTCATAACACCGTTGAACCGGGAGCGTAAAATGCGGGAGTACCAAGACACACTGATGCATTCCATCATCTTCTCCATTCCAAACGAGAGCAGGGCTGCTATTGCTTTACAAAGCAGCTCAGTGCATCGAGCTAGTGGAGGAAGCTCTGCTCAAAGAGGGAGCAGAAGCAGTGACTCAGCACAAGGCAAGGCCAGTTTGGCCCAAATGTGGCAAAGTTTTGTGTGCCCGCCACAAATGTCTACACCATCACAAACGGCTCCAGTCAGCAGGATGCAACGTTTCCATCAGATGGTGACAGACTACATGTCTTGCCCTCTCAGTGTACTCTCAGACGGCTCTTCCCCCTTCAAGTTTTGGGTCTCTAAGCTGGATACATGGCCAGTGCTTAGCCAGTATGCATTGGAGGTGCTGGCTTGCCCTGCTGCTAGTGTATTATCGGAACATGTCTTTAGTGCCGCAGGTGGTGTACTAACAGACCGTCGCATGTGACTATCCTCCGATAACGTTGACCGGCTTACTTTTCTGAAAATGAACAAGGCCTGGATCACGCAGGAATTTGCCACTCCTCTTCCAGATTAAATAATTGGTTGGCAACAGTATCCAGGTCTCCTATTGTGTTCAAGTTTCTACCACCTGAACTGTAATCCCTGGGCTCCAACACCGCCAGTTGCTGCTCAGAAGTGCCGTCTGCACAGTCAACAAAAGACCCAGTGTTATTGGGTTTCAGTAATGTCAGCTGGATCAGCTGTGTCTCTGGCAATTTCTCCTGCTCCGTCCACACTCACACTACTTCAGATATTAAACTTGCTCCAATTAGGCCTCAGCCTACACTCTGCTTCTCCTGGACTCCCTGGGCTCCAACACTGACAGTTGCTGCTGAGAAGTGCTGTCTGCACATAGAAAAACACTAGCTTCTGTGTTAGTGGGGTTCAGTTACGTCAGCTGATCCCCTGCTGTGTGTCCGGCAATGTCTCCTGCTACCTCCACATTCACATTACATCAGATATTAAACTTGCTCCTATTAGGCCTCGGCCTACACCCTGATTGACCCTGGGCTCCAGCACCACCAGCTGCTGCTCGGAAGTGCCGTCTGCACAGAGAAAAACACTAGCTCATGTGTTAGTGGGGTTCAGTAACGTCAGCTGCTCCTCTGCTGTGTCAGGCAATGACTCCTGCTCCCTCCACATTCACATTACATCAGATATTAAATTTGCTCCAATTAGGCCTCGGCCTACACCCTGATTGATCCTGGGCTCCAACACCGCCAGTTGCTGCTCAGAAGTGCTGTCTGCACAGTCAACACCTGCTCCAGTGTTATTGCGGTTCAGTAACATCAGCTGATCGCCAGCTATGTATCCAGCAATTGCTCCTGCGACCTCTACACTCACACTACTACAGATTTGAAACTTGCTCAAATTAGGCTTTGGCCTACACTCTGTTTCTCCTGTAATCCCTGGGCTCCAACACCACCAGTTGCTGCTCAGAAGTGCTGTCTGCACAGTCAACACCTGCTCCAGTGTTATTGGGGTTCAGTAACGATCAGGTGGCCTTGGAGCAGCATGAAAACCTTCACTGGAGTAGGTGGCACTATACTGACCGCAAACCCTGATCTTAGAACCGCAACTAGAAGTAGCCGTGGGGTGTGCCTAACAAAACCTAGACACCTCGACACAGCCAGAGGACTAAATACCCCTAAAGAAATAGGAAAACTATCTTGCCTCAGAGTAGACCCCCAAAGGATAGGCAGTCCCCCACAAATATTGACTGAGAGTTGGAGAGGAAAAGACACACGCAGGCAGAAAACAGGCTTAGCAAAGGAGGCCACTTCTAGCTAAATAGAAAAGGACAGGACAGGATACTAAGCGGTCAGCATAAAAATACTACAAAAAATATCCACAGCAGAAAATACAAAACTCCACCACCTAACTAAAGATGTGGAGAGTATAACTGCAACTCCAGAGAATCCAACCAGACTGAGAAAAACAACTGACACAGTCTAAGCTGGACAAATAGAAACAAAAGATCAGCACTGAAAATAAGCACACAGCAAGTGTGCTTCAGAAAAAGAAACAGACACTTATCTTTGCTGAACTGGCAGCTAAGCAAGTGAGGCCAGGCAGAGATCCAATACTTCCAAAGAAACATTGACAACTGGCAAGGGCTAATGAATCCTGCACACTTAAATATCCCAGTCAGAACAGCAATTAGCAGATACACCTGGCCAGGACTGTGACTCAGAGACAACTGCATTCCCACTTACAACCACTGGAGGGAACCCAAGAGCATGATTCACAACAGGTTCAGTAACATCAGCTGATCCCCAGCTGTGTATCCGGCAATTGTTCCTGCTACCTCCACACTCACACTACTACAGATATGAAACTTGCTCCAATGAGGCCTCGGCCTACACTCTGTTTCTAGCATTGACCCTGGGCTCCAAAACCACCAGTTGCTGCTCGGAAGTGCCGTCTGCACAGTCAACAGTTTCTCCTCTGTTATTGGGGTTCAGTAACGCCAGCTGCTCCCCTGCTGTGTGTGCGGCAATTTCTCCACACTGTTTCTAGCATTGACCCTGGGCTCCAACACTGCCAATTGCTGCCCGGAAGTGCCGCCTGCACAGTCAACAGTTGCTCCTCTGTTATTCGGGTTCAGTAATGCCAGCTGCTCCCCTGCTGTGTGTGCGGCAATTTCTCCTGCTCCCTCCACACTAAGACTACAACAGATATTAAACTTGCTCCAATTAGGCCTCGGCCTACACTCTGTTTCTAGCATTGACCTTGGGCTCCAACACCGCCAGTTGCTGCTCGGAAGTGCCATCTGCACAGTCAATAATTGCTCCTCTGTTATTGATGTTCAGTACCGCCAGCTGCTCCCCTGCTGTGTGTGCGGCAATTTCTCCACTCTGTTTCTAGCATTGATCCTAGGCTCCAACACTGCCAGTTGCTGCTCGGAAGTGCCGTCTGCACAGTCAACACTTGCTGCCGTGTTATTAGGGTTCTGTTATGTCAGCTGATCCCCTGCTGCGTATCCGGCAATTTCTCCTGCTCCCTCCACACTCACACTACTACAGATATTAAAGGTAACCTGTCCCCCCCAGGCGTTTGTAACTAAAAGAGCCAATTTGTGCAGCACTAATGCTGCATTTGGACAAGGTGGTCTTTTAGTTATGCTCCTTGCACATGCTGAACTAAACACTTATAAAATGTGTCCCCTCACACCGTGAAAGTCCCAGAGGCAGGACTTTCCTTCCTAATCAGACGCGGCACAGCTGTCATTCATACCCCTTTGGTACCGTGCGCAGCTTCCTGAGCGTTGTTTGAATCTGTCCCGGAGCCTGCGCTGTTAAGTTATCCCTTGGCCATGTGCAGCTAGCACTGCCCATCTTCTGACATCATTTGATGTCAGGCTGACTGCGCCTGTGCTGCTGCGCTGCCTGAGATCCCGTCCCACAGTGTCTTCTGATTTATTCACACTGTGGGGCTGGGATTCATGGGCATGCACAGTGCATATCTTCGCCTCTCGCTCATCTCCCTCCGCCTTCTTCAGTCTGTGCGGCATCAGCTGATCCCTAATCGCCGTGTCATGTGCTTAGGGATCAGCTGATGCCGCGTAGTCTGAAGAAGGCGGAAGGAGATGAGTGAGAGGCGAAGATATGCACAGCGCATGCCCATGAATCCCAGCCCCGCAGTGTGAATAAATCAGCTGTTTCCGGGTAGTGTCAAGGTCTCTTTGCCTCCAATTCGTTGTCCTTTTGGGTTGCGGTAGGGTTAGCCAACTCTATGGTGCCTGCAGTTTAGGTTCTTCCTATATGGGCTGTGGGAACTGGCAATCAAGGCTGGTTTCATAGTGCCAATAGGACAAGCTCCGCTCTGTAGGACTGTGGGTTTTCGGTAACTACGGCCGGCTCGTGGCCTAGCAATTTTTTTTCATGTGGACCTTCTGCTGCCTATCTGAGTTCCAGCACCATTACCTGGTTCTTTGGAAGACAATCTTGAATAGGTCCCCCTGGCTCCAGTACCGTCAGCCGGTTCCAGGCAGAACCTTTGGCTAAGGTGCCGCCTTCTCGCTATCCGAGTTCCACCAACGTCTGCTGGTCCTTGGCAGTGCTTTCTGGCATGGGTACCTCCTGCTTAGTAACCATGTTCCCGTACCGTCAGCTGGTTCTCGGTAGTTCCATTGGCTCTTGTACCTTCTGCTACCCATCCGGGTTCCAGTACCATCAGAAGGTTCTCAGCAGTGTCTTTTGCTCTTGTACCTTCTGCTATACATCCTGGTTCCAGTACCGTCAGCTAGTTCCAGGTAGAGCCTTTGGCTTAGGTGCCTCCTTCTCGGTATCCGAGTTCCACCAATGTCTGGTGGTCCTCGGTAGTGCTTTCTGGCACGGGTACCTCCTGCTTAATAACCGGGTTCCAGTACCGTCAGCTGGTCCTCGGTAGTTCCGTTGGCTTTTGTACCTTCGGGTAGCCATCTGGGCTCCAGTACCGTCAGCTGGTTCTCTGCAGTTCCTCAGCCTTCTTGTACCTCCTGCTACATTTCCAAGTTCAAGCTTTTGGAAATGGTTTTTGCTAATCACTCTGGATCTCCCTGATGACAACCCTAAAGACGAGGACCCTGAAGACCACCCTAAAGAAGACGACGACCCTGGAGACGACAACCCTTGAGACGACAACCCTGAAGACCACGCCGAAGAAGACGATGACCCTGGAGACGACGACCCTGGAGACGACGACCCTTGAGACGACGACCCTGGAGATGATGACCCTGAAGACCACCCCGAAGAAGACCAAGAAGCAGAAGAACAAGAAGTTGCAGAACAAAAAGCAGAAGAACATTAAGCATAAGACTAAAAATCAGAGCAAAACATATTATCTAAATTATAAGCAGAAGAAGACTAAGCAGTGTATGGGGGTGAGTCCGTTCCTCCTCGTGGTGCCCCTGGAAAAAACCTCCTGCTGCACAAATCTTTTGTGACAGGCTGAACGGAAGGTGTAATCTTCAAACTTTTATAGATAACAACTATGCCTGTCACAAATAAATGTGGCACCCCTAGGGGTATTTGCCACAAAAACAGTTACTGACACTGGATACAAATACTAAAATAGCAAGACTGCACTACCACCTCCGGCCAGAAGGGGGAGCTCCAGAGACTCCCCTTGATCTATTCTGGTCTGAGAGAAGAACTGGCAGTTGGGCTAAGGAGCTGAAAGTGAGAGGTCATACAGCTGAATTTCTAACAGTCCTGTGACTGTTTCCAGGCCTAAATCACCGGCCTGAGGAGAAGAGGGACAGAGAAAAATGACATTGTGAGAACCGGGTAGCATTAATCACTACCCAGAACAGGCGCAAAGACGGATACTGGATCCGTGGCTGTATTCATTATATATAATACAGCAACCGGAAAAACGTGAGGTGATATCAGCTTCACTAGGGCCGGACGCAGCAACAGACACAGAGTTCAGCGGTACTCCTGGAGGGGGTGAGCCGATAAAAGGACTCGGGTTACCCGTCGAACCAGGACCCGGAGGGGACAGATTGGGCCGGCAGCCAGTTCACATACAGCAGCAGGGCCACACAGAAATTGCGCACAATAAGAGGCGAAGACCCCGGCAGGGTCAAAGTAACTCAGAGTTCCCATACAGACTCCGGTGACAGGACTGGTTGTAAATCCTTTTATGTTAAAGTAAACTGGTTAAACGTTTCAGTGCCTCAGTCTTTCATTTGGACAATAGCCATCTATCCAGGATCGGGATCATCACCGCTGGGAGAACCTGCTGCTGATCAAGTAAGTGCCTGTCCCCTCACGATACCCCTTACACTGTGCATTGCCTGAGGCCACAGCACCGGGTCAAGCCACCCATGACATCCCCCTCAAGAGACAGACCCCATTGGTCCGGTGCTGGGTATCCCGGTCTCTTGGGCGTCACATCACATAAGAATATGACGAAGAAGAATATGAAAAAGATGAAGAAGTAGAATATGAAGAAGAATAATAGTTGAATAAAAAGAACATGAAGAATGTAAAAAAAAAGAATAATAGGAAGAAGGTGAAGAAGAAGATGAATAAGGTGAAGAAGACGTTGATGAAAAAGATGCTGCTGAGGATGATGAAGAAAGTGTGGGAGAAGTAAAAAAGAAGGTGAAGAGCATGGATGTAGTGAAACATAAATATCTGACAAAATATAAAAAATCTTAACATAGTCAATATCTTTGTAACTCCGAACGTCTTAAAAAAAAATTAATTCCTGCTATTCCATTTGATTGGGCTAAACCTATGCCTTTAAAGGGAACCTGTCACCTGAATTTGGCGGGACAGGTTTTGGGTCATATGGGCGGAGTTTTCGGGTGTTTGATTCACCCTTTCCTTACCCGCTGGCTGCATGCTGGCTGCAATATTGGATTGAAGTTCATTCTCTCTCCTCCATAGTACACGCCTGCACAAGGCAAGATTGCTTTGCGCAGGCATGTACTATGGAGGACAGAGAATGAACTTCAATCCAATATTGCAGCCAGCATGCAGCCAGCGGGTAAGGAAAGGGTGAATCAAACACCCGAAAACTCCGCCCATATGACCCAAAACCAGTCCCGCCAAATTCAGGTGACAGAGTCCCTTTAATGTCTCCTCCACCACCCCCAATACATCCTACATCATTCTTAGTTGTTTTCCTTTATGTAGAATTAACCTACAAGGAAAGAAAGGGTTTATTTTAATTCCGATATTTTTGTCCCATTGACTTGCATTGATATCGGGTATCGGTATCGGCGATATCCGATATTTTTTTTATATCGGCCGATCCAATCCGATACCGATATTTCCGAATATCGGAAGGTATCGCTCAACACTAGTTACAAGACATTTTCAGAGGCTAATTTTAAAGGGAACCTGTCAACAGAAAAAATACTATCAACCTGCAGATATTGGGTTAATCTTCAGGTTAATACCGTTTCTAACCTGCCCAGCGCCTGCACTTAGCCAAACGCTGCAGGGAGAAAATTAACTTTGTTCTTCATGTAGCATTTGCGTTTTAGTCATGGAGATGGTGCTGACACAGTTTCAGTCACCGCTCTGAGTCTACAGAACAGCGGCTGTAACCTTGCATTGACTGATGCTTACTGGGGAGGGCAGTAAATCAGGGGGTGCAGTTACAGCAATCACTCTGTATATTCAGAGCGGTGACTGAACCCGCGCCGGCACTTCCCCCACCCCGTGACTTAAACCCGAACGCTGCATTTTCTCCCCTGCAGCGTTCGGCTAAGTGCAGGTGCTGGGCAGGTTAGTAACACTATTAACCTACAGATTATTCCCATAGCTGCAGGTTAATAGCGTTTTTCTGCAATCAGGTTCCCTTTAAACAAAAACCCACAGGAATTGAAGTAAAAAAAATATTTTTAGAGATTAAATAGGTAGAGAGTAGTGATGAGCAAGCATGCTCGGGTGTTCTCAAGTATCTTGGGAGTGCTCGTAGATTATGTTTGAGTCCTCGCAGCTGGATGATTTGCGGCTGTTAGACAACCTGAATACATGTGGGGATTCCATAACAAACAGGTAATCTCTGATCCCGCTGATTCAGAGACTGTTTTTTCGTGACATATTGTACTTCATGTTAGTGGTAACATTTCTTCGATATTACTTGCGATTATTTATGAAAAAAAACGAAATATGACGAAAAATTTTTACATTTTGCAATTTTCAAACTTTGTCTGCCCTTACATCAGAGAGATATGTCACACAAAATAGTTAATAAATAACATTTCCCACATGTCTACTTTACATCAGCACAATTTTGTTTAGGGTTAAAAGTTGACCAGCAATTTCTCATTTTTACACCTTTTTTTTTAGGGACCACATCACATTTGAAGTCATTTTGAGGGGTCTATATGATAGAAAATAACCAAGTGTGATACTATTCTAAAAATTGCACCCCTCAAGGTGCTCAAAACCACATTCAAGAAGTTTATTAACCCTTTACGTGCTTCACAGGAACTGAAACAATGTGGAAGGAAAAAATGAACTTTTTTTTTGCAAACATTTTACTTCAGAACCATTTTTTTTATTTTCTCAAGTGTAAAAACAGAAATTTAACCATAAATTTTGTTGTGCAATTTCTCCTGAATACGCCGATTCCCATATATGGGGGTAAACCACTGTTTTGGCGCACCGCAGAGCTTGATAGTGAAGGAGCGCCATTTAACTTTTTCAATGCAGAATTGGCTGGAATTGAGATTGGATGCCATGTCACGTTTAGAGAGCCCTTGATGTGCCTAAACAGTGGAAACCCCCCACAAGTGACTCCATTTTGGAAACTAGACCCCTTAAGGAACTTATCTAGATGTGTGGTGAGCATTTTGAACCCCCAAGTGCTTCACAGAAGTTTATAACGTAGAGCCGTGAAAATAAAAATTGCATTTGTTTACACAAAAATGATCTTTTTGCCCCCAAATTTTTATTTTCTCAAGGGTAACAGGAGAAATTAGATCACACAAGTTGTTGTGCAATTTCTCCTGAGTACATCCATACCCCATATGTGGGGGTAAACCACTGTTTGGGCACACCGCAGAGCTTGGAAGAGAAGGAGTGCCGTTTTACTTTTTCAATGCAGAATTGGCTGGAATTGAGATTGGATGCCATGTCGCGTTTGGAGAGCCCCTGATGTGCCTAAACAGTGGAAACCCCCCACAAGTGACACCATTTTGGAAACTAGACCACTTAAGGAACTTATCTAGATGTGTGGTGAGCACTTTAAACCCCCATTTGCTTCACAGACGTTTATAACGTAGAGCCGTGAAAATAAAAAATCACATTTTTTCTACAAAAATGATCTTTTTGCCCCCAAATTTTTATTTTCACAAGGGTAACAGGAGAAATTAGACAACAAAAGTTCTTGTGCAATTTCTCCTGAGTATGTCGATACCCCATATGTGGGGGTAAACCACTGTTTGGGCGCACCGCAGAGCTTGGAAGAGAAGGAGTGCCATTTTACTTTTTCAACGTAGAATTAACTGGAATTGAGATCGGACGCCATGTCCCGTTTGGAGAGCCCATGATGTGCCTAAACAGTAGAAACCCCCCACAAGTGACCCCATTTTGGAAACTAGACCCCCCATGAAACTTAGCTAGATGTGTGGTGAGAACTTTGAATGCCCAAGTACTTCACAGAAGTTTACAATGCAGAGTCATGAAAATAAAAAATATTTTTTTTTTTCACAAAAAAGATTTTTTAGCTCCCAAGTTTTTATTTTCCCAAGGGTAACAGGAGAAATTGGACCCCAAAAATCGTTGTCCAATTTATCCCGAGTACGCTGATGCCCCAAATGTGGGGGTAAACCACTGTTTGGGCGCACGGCAGAGCTCAGAAGGGAGGGAGCACCATTTGACTTTTTGAGTGCAAAATTGGCTGTCGTGTTTGGAGACCCCCTGATGTACCTAAACAGTGGAAACTTCCCAATTCTAATTCCAACCCTAACCCCAACACACCCCTAACCCTAATCCCAACCCGATCCGTAATCCTAATCATAACCCTAACGATAATCACAACCCTAACCCCAAAACAACCCTAATCTCAAGCCTAACCATAACCCTAATCAAAACCCTAAATCCAACACACCCCTAATCCTAATCTCAACCCTAACCTCAAACCTAACCCTAATCCCAATACACCCCTAACCCTAATCCCAAGCCTAACCTTAACCCTAATCCCAAACCTAACCCTAATCCCAAACGTAACCCTAATGCCAACCCTAAACCTAATACCAACCCTAATCCAAACCCTAACCCTAATCCCAACTCTAACCCTAACTTTAGCCGCAGCCCTAGCCCTAACTTTAGCCCCAACCCTAGCCCTAACTTTAGCCTGAACCCTAACCCTAGCCCTAACCCTAACTTTAGCCCCAACCCTAACCCTAGCCCTAACCCTAACTTTAGCCCCAACCCTAACCCTAAATTTAGCCACAACTCTAACCCTACTTTCACACTTGCGTCGTGTGGCATCCGTCGCAATCCGTCGTTTTAGACAAAAAACTGATCTTGCAAATGTGCCCGCAGGATGCCTTTTTTGCCCATAGACTTGTATTGCCGATGGATGGCCACACGTTGCGTCCGTCGTGCACTGGATTCGTTGTGTTTTGGTGGACCGTCATCACAAAAAAAAGTTCAATGTAACCTTTTTTTATACGTTGCATCCACCATTTCCGACTGTGCATGCGTGGCCGTAACTCCTCCCCAGGGCATAGACGTGCACAATTTTCACAACTTGCGTCGGTACGTCGGGCCGACGCATTGCGACGACCCCGTACCGACGCAAGTATGAAAGAAGCCTAACCCTTGCCCTAACCCTAACCCTAAATTGAGCCACAACCCTAACCCTAAATTTAGCCCCAACCCTAACCCTAACCCTAATTTTAGCCCCAACTCCTCTAGCTGCCATCCGGCAGATCATGGCGGGCGCACTGTGCATGTGCCCGCCATTTTCTTTCCCGATGAAGAAGCCGGCGGGCATGAGGGGACGCAGGAGGATCCAGGTACACCGGTAAGTATAACAGGGTCCCCGAATCCCCCTATTTCTCTGTCCTCTGATGTGCGATCACATCAGAGGTCAGAGAATGACAGATCGCTTTTTTTTTGCGACCGCCGGTAAACTGTTAATTACCGGCAATTGCAAAACAGGGGTTGGTAAAAACTGACCCCGATCATGTTCTTTGGGGTTTCGGCTACCAAAGATCCTCCGGGTGCCGGCCGGCGGGCGCACTACGCATGCGCCCGCCATTTTTTTTTGCCAGAAAAAGATGACGGCGCCCATTGGGAGCCACGAGGAGCACCGGGGGGGCGGGGGGGGAACAGGTGACAGGTGAGTATCAGGGGACTATCGGGTACCCCATTTCTCTGTCCTCTGATGTGCGATCACATCGGAGGACAGAGAAATTAAATGGGAAATCACGTTTTGTTTTTTTTGCGACCGCCGGCAAACGGTTAATTACTGACGATCGCAACCCGGGGGTCGGTAAACCCCCCCCGAATCATGTTCTCTGGGGTCTCGGCTACCCCCGGCAACCGAGATCCCGGATAAAATCTGACTCTGGGGGGCGCTATTCACTTTTTCCACACTGTGGTTTAAGTACCCTTAACTGCCGCCGTTAAGAGGCGTATCGGCGGTCTTTAAGGGGTTAATATTCTTAATTAAACCATACTTACGACCTCGCCTATTTCCCCGATGTCCTTGTCACCTGCAAAAGAGGTAGAAAAACAAACAAACAGCATTTCTCACATTTCCACAGAGATGCTTTTAATCCATTTGTCCCACGGCATGTCCAGCTCTGCTACATCTAGATGGCAGGCAGCATGGTGCGACCATGCAGCCTGTCATACAGCAGAGAAACTGAGCACCGTGTGCTCAGTGTCTCTGTGTGAACTGCTCTTCTCAGTCTGAGGGCACCGCCAGCTTGAGTATGAACAATGAATGCCAATGAACTCGCTTCACCTTTCTGACATCAATGCGAGCGCCGTGGGAAATTTTCCAACGGCGCTCACGCCGACGTCAGATATGTGAAGTGAGTTTATCAGCCATGAGCTCGCAGGATCTTATCTTTATAGATCAATGTGTCTTAAGACACTGTGGAATGTTTAACCCTCCCGTTTCTGTCTTTTGACGATGTTCATATTTAGCATGTACTAGTCTATACTTGGATTAATTATCAGCTTTCTTCATTCCTTACATTTGCCCAAGTCCTTCTGTACATTTTTAGGATATATTTTCAAAACAGAATATGAAACCTATGCTGAGAGCGACAGAGCGGCTGCACTGAAGCTTGGTAATGGAAAATTAGGCAATGGAAAATCAGAATTCGTATTCAGCACTTCTTATTCTGTCACAGGCATTTTTTAATAAAAGCTTGTCTTGACTACGCCATTGGCAGAGCATAGATTAATACTCTGTTTATGCTGCCCCTGGGCTCTGTGGTTGGATAATAAACACTTTTAGATAGAATTATTCAAGTATTGGATTTATTCTTGAATCACAGGTCAGAAATGTTATTTTCAATGTCACTGTACTCCCTGATAAAGGTAATTGTTAAATATCATGGAGAAATATTGACAGAAATGAAAAAAAAACCTGTAATATAACAGCATCGTGCAGCGCCCCAGAGACCTGGTCGTTGCAGTATAGCACTCTGCCACTAAGGGGAGCAGCGGTACGTCTGATGGCACTAAGGAGTTCTCCTTACCAGGTATCACTAGAACACATTACACTTCACTCTCCGGCCACTAGGGGGAGAAAAAGGCTTTATTTATTGGGCCACTCCTCACACTGGTAAAACTAGGGGCTGGGGAGGAAGTTAGTCAGAAGCTGACTGGGTTGGAACCAGGCAACATCCAGTGGCAGGGGGTGTTGCAGGGAGAAGGCACAGGGGGGTCCCTGTCAGGCGTGGGAACCTGGCAGGTGCCTAGCCAACAAAACGTAACGGAACCGCGCCTGCATACCCTGCGGCGGTATCCAGGAGTAGAGTTGAGCGACCTTGACCTTTTTAGAGTCGAGCCGGGTTTCGCGAAACCCGACTATCTCAAAAGTCGGGTCGAGTGAAATCGGCCGATTATGACGTAAAGTCGGGATCGACCGAAACACGAAACCCAATGCAAGTCAATGGGGCAGCATAGTCGGCAGTGAGTGGGGGCCAGGAAAACACCTAGAGTGCCCATTTTAATGTCAAAACCATCCATTCTTCTTAATGAAGCTTGTCAAGCGTAATTTACCTTATAATAATTGGAAGGCATTTGAAATTGGGGGTCATTTGGCTAAAGTTGTGGTGGGTAGTAGAGTTGAGCGACCTTGACCTTTTTAGAGTCGAGCCGGGTTTCGCGAAACCCGACTATCTCAAAAGTCGGGTCGAGTGAAATCGGCCGATTATGACGTAAAGTCGGGATCGACCGAAACACGAAACCCAATGCAAGTCAATGGGGCAGCATAGTCGGCAGTGAGTGGGGGCCAGGAAAACACCTAGAGTGCCCATTTTAATGTCAAAACCATCCATTCTTCTTAATGAAGCTTGTCAAGCGTAATTTACCTTATAATAATTGGAAGGCATTTGAAATTGGGGGTCATTTGGCTAAAGTTGTGGTGGGTAGGGCTGGTTCAAGTAATTAGTGGGCCCAGGAAATCTGGACCACGTCACGGCAGTGGAGCAGGGAGAGGTAAGTATTTCAACTTTGCAAGTGCTGTGAACCTGAGCAAGCAGGGGGGGCCCACTCGTTGGCATTGGCACTGGCACAGGGCCCCTCAAAGTACAGCGGTGTGTTTGCACGGCGGGGGCGCCTCCCACCGGCAGCAACACTTTTGCGTACTATGAGAGGCCCTGTGCCAGTGACATCGCCAACTAGTATTCCTCCCCCCACCTGATGAAGGAACCTGCACTTTCATCTGCACCTTCCTCTTTGTCCCCGTGTAAGGTGGTATGGTATGCGGGAAGAGCAACCTGACTTTCAGCAGGGTCACAATGTTGTTGTGTAGCGTGCACGGGGAATGTTGCGTTATGGGTCAATGTACCTGCAGACTCATCTATCACTGGCTGGGCAATGGGCAGGATGAGGAGGAAACACAGATATAGGCCCAAAGAATAAAGTTGGCTAAATGCAGTTCAAAATTGGTAACACAGGAATAACCAGGGGGCATTGTAGTGGAGGACAACTGGAATGAGAGGCAGACACCGATAGTAGGCCCCAACCCAACTAGTAGGCCAAATGCAGTCTAACATTAACAACTACTTAACGAGCGCCTGAAAACGGAATTTCAGGACAGGAAACCAGGAGAACAGCAAGGAGCGGCAGACACTGTTAGTAGTCCCCAAACCAACTAGTACGCCAAATGCAGTTGTTCCATTTAACCACAATTTAACGAGAGCCTGAAGATAGAAGCTCAGGAAAGGCAACCTGGTAGAACACCTTGGAGTGGAACACACCATCTCTCTCCACCCCATACCCATTTTGTAGGCCTAATGCAGTGTAGTTTTCTACAACTACTAAACGAGAGTCGGAAGACCGAAGTAATGGCAAGGAAACCTGGGGAACACCTTGGAGTGTAACACACCATCTCTCTCCACCCGATACCCATTTTGTAGGCCTAATGCAGTGTAGTTTTCTACAACTACTAAACGAGAGTCGGAAGACCGAAGCAATGGCAAGGAAACCTGGGGAACACCTTGGAGTGTAACACACCATCTCTCTCCACCCGATACCCATTTTGTAGGCCTAATGCAGTGTAGTTTTCTACAACTACTAAATGAGAGTCGGAAGACCGAAGCAATGGCAAGGAAACCTGGGGAACACCTTGGAGTGTAACACACCATCTCTCTCCACCCGATACCCAATTTGTAGGCCTAATGCAGTGTAGTTTTCTACAACTACTAAACGAGAGTCGGAAGACCGAAGCAATGGCAAGGAAACCTGGGGAACACCTTGGAGTGTAACACACCATCTCTCTCCACCCGATACCCATTTTGTAGGCCTAATGCAGTGTAGTTTTCTACAACTACTAAACGAGAGTCGGAAGACCGAAGCAATGGCAAGGAAACCTGGGGAACACCTTGGAGTGTAACACACCATCTCTTTCCACCCGATACCCAATTTGTAGGCCTAATGCAGTGTAGTTTTCTACAACTACTAAACGAGAGTCGGAAGACCGAAGCAATGGCAAGGAAACCTGGGGAACACCTTGGAGTGTAACACACCATCTCTGTCCACCCGATACCCATTTTGTAGGCCTAATGCAGTGTAGTTTTCTACAACTACTAAACGAGAGTCGGAAGACCGAAGCAATGGCAAGGAAACCTGGGGAACACCTTGGAGTGTAACACACCATCTCTCTCCACCCGATACCCAATTTGTAGGCCTAATGCAGTGTAGTTTTCTACAACTACTAAACGAGAGTCGGAAGACCGAAGCAATGGCAAGGAAACCTGGGGAACACCTTGGAGTGTAACACACCATCTCTCTCCACCCGATACCCATTTTGTAGGCCTAATGCAGTGTAGTTTTCTACAACTACTAAACGAGAGTCGGAAGACCGAAGCAATGGCAAGGAAACCTGGGGAACACCTTGGAGTGTAACACACCATCTCTCTCCACCCGATACCCAATTTGTAGGCCTAATGCAGTGTAGTTTTCTACAACTACTAAACGAGAGTCGGAAGACCGAAGCAATGGCAAGGAAACCTGGGGAACACCTTGGAGTGTAACACACCATCTCTCTCCACCCGATACCCATTTTGTAGGCCTAATGCAGTGTAGTTTTCTACAACTACTAAACGAGAGTCGGAAGACCAAAGCAATGGCAAGGAAACCTGGGGAACACCTTGGAGTGTAACACACCATCTCTCTCCACCCGATACCCATTTTGTAGGCCTAATGCAGTGTAGTTTTCTACAACTACTAAACGAGAGTCGGAAGACCGAAGCAATGGCAAGGAAACCTGGGGAACACCTTGGAGTGTAACACACCATCTCTCTCCACCCGATACCCATTTTGTAGGCCTAATGCAGTGTAGTTTTCTACAACTACTAAATGAGAGTCGGAAGACCGAAGCAATGGCAAGGAAACCTGGGGAACACCTTGGAGTGTAACACACCATCTCTCTCCACCCGATACCCAATTTGTAGGCCTAATGCAGTGTAGTTTTCTACAACTACTAAACGAGAGTCGGAAGACCGAAGCAATGGCAAGGAAACCTGGGGAACACCTTGGAGTGTAACACACCATCTCTCTCCACCCGATACCCATTTTGTAGGCCTAATGCAGTGTAGTTTTCTACAACTACTAAACGAGAGTCGGAAGACCGAAGCAATGGCAAGGAAACCTGGGGAACACCTTGGAGTGTAACACACCATCTCTTTCCACCCGATACCCAATTTGTAGGCCTAATGCAGTGTAGTTTTCTACAACTACTAAACGAGAGTCGGAAGACCGAAGCAATGGCAAGGAAACCTGGGGAACACCTTGGAGTGTAACACACCATCTCTGTCCACCCGATACCCATTTTGTAGGCCTAATGCAGTGTAGTTTTCTACAACTACTAAACGAGAGTCGGAAGACCGAAGCAATGGCAAGGAAACCTGGGGAACACCTTGGAGTGTAACACACCATCTCTCTCCACCCGATACCCAATTTGTAGGCCTAATGCAGTGTAGTTTTCTACAACTACTAAACGAGAGTCGGAAGACCGAAGCAATGGCAAGGAAACCTGGGGAACACCTTGGAGTGTAACACACCATCTCTCTCCACCCGATACCCATTTTGTAGGCCTAATGCAGTGTAGTTTTCTACAACTACTAAACGAGAGTCGGAAGACCGAAGCAATGGCAAGGAAACCTGGGGAACACCTTGGAGTGTAACACACCATCTCTCTCCACCCGATACCCAATTTGTAGGCCTAATGCAGTGTAGTTTTCTACAACTACTAAACGAGAGTCGGAAGACCGAAGCAATGGCAAGGAAACCTGGGGAACACCTTGGAGTGTAACACACCATCTCTCTCCACCCGATACCCATTTTGTAGGCCTAATGCAGTGTAGTTTTCTACAACTACTAAACGAGAGTCGGAAGACCAAAGCAATGGCAAGGAAACCTGGGGAACACCTTGGAGTGTAACACACCATCTCTCTCCACCCGATACCCATTTTGTAGGCCTAATGCAGTGTAGTTTTCTACAACTACTAAACGAGAGTCGGAAGACCGAAGCAATGGCAAGGAAACCTGGGGAACACCTTGGAGTGTAACACACCATCTCTCTCCACCCCATACCCAATTTGTAGGCCTAATGCAGCCTACTTTCCAACAACTACTAAACGAGAGCATGAAGATCGAAGCTCAGGAAAGGCAACCTGGGGAACACCTTGGAGTGTAACACACCCTCTCTCTACACCACGGAAGGGCTGATTCTTAGGAAGGAAGGCTGTCGGAAAGAAGCAGGGCGCGTCCGAGGGTGATTATATTCTTATTAGGTATATACTCACCCTCGGACGCGCCCTGCTTCTTTATTTGTAATGAATGTTTATTTGCAATGTGGTTTTGACTTACTCTATTTTTTTGGTAAATAATGATTTTATTATTTTCATTGTTCTGCATCTTCTTGGCAATAATATAAAGAAGACGCGACAGGACAACACTCGGTGGATGCCATATCTGTGTTTTAAATTGAAAAAAACTTTCAGTTAACTACTTGCAGGAGAAAGTTATTGTAGCTGGTGGCCATTTTTAGTACTGTACCAGATTTTTGTTGTATGTGTTTGTTTTTAATGTTAAAATGTCTGCATTTGATATCTCTCCAGTATTTTCTTTTTTATAAGCAAAATACTTATTTTTATATTTTCTGATGTTGGTTCAAGGGGTACACGGGCAGCAGTAGACAGGTCAGTGGAGGCCTAGTGGAAGGAGGGACCGCAGACAGGCTTCGAAGCCCTAACATAATAAATTGGGCTGGCTGTAGGCAATTTAAAATTGGTTCCAGGGGAACCCGGGCAGCAGTAGACAGGTCAGTGGAGGCCTAGTGGAAGGAGGGACCGCAGACAGGCTTCGAAGCCCTAACATAATAAATTGGGCTGGCTGTAGGCAATTTAAAATTGGTTCCAGGGGAACACGGGCGGCAGTAGACAGGTCAGTGGAGGCCTAGTGGAAAGAGGGACCGCAGACAGGCTTCGAAGCCCTAACATAATAAATTGGGCTGGCTGTAGGCAATTTAAAATTGGTTCCAGGGGAACACGGGCGGCAGTAGACAGGTCAGTGGAGGCCTAGTGGAAGGAGGGACCGCAGACAGGCTTCGAAGCCCTAACATAATAAATTGGGCTGGCTGTAGGCAATTTAAAATTGGTTCCAGGGGAACACGGGCGGCAGTAGACAGGTCAGTGGAGGCCTAGTGGAAGGAGGGACCGCAGACAGGCTTCGAAGCCCTAACATAATAAATTGGGCTGGCTGTAGGCAATTTAAAATTGGTTCCAGGGGAACACGGGCGGCAGTAGCCAGGTCAGTGTAGTAGTAGTGGAAAGAACGGCCCGCAGACAGGCTTCAAAGGCCTAACATAACAAAAATTGGGCTGTAGGCAATTTAAAATTGGTTCCAGGGGAACACGGGCGGCAGTAGACAGGTCAGTGGAGGCCTAGTGGATGGAGGGACCGCAGACAGGCTTCGAAGCCCTAACATAATAAATTGGGCTGGCTGTAGGCAATTTAAAATTAGTTCCAGGGGAACACGGGCAGCAGTAGACAGGTCAGTGGAGGCCTAGTGGAAGGAGTGACCGCAGACAGGCTTCGAAGGCCTAACATAAGAAAAATGTCAATACAATGGTATTGACAGTGCCAGGCATTGAAGGATGTCAGCGCATAGACTAAACATTGGTGGAGCTGTGAGATAATTTTGCAAGTGGTAGAGCACTGTTTGACCTGGGGGGGGGACTGTCTTGTGGCCGGCGGTACAGGCCCAGGGCCCCTCATATTACAACGGTGTGTCTGACGTTGGGTGCGCACCACCACCGCCAGACACTTTATTGTACTATGAGGGACCTAGTGGCAGTGCCGTCGACCAAAAGCGGGCACACCCACCTCTTCAGACAAACAGTACTCTCACGGGTGCTGGCGCCAAGTGGCGATACCACGGCCCCGTGTGGGGACTTTGGCCATTTAGTGAGGTGTTAACATGTCGGATGCTGGACAATCAGGTGCTGCAAATTACGAGATTGGAAAAGTCGTTCAGAATAGTCCACAGGCAAGACCTTTACATAGGAAAGCTAGGTGTCAGCCGGGCAAGGTGGGGCAAAAGATTTCGAAATCCAGTTGTGGTTCATTTTAATGAAGGTTAGATCATCTACATTTTGGGTAGCCAGACGAGTCCTTTTTTCTGTTAGTATTGAACCTGCAGCACTGAATACTCTTTCTGATAGGACACTAGCTGCCGGGCAAGCAAGCTCCTGCAATGCATATTCTGCCAATTCTGGCCAGGTGTCTAATTTTGATGCCCAGTAATCAAATGGGAATGACGGTTGAGGGAGAACGTCGATAAGGGATGAAAAATAGTTAGTAACCATACTGGACAAATGTCTCCTGTCACTTTGAATTGATGCTGCAGTACCTGTCCTGTCTGCGGTCATAGCAAAATCACTCCACAACCTGGTCAGAAAACCCCTCTGGCCAACGCCACTTCTGATTTCTGCCCCTCTAACTCCTCTGGTCTGCTGGCCCCTGCAGCTCGTGTGAGAACGATCACGGGCGCTGTGTGCAGGGAATGCCAGAAGCAAACGGTCAATAAGAGTTGATTGTTTGGTTGCTAATATTAGTTCCAAGTTCTCATGTGGCATTATATTTTGCAATTTGCCTTTATAGCGAGGATCAAGGAGCCAGGCCAACCAGTAATCGTCATCGTTCATCATTTTAGTTATGCGTGTGTCCCTTTTGAGGATACGTAAGGCATAATCCGCCATGTGGGCCAAAGTTCCAGTTCTCAAATCTGTGGTTGTGCTTGGTTGAGGGGCAGTTTCAGGCAAATCCACGTCACTTGTGTCCCTCCAAAAACCAGAACCCGGCCTTGCCGCGCCAACAATTTCCACTGGCCCCGGAAAAGCTTCTTCATTAAAAATATAATCATCCCCATCATCCTCCTCGTCCTCCTCCTCCTGTTCGCCCGCTACCTCGTCCTGTACACTGCCCTGGCCAGACAATGGCTGACTGTCATCAAGGCTTTCCTCTTCCTCAGCTGCAGACGCCTGATCCTTTATGTGCGTCAAACTTTGCATCAGCAGACGCATTAGGGGGATGCTCATGCTTATTATGGCGTTGTCTGCACTAACCAGCCGTGTGCATTCCTCAAAACACTGAAGGACTTGACACATGTCTTGAATCTTCGACCACTGCACACCTGACAACTCCATGTCTGCCATCCTACTGCCTGCCCGTGTATGTGTATCCTCCCACAAAAACATAACAGCCCGCCTCTGTTCACACAGTCTCTGAAGCATGTGCAGTGTTGAGCTCCACCTTGTTGCAACGTCTATGATTAGGCGATGCTGGGGAAGGTTCAAAGAACGCTGATAGGTCTGCATACGGCTGGAGTGTACGGGCGAACGGCGGATATGTGAGCAAAGTCCACGCACTTTGAGGAGCAGGTCGGATAACCCCGGATAACTTTTCAGGAAGCACTGCACCACCAGGTTTAAGGTGTGAGCCAGGCAAGGAATGTGTTTCAGTTGGGAAAGGGAGATGGCAGCCATGAAATTCCTTCCGTTATCACTCACTACCTTGCCTGCCTCAAGATCTACAGTGCCCAGCCACGACTTCGTTTCTTTCTGCAAGAACTCGGACAGAACTTCCGCGGTGTGTCTGTTGTCGCCCAAACACTTCATAGCCAATACAGCCTGCTGACGTTTGCCAGTAGCTGCCCCATAATGGGAGACCTGGTGTGCAACAGTGGCAGCTGCGGATGGAGTGGTTGTGCGACTGCGGTCTGTGGACGAGGTCTCGCTTCTGCAGGAGGACGAGGAGGAGGAGGAGGGGGTGCGAACGGCTACAGCCAACTGTTTCCTAGACCGTGGGCTAGGCAGAACTGTCCCAAACTTGCTGTCCCCTGTGGACCCTGCATCCACCACATTTACCCAGTGTGCCGTGATGGACACGTAACGTCCCTGGCCATGCCTACTGGTCCATGCATCTGTTGTCAGGTGCACCTTTGTGCTCACACATTGCCTGAGTGCATGGACGATGCACTCTTTAACATGCTGGTGGAGGGTTGGGATGGCTTTTCTGGAAAAAAAGTGTCGACTGGGTAGCTCGTAGCGTGGTACAGCGTAGTCCATCAGGGCTTTGAAAGCTTCGCTTTCAACTAACCGGTAGGGCATCATCTCTAACGAGATTAGTCTAGCTATGTGGGCGTTCAAACCCTGTGTACGCGGATGCGAGGCTAAGTACTTCCTTTTTCTAACCATAGTCTCATGTAGGGTGAGCTGGACTGGAGAGCTGGAGATCGTGGAACTAGCGGGGGTGCCGGTGGACATGGCAGACTGAGAGACGGTGGGAGATGGTATTGTTGCCGCCGGTGCCCTAGATGCAGTGTTTCCTACTACGAAACTGGTGATTCCCTGACCCTGACTGCTTTGGCCTGGCAAAGAAACCTGCACAGATACTGCAGGTGGTGCAGAAAATGGTGGCCCTACACTGCCGGAAGGGATGTTGCGTTGATGACTAGCTTCATTGGCCGAGGGTGCTACAACCTTAAGGGACGTTTGGTAGTTAGTCCAAGCTTGCATGGTGGTTAAATGTCTATGCATGCAACTTGTATTGAGACTTTTCAGATTCTGCCCTCTGCTTAAGGTAGTTGAACATTTTTGACAGATGACTTTGCGCTGATCAATTGGATGTTGTTTAAAAAAATGCCAGACTGCACTCTTTCTAGCATCGGATACCTTTTCAGGCATTGCAGACTGAGCTTTAACTGGATGGCCACGCTGTCCTCCAACAGGTTTTGACTTTGCCACGCGTTTTGGGCAAGATACGGGCCCGGCAGATGGAACCTGTTGCGATGTTGATGCCTGCTGTGGCCCCTCCTCCTCCGCTTCAGAACTGCTGCCGCCTGCACCCTGTTCCCCCAATGGCTGCCAATCGGGGTCAAGAACTGGGTCATCTATTACCTCTTCTTGTAGCTCGTGTGCAACTTCGTCTGTGTCACCGTGTCGGTCGGTGGTATAGCGTTCGTGATGGGGCAACATAGTCTCATCAGGGTCTGATTCTTGATCAGCACCCTGCGAGGGCAATGTTGTTGTCTGAGTCAAAGGACCAGCATAGTAGACTGGCTGTGGCTGTGCATCAGTGCACTCCATGTCAGATTCAACTTGTAATGGGCATGGACTGTTAGCTGCTTCACTTTCTAAGCCAGGGACGGTATGTGTAAAGAGCTCCATGGAGTAACCCGTTGTGTCGCCTGCTGCATTCTTCTCTGTTGTTGTTTTTGCTGAAGAGGACAATGAAGCGACTTGTCCCTGACCGTGAACATCCACTAACGACGCGCTGCTTTGACATTTACCAGTTTCACGAGAGGAGGCAAAAGAGCTAGAGGCTGAGTCAGCAAGATAAGCCAAAACTTGCTCTTGCTCTTGCTGCTCCGGCTTTAAAAGCGGTTTTCCTACTCCCAGAAAAGGGAGCGTTCGAGGCCTTGTGTAGCCAGACGACGAACCTGGCTCCACAGCTCCAGACTTAGGTGCAATATTTTTTTTCCCACGACCACCTGATGCTCCACCACTACCACTACCCTCATTACCAGCTGACAATGAACGCCCCCGGCCACGACCTCTTCCACCAGACTTCCTCATTGTTTTAAAAACGTTACCAAACTAACAGTATTTGTTGCTGTCACACAACTTACACGGTGAGCTATAACTTCAGTATGATTTAGCTACCCCTTTACAGGTGGGTGAGACCACAACGAAAATCAGGCACAATGTTACACACTCTGTTGTTGGTGGCAACAAATGAGAGAGATGCCACACACGCAGGACTGTCACTGAAGCGCAAATGTAAATATTAATCTCCCACTGATTTGTTTGTTTTTTTATAACAGGGAGACTTTAGAAAAAAAAAAATAATTAAAAAAAATGATTTTTTAAGGAAGAATTTATAAACCAAATAAAATGAAATGATTGTTTCAGGGAGAATTTAGAAAACAAAAAAAAAAAAAAAAGACTCTCTATGGCCCACTGAGTGAGAGAGGACGCACACAGGAGTCAGGAGTGGCACACAAGCCCAGAGGCCAATATTTATCTCCCACTGATTGATTTAGTGATTTTTTCAGGTAGATTTTGGAACCCAAATCAAGCAAAAAAATAAATAGGCTTTCTATGGCCCACAATTGGAGAGAGAGAGAGAGATGGCACACCCAGGAGTCAAGACTGGCACACAAGCAGAAAGGGCAATATTAATCTCCCATTGATTTGATTTTTTTTTTTTTCAGGGAGACTTTAGAAAAAAAAATACAAAAAAATGAATTTTTCAGGAAGAATTTAGAAACAAAATAAAATAATATGATTGTTTCAGGGAGAATTTAGAAAACAAAAAAAAAAAATAGGCTTTGTAGGGCCCACTGAGTGAGAGATGACGCACACAGGAGTCAGGAGTGGCACACAAGCCCAGAGGCCAATATTTATCTCCCACTGATTGATTTAGTGATTTTTTCAGGTAGATTTTGGAACCCAAATCAAGCAAAAAAATTAATAGGCTTTCTATGGCCCACAATTGGAGAGAGAGAGAGAGAGAGATGGCACACCCAGGAGTCAAGACTGGCACACAAGCAGAAAGGGCAATATTAATCTCCCACTGATTTGATTTTTTTTTTTTTTCAGGGAGAGTTTAGAAAAAAAAAATACAAAAAAAATGATTTTTTCAGGAATAATTTAGAAACCAAATAAAATAAAATGATTTTTTCAGGGAGAATTTAGAAAACAAATAAAACAAAAAATAGGCTTTCTAGGGCCCACTGAGTGAGAGATGACGCACACAGGAGTCAGGAGTGGCACACAAGCCCAGAGGCCAATATTTATCTCCCACTGATTGATTTATTGATTTTTTCAGGTAGAATTTAGAACCCAAATCAACCCAAAAAATAAATAGGCTTTCTATGGCCCACTATTTGTGAGAGAGATGGCACGCTCAGGACTGGCACACAAGCCCAAAGGCCAATATTAATCTCCCACTGATTGATTTATTGATTTTTTCAGGTAGAATTTAGAACCCAAATCAAGCAAAAAAATTAATAGGCTTTCTATGGCCCACTGAGTGAGAGATGGCACACACAGGAGTCAGCAGTGGCACACAAGCCCTGAGGCCAATATTTTTCTCCCACTGATTGATGTTGTGATTTTTCAGGTAGATTTTGGAACCCAAATCAAGCAAAAAAATAAATAGGCTTTCTATGGCCCACTGAGTGAGAGATGGCACACACAGGAGTAAGGAGTGGCACACAAGCCCTGAGGCCAATATTTTTCTCCCACTGATTGATGTAGTGATTTTTTCAGGTAGATTTTAGAACCCAAATCAAGCAAAAAAATAAATAGGATTTCTATGGCCCACTGAGTGAGAGATGACACAGACAGGGATGGCACTCTAGCAGAAATGCCAATCTTAATCTCCCACAAAAAAAAAAAAAAAAAAAAAAAAGGAACTGTCCTTCAATTACTATCTCCCTGCAGTAATCTCAGCCAGGTATGGCAGGCAGCAATAAGGAGTGGACTGATGCACAAATTAAATAAAAAGTGTGGACAAACAAACAAGATAGCTGTGCAGAAAGGAAGGAACAAGAGGATTTGTGCTTTGAAAAAAGCAGTTGGTTTGCACAGCGGCATACACACAGCAATGCAGCTATCAGGGAGCCTTCTAGGGCAGCCCAATGAGCTACAGCGCTGAGGAAAAAAAAAAAATGTAGCTTCCACTATCCCTGCACACCGAAGGTGGTGTTGGGCAGTGGAAATCGCTACAGCACAAGCGGTTTGGTGGTTAATGGACCCTGTCTAACGCTATCCCTGCTTTTGACGAAGCGGCAGCAACCTCTCCCTAAGCTCAGATCAGCAGCAGTAACATGGCGGTCGGCGGGAACGCCCCTTTATAGCCCCTGTGACGCCGCGGACAGCAAGCCAATCACTGCAATGCCCTTCTCTAAGATGGTGGGGACCAGGACCTATGTCATCACGCTGCCCACACTCTGCGTTTACCTTCATTGGCTGAGAAATGGCGCTTTTCGCGTCATTGAAACGCGACTTTGGCGCGAAAGTCGCGTACCGCATGGCCAACCCCGCACAGGGGTCGGATCGGGTTTCATGAAACCCGACTTTGCCAAAAGTCGGCGACTTTTGAAAATGAACGACCCGTTTCGCTCAACCCTAGTGGGTAGGGCTGGTTCAAGTAATTAGTGGGCCCAGGAAATCTGGACCACGTCACGGCAGTGGAGCAGGGAGAGGTAAGTATTTCAACTTTGCAAGTGCTGTGAACCTGAGCAAGCAGGGGGGGCCCACTCGTTGGCATTGGCACTGGCACAGGGCCCCTCAAAGTACAGCGGTGTGTTTGCACGGCGGGGGCGCCTCCCACCGGCAGCAACACTTTCGCGTACTATGAGAGGCCCTGTGCCAGTGACGTCGCCAACTAGTATTCCTCCCCCCACCTGATGAAGGAACCTGCACTTTCATCTGCACCTTCCTCTTTGTCCCCGTGTAAGGTGGTATGGTATGCGGGAAGAGCAACCTGACTTTCAGCAGGGTCACAATGTTGTTGTGTAGCGTGCACGGGGAATGTTGCGTTATGGGTCAATGTACCTGCAGACTCATCTATCACTGGCTGGGCAATGGGCAGGATGAGGAGGAAACACAGATATAGGCCCAAAGAATAAAGTTGGCTAAATGCAGTTCAAAATTGGTAACACAGGAATAACCAGGGGGCATTGCAGTGGAGGACAACTGGAATGAGAGGCTGACACAGAGAGTAGGCCCAAATCAGTAAGTAGTCGAAATGCAGTTCAAAATTGGCAACCGTAGTAAACAGGCGGCACAGCTTTGTTCAGTGGAGGAGAACAGCAAGGAGTGGCAGACACCGATAGTAGGCCCCAACCCAACTAGTAGGCCAAATGCAGTCTAACATTAACAACTACTTAACGAGCGCCTGAAAACGGAATTTCAGGACAGGAAACCAGGAGAACAGCAAGGAGTGGCAGACACCGATAGTAGGCCCCAAACCAACTAGTACGCCAAATGCAGTTGTTCCGTTTAACCACAATTTAATGAGAGCCTGAAGATAGAAGTTCAGGAAAGGCAACCTGGAGAACACCTTGGAGTGGAACACACCATCTCTCTACACCCCATACCCAATTTGTAGGCCTAATGCAGTGTAGTTTCCAAGAACTACTAAACGAGAGTCGGAAGATCGAAGCTCAGGAAAGGCAACCTGGAGAACACCTTGGAGTGGAACACACCATCTCTCTACACCCCATACCCAATTTGTAGGCCTAATGCAGTGTAGTTTCCAAGAACTACTAAACGAGAGCCGGAAGATCGAAGCTCAGGAAAGGCAACCTGGAGAACACCTTGGAGTGGAACACACCATCTCTCTACACCCCATACCCAATTTGTAGGCCTAATGCAGTGTAGTTTCCAAGAACTACTAAACGAGAGCCGGAAGATCGAAGCTCAGGAAAGGCAACCTGGAGAACACCTTGGAGTGGAACACACCATCTCTCTACACCCCATACCCAATTTGTAGGCCTAATGCAGTGTAGTTTCCAACAACTACTAAACGAGAGCCGGAAGATCGAAGCTCAGGAAAGGCAACCTGGGGAACACCTTGGAGTGTAACACACCATCTCTCTCCACCAGATACCCATTTTTTAGGCCTAATGCAGTGTAGTTTTCTACAACTACTAAACGAGAGTCGGAAGACCGAAGCAATGGCAAGGAAACCTGGGGAACACCTTGGAGTGTAACACACCATCTCTCTCCACCCCATACCCAATTTGTAGGCCTAATGCAGCCTAATTTCCGACAACTACTAAACGAGAGCATGAAGATCGAAGCTCAGGAAAGGCAACCTGGGGAACACCTTGGAGTGTAACAAACCCTCTCTCTACACCATGGAAGGGCTGATTCTTAGGAAGGAAGGCTGTCGGAAAGAAGCAGGGCGCGTCCGAGGGTGAATATATTCTTATTAGGTATATACTCACCCTCGGACGCGCCCTGCTTCTTTATTTGTAATGAATGTTTATTTGCAATGTGGTTTTGACTTACTCTATTTTTTTGGTAAATAATGATTTTATTATTTTCATTGTTTTGCATCTTCTTGGCAATAATATAAAGAAGATGCGACAGGACAACACTCGGTGGATGCCATATCTGTGTTTTAAATTGAAAAAAACTTTCAGTTAACTACTTGCAGGAGAAAGTTATTGTAGCTGATGGCCATTTTTAGTACTGTACCAGATTTTTGTTGTATGTGTTTGTTTTTAATGTTAAAATGTCTGCATTTGATATCTCTCCAGTATTTTCTTTTTTATAAGCAAAATACTTATTTTTATATTTTCTGATGTTGGTTCCAGGGGTACACGGGCAGCAGTGGTGTGGTCAGTGGAGGCGTAGTGGAAGGAGTGACCGCAGACAGGCATCGAAGGCCTAAAATAATAACACATGGCTGTAGGCAATTTTAAATGGGTTCCAGGGGTACACGGGCAGCAGTGGTGTGGTCAGTGGAGGCCTAGTGGAAGGAGTGACCGCAGACAGGCATCGAAGGCCTAAAGTAAAAAAATTGGGCTGGCTGTAGGCAATTTTAAATTGGTTCCAGGGGTACACGGGCAGCAGTGGTGTGGTCAGTGGAGGCCTAGTGGAAGGAGTGACCGCAGACAGGCGTCGAAGGCCTAAAATAATAACACATGGCTATAGGCAATTGTAAATTGGTTCCAGGGGTACACGGGCAGCAGTGGCCTGGTCAGTGTAGTAGTAGTAGAAAGAACGGACCGCAGACAGGCATCGAAGGCCTAAAATAAAAAAATTGGGCTGGCTGTAGGCAATTTTAAATTGGTTCCAGGGGTACACGGGCAGCAGTGGTGTGGTCAGTGGAGGCATATTGTAAGGAGTGACCGCAGACAGGCATCGAAGGCCTAAAATAATAACTCATGGCTGTAGGCAATTTTAAATTGGTTCCAGGGGTACACGGGCAGCAGTGGTGTGGTCAGTGGAGGCATATTGTAAGGAGTGACCGCAGACAGGCATCGAAGGCCTAAAATAATAACACATGGCTGTAGGCAATTTTAAATTGGTACCAGGGGTACACGGGCAGCAGTGGCCTGGTCAGTGTAGTAGTAGTGGAAAGAATGGACCGCAGACAGGCATCGAAGGCCTAGAATAAAAAAATTGGGCTGGCTGTAGGCAATTTTAAATTGCTTCCAGGGGTACACGGGCAGCAGTGGTGTGGTCAGTGGAGGCATATTGTAAGGAGTGACCGCAGACAGGCATCGAAGGCCTAAAATAATAACACATGGCTGTAGGCAATTTTAAATTGGTTCCAGGGGTACACAGGCAGCAGTGGCCTGGTCAGTGTAGTAGTAGTAGAAAGAATGGACCGCAGACAGGCATCGAAGGCCTAAAATAAAAAAATTGGGCTGGCTGTAGGCAATTTTAAATTGGTTCCAGGGGTACACGGGCAGCAGTGGTGTGGTCAGTGGAGGCGTAGTGGAAGGAGTGACCGCAGACAGGCATCGAAGGCCTAAAATAATAACACATGGCTGTAGGCAATTTTAAATTGGTTCCAGGGGTACACGGGCAGCAGTGGTGTGGTCAGTGGAGGCATATTGTAAGGAGTGACCGCAGACAGGCATCGAAGGCCTAAAATAATAACACATGGCTGTAGGCAATTTTAAATTGGTTCCAGGGGTACACGGGCAGCAGTGGCCTGGTCAGTGTAGTAGTAGTGGAAAGAATGGACCGCAGACAGGCATCGAAGGCCTAGAATAAAAACATTGGGCTGGCTGTAGGCAATTTTAAATTGGTTCCAGGGGTACACGGGCAGCAGTGGTGTGGTCAGTGGAGGCATATTGTAAGGAGTGACCGCAGACAGGCATCGAAGGCCTAAAATAATAACACATGGCTGTAGGCAATTTTAAATTGGTTCCAGGGGTACACGGGCAGCAGTGGCCTGGTCAGTGTAGTAGTAGTAGAAAGAACGGACCGCAGACAGGCATCGAAGGCCTAAAATAAAAAAATTGGGCTGGCTGTAGGCAATTTTAAATTGGTTCCAGGGGTACACGGGCAGCAGTGGTGTGGTCAGTGGAGGCATAGTGGAAGGAGTGACCGCAGACAGGCTTCGAAGGCCTAACATAACAAAAATGTCAATACAATGGTATTGTCAGTGGCAGGCATTGAAGGATGTCAGCGCATAGACTAAACATTGGTGGAGCTGTGAGATAATTTTGCAAGTGGTAGAGCACTGTTTGAGCTGGGGGGGGGGGAACTGTCTTGTGGCTGGCGGTACAGGCCCAGGGCCCCTCATATTACAACGGTGTGTCTGACGTTGGGTGCGCACCACCACCGCCAGAGACACTTTATTGTACTAGGAGGGACCCAGTGGCAGTGCCGTCGACCAAAAGCGGGCACACCCACCTCTTCAGACAAACAGCACTCTCACGGGTGCTGTCGCCAAGTGTCGATACCATGGCCCCGTGTGGGGAGTTTGGCCATTTAGTGAGGTGTAAACATGTCGTATGCTGGACAATCAGGTGCAGAAAATTACGAGATTGGAAAAGGCATTCAGAATAGTCCACAGGCAAGACCTTTTCATAGGAAAGCTAGGTGTCGGCCGGGCAAGGTGGGGCAAAAGATTTCGAAATCCAGTTGTGGTTCATTTTAATGGAGGTTAGATCATCTACATTTTGGGTAGCCAGACGAGACCTTTTTTCTGTTAGTATTGAACCTGCAGCACTGAATACTCTTTCTGATAGGACACTAGCTGCCGGGCAAGCAAGCTCCTGCAATGCATATTCTGCCAATTCTGGCCAGGTGTCTAATTTTGATGCCCAGTAATCAAATGGGAATGACGGTTGAGGGAGAACATCGATAAGGGATGAAAAATAGTTTGTAACCATACTGGACAAATGTTGTCTCCTGTCACTTTGAATTGATGCTGCAGTACCTGTCCTGTCTGCGGTCATAGCAAAATCACTCCATAACCTGGTCAGAAAACCCCTCTGGCCAACGCCACTTCTGATTTCTGCCCCTCTAACTCCTCTGGTCTGCTGGCCCCTGCAGCTCGTGTGAGAACGATCACGGGCGCTGTGTGCAGGGAATGCCAGAAGCAAACGGTCAACAAGAGTTGATTGTTTGGTTGCTAATATTAGTTCCAAGTTCTCATGTGGCATTATATTTTGCAATTTGCCTTTATAGCGAGGATCAAGGAGGCAGGCCAACCAGTAATCGTCATCGTTCATCATTTTAGTTATGCGTGTGTCCCTTTTGAGGATACGTAAGGCATAATCCGCCATGTGGGCCAAAGTTCCAGTTCTCAAATCTGTGGTTGTGCTTGGTTGAGGGGCAGTTTCAGGCAAATCCACGTCACTTGTGTCCCTCCAAAAACCAGAACCCGGCCTTGCTGCACCAACAATTTCCAGTGGCCCCGGAAAAGCTTCCTCATTAAAAATATAATCATCCCCATCATCCTCCTCGTCCTCCTCCTCCTCTTCGCCCGCTAACTCGTCCTGTACACTGCCCTGGCCAGACAATGGCTGACTGTCATCAAGGCTTTCCTCTTCCTCAGCTGCAGACGCCTGATCCTTTATGTGCGTCAAACTTTGCATCAGCAGACGCATTAGGGGGATGCTCATGCTTATTATGGCGTTGTCTGCACTAACCAGCCGTGTGCATTCCTCAAAACACTGAAGGACTTGACACATGTCTTGAATCTTCGACCACTGCACACCTGACAACTCCATGTCTGCCATCCTACTGCCTGCCCGTGTATGTGTATCCTCCCACAAAAACATAACAGCCCGCCTCTGTTCGCACAGTCTCTGAAGCATGTGCAGTGTTGAGTTCCACCTTGTTGCAACGTCTATGATTAGGCGATGCTGGGGAAGGTTCAAAGAACGCTGATAGGTCTGCATACGGGTGGAGTGTACGGGCGAACGGCGGATATGTGAGCAAAGTCCACGCACTTTGAGGAGCAGGTCGGATAACCCCGGATAACTTTTCAGGAAGCACTGCACCACCAGGTTTAAGGTGTGAGCCAGGCAAGGAATGTGTTTCAGTTGGGAAAGGGAGATGGCAGCCATGAAATTCCTTCCGTTATCACTCACTACCTTGCCTGCCTCAAGATCTACAGTGCCCAGCCACGACTGCGTTTCTTTCTGCAAGAACTCGGACAGAACTTCCGCGGTGTGTCTGTTGTCGCCCAAACACTTCATAGCCAATACAGCCTGCTGACGTTTGCCAGTAGCTGCCCCATAATGGGAGACCTGGTGTGCAACAGTGGCAGCTGCGGATGGAGTGGTTGTGCGACTGCGGTCTGTGGACGAGCTCTCGCTTCTGCAGGAGGACGAAGAGGAGGAGGAGGGGGTGCGAACGGCTACAGCCAACTGTTTCCTAGACCGTGGGCTAGGCAGAACTGTCCCAAACTTCCTGTCCCCTGTGGACCCTGCATCCACCACATTTACCCAGTGTGCCGTGATGGACACGTAACGTCCCTGGCCATGCCTACTGGTCCATGCATCTGTTGTCAGGTGCACCTTTGTGCTCACAGATTGCCTGAGTGCATGGACGATGCGCTCTTTAACATGCTGGTGGAGGGCTGGGATGGCTTTTCTGGAAAAAAAGTGTCGACTGGGTAGCTCGTAGCGTGGTACAGCGTAGTCCATCAGGGCTTTGAAAGCTTCGCTTTCAACTAACCGGTAGGGCATCATCTCTAACGAGATTAGTCTAGCTATGTGGGCATTCAAACCCTGTGTACGCGGATGCGAGGCTAAGTACTTCCTTTTTCTAACCATAGTCTCATGTAGGGTGAGCTGGACTGGAGAGCTGGAGATCGTGGAACTAGCGGGGGTGCCGGTGGACATGGCAGACTGAGAGACGGTGGGAGATGGTATTGTTGCCGCCGGTGCCCTAGATGCAGTGTTTCCTACTACAAAACTGGTGATTCCCTGACCCTGACTGCTTTGGCCTGGCAAAGAAACCTGCACAGATACTGCAGGTGGTGCGGAAAATGGTGGCCCTACACTGCCGGAAGGGATGTTGCGTTGCTGACTAGCTTCATTGGCCGAGGGTGCTACAACCTTAAGGGACGTTTGGTAGTTAGTCCAGGCTTGCAAATGCATGGTGGTTAAATGTCTATGCATGCAACTTGTATTGAGACTTTTCAGATTCTGTCCTCTGCTTAAGGTAGTTGAACATTTTTGACAGATGACTTTGCGCTGATCAATTGGATGTTGTTTAAAAAAATGCCAGACTGCACTCTTTCTAGCATCGGATACCTTTTCAGGCATTGCAGACTGAGCTTTAACCGGATGGCCACGCTGTCCTCCAACAGGTTTTGGCTTTGCCACGCGTTTTGGGCAAGATACGGGCCCGGCAGATGGAACCTGTTGCGATGTTGATGCCTGCTGCGGCCCCTCCTCCTCCGCTTCAGAACTGCTGCCGCCTGCACCCTGTTCCCCCAATGGCTGCCAATCGAGGTCAAGAACTGGTTCATCTATTACCTCTTCTTGTAGCTCCTGTGCAACTTCGTCTGTGTCACCGTGTTGGTCGGTGGTATAGCGTTCGTGATGGGGCCACATAGTCTCATCAGGGTCTGATTCTTGATCATTACCCTGCGAGGGCAATGTTGTGGTCTGAGTCAAAGGACCAGCATAGTAGTCTGGCTGTGGCTGTGCATCAGTGCACTCCATGTCAGATTCAACTTGTAATGGGCATGGACTGTTAACTGCTTCACTTTCTAAGCCAGGGACGGTATGTGTAAAGAGCTCCATGGAGTAACCCGTTGTGTCGCCTGCTGCATTCTTCTCTGTTGTTGTTTTTGCTGAAGAGGACAAGGAAGCGACTTGTCCCTGACCGTGAACATCCACTAACGACGCGCTGCTTTGACATTTACCAGTTTCACGAGAGGAGGCAAAAGAGCTAGAGGCTGAGTCAGCAAGATAAGCCAAAACTTGCTCTTGCTGCTCCGGCTTTAAAAGCGGTTTTCCTACTCCCAGAAAAGTGAGCGTTCGAGGCCTTGTGTAGCCAGACGACGAACCTGGCTCCACAGCTCCAGACTTAGGTGCAATATTTTTTTTCCCACGACCAGCTGATGCTCCACCACTACCACTACCCTCATTACCAGCTGACAATGAACGCCCCCGGCCACGACCTCTTCCACCAGACTTCCTCATTGTTTTAAAAACGTAAACAAACTAACGGTATTTGTTGCTGTCACACAAATTACACGGTGAGCTATAACTTCAGTATGATTTAGCTACCCCTTTACAGGTGAGTGAGACCACAACGAAAATCAGGCACAATGTTACACACTCTGTTGTTGGTGGCAACAAATGAGAGAGATGCCACGCACGCAGGACTGTCACTGAAGCACAAATGTAAATATTAATCTCCCACTGTTTTTTTTTTTTTTTTTTTTTCAGGGAGACTTTAGGAAAAAAAAATAATAGAATAAAATGATTTTTTCAGGAAGAATTTAGAAACCAAATAAAATAAAATGATTTTTTTCAGGGAGAATTTAGAAAACAAATAAAACAAAAAAAGGCTTTCTATGGCCCACTGAGTGAGAGATGACGCACACAGGAGTCAGGAGTGGCACACAAGCCCAGAGGCCAATATTTATCTCCCACTGATTGATGTAGTGATTTTTTCAGGTAGATTTTGGAACCCAAATCAAGCTAAAAAAATAAATAGGCTTTCTATGGCCCACAATTGGAGAGAGAGAGAGAGATGGCACACCCAGGAGTCAAGACTGGCACACAAGCAGAAAGGGCAATATTAATCTCCCACTGATTTTTTTTTTTTTTTTTTTCAGGGAGACTTTAGGAAAAAAAATAATAGAATAAAATGATTTTTTCAGGAAGAATTTAGAAACCAAATAAAATAAAATGATTTTTTCAGGGAGAATTTAGAAAACAAATAAAACAAAAAAAGGCTTTCTATGGCCCAATGAGTGAGAGATGACGCACACAGGAGTCAGGAGTGGCACACAAGCCCAGAGGCCAATATTTATCTCCCACTGATTGATGTAGTGATTTTTTCAGGTAGATTTTGGAACCCAAATCAAGCTAAAAAAATAATAGGCTTTCTATGGCCCACAATTGGAGAGAGAGAGAGAGATGGCACACCCAGGAGTCAAGACTGGCACACAAGCAGAAAGGGCAATATTAATCTCCCACTGATTTGGTTTTTTTTTTTTTTTTCAGGGAGACTTTAGGAAAAAAAATAATAGAATAAAATGATTTTTTCAGGAAGAATTTAGAAACCAAATAAAATAAAATGATTTTTTCAGGGAGAATTTAGAAAACAAATAAAACAAAAAAAGGCTTTCTATGGCCCACTGAGTGAGAGATGACGCACACAGGAGTCAGGAGTGGCACACAAGCCCAGAGGCCAATATTTATCTCCCACTGATTGATGTAGTGATTTTTTCAGGTAGATTTTGGAACCCAAATCAAGCTAAAAAAATAATAGGCTTTCTATGGCCCACAATTGGAGAGAGAGAGAGAGATGGCACACCCAGGAGTCAAGACTGGCACACAAGCAGAAAGGGCAATATTAATCTCCCACTGATTGATTTATTGATTTTTTCAGGTAGAATTTAGAACCCAAATAAAGTAAAAAAAAAAAAAATGGTCTTTCTATGGCCCACTGAGTGAGTGATGATGCACACAGGAGTAAGGAGTGGCACACAAGCCCTGAGGCCAATATTTTTCTCCCACTGATTGATGTAGTGATTTTTTCAGGTACATTTTAGAACCCAAATCAAGCAAAAAAATAAATAGGCTTTCTATGGCCCACTATTTGTGAGAGAGATGGCACGCTCAGGACTGGCACACAAGCCCAGAGGCCAATATTAATCTCCCACTTTTTTTTTTTTTTGTTCCAGGGAAAATTTATAAACCCAATAAAAAAAATAATGAATAGGCTTTCTATGGCCCACTATCTGAGAGAGAGAGATGGCACGCTTAGGACTGGCACACAAGCCCAAAGGCCAATATTAATCTCCCACTGATTGATTTATTGATTTTTTCAGGTAGAATTTAGAACCCAAATAAAGCAAAAAAAAAAAAAATGGGCTTTCTATGGCCCACTGAGTGAGTGATGATGCACACAGGAGTCAGGAGTAGCACACAAGCCCTGAGGCCAATATTTTTCTCCCACTGATTGATGTAGTGATTTTTTCAGGTAGATTTTATAACCCAAATCAAGCAAAAAATAGGCTTTCTATGGCCCACTGACTGAGAGATGGCACACACAGGGATGGCACTCTAGCAGAAATGTCAATCTTAATCTCCCACAAAAAAAAAAAAAAAAAACAGGGAGTGTCCTTCAATTACTATCTCCCTGCAGTAATCTCAGCCAGGTATGGCAGGCAGCAATAAGGAGTGGACTGATGCACAAATTAAATAAAAAGTGTGTACAAACAAAAAAAGATAGCTGTGCAGAAAGGAAGGAACAAGAGGATTTGTGCTTTGAAAAAAGCAGTTGGTTTGCACAGCGGCGTACACACAGCAATGCAGCTATCAGGGAGCCTTCTAGGGCAGCCCAATGAGCTACAGCGCTGAGGGGAAAAAAAAAAATAATGTAGCTTCCACTGTCCCTGCACACCGAAGGTGGTGTTGGGCAGTGGAAATCGCTACAGCACAAGCGGTTTGGTGGTTAATGGACCCTGCCTAACGCTATCCCTGCTTCTGACGAAGCGGCAGCAACCTCTCCCTAAGCTCAGATCAGCAGCAGTAAGATGGCGGTCGGCGGGAACGCCCCTTTATAGCCCCTGTGACGCCGCAGACAGCAAGCCAATCACTGCAATGCCCTTCTCTAAGATGGTGGGGACCAGGACCTATGTCATCACACTGCCCACACTCTGCGTTTACCTTCATTGGCTGAGAAATGGCGCTTTTCGCGTCAATGAAACGCGACTTTGGCGCGAAAGTCGCGTACCGCATGGCCGACCCCGCACAGGGGTCGGATCGGGTTTCATGAAACCCGACTTTGCCAAAAGTCGGCGAATTTTGAAAATGAACGACCCGTTTCGCTCAACCCTATCCAGGAGAGAGACACGAAGGGAAGGATATTGTGGAACAGTGTAAACGAGATCAGCACAAAGGAGAGGCAGTAAGAGTCGTGCCGAGAGAGGAAGGCGCGTAGTCGGTGGCCGGATCACCGTAGGAGTAACTGACTTCAGGCCTTACTTCAAATTCCGCTGGACAGTTAATCATAGGTTGGCTGTCTACCTTTTACACCTACGAAGACATAGGGGGCAACATTGGGAGAGGGGCATCTCTAGGGTCCCGGAAGACCTCCAAGCCTTCCCGTCAAACGGGTGGCATCCTAGCCATAACATATCTGGGGGACGTTAGAAACTAGTAACATCTGGAACCAAAGAACGAGAGAGAGAGAAAGCTGTAGAGGACGAACGAACGAGAGCAGCAGTTGTGAGGACTATTCCGAATGCTCAGCAGGGTAGGACTACAACACACAGGCGCTATTGGTAGGCTACGATTTCCATCTGCGAAGGAAACTCTGGATGTGCCCATCGGACCGACCGGTCTCTGATAGCCCGGTTGAACGTGCTTTGGACTGAGGATATTGAAGCCTTCAGTAAAGAGGTAAAGAGACTGCAACCTTGTGTCCTCGTTATTGCCTGCACCTCACACCATTACCATCTACCTTACTGGGAAGCCCTGGGGACACACTTCACCTGTGGGAAATTATACCATCCAGCTGCCATTCCATCACCCCAGCAGACCTCACAGCAGCGTCGGTCACCCTGACCGAACACCACAGGTGGCGTCACGAACCCCTGACAGACTGTACCACCACCTTTATTGGATGCCCCTTAGCAGGGTCGCGGACCGGGCCTAGCCACCGTGACAGCCTTAGCACCGAACCAGAGAGGCCCGGTACCGAAATGCGTGGCCCTGTGTCTGGGGGCGCTCCAATCGCGTATCACATTTTGACACAGCAAAAAAAAAAAATGCAAAAAGTGCAAGATAGGAACTTGAGAGACTTATGTTTTGGTTGTTCTTTGTTTTTTTTTCTGTAATTTAAGGCCCCTATTTATCACTGTTCAACCATTTGAGGTTTACAGGGAAGTCCAGACTTCCATCTCTCAGGGAAGTGAAAGATCGGGCAGATAGAATTTCAACAACCAATCTTTTTACTTTGAGTGAAGATAAGCTGCTGCCAGACACAACTTTCTCCGTTTTGCCCATTTAACAACACAGCAATGCTTGGCTAAGCCATCTTGCGTATGGTTCTGTAAAGGTGAAGAAGATGACTGAACACTAGTGATGGGCGAGCACTAAAATGCTCGGGTGCTCGTTGCTCGGGTCGAGCAAATTGGAATATTAATGTAAGTCTATGGGAAGCCCGAGCATTTTAGGGTCTAAAAACATCGGAAATTGATGGGAACAGTGCTCAAAAGACATTGGAACACCAAGGGGAAGACTTCTGGAAGCATTTCTGACTCCCAGGTCACTGCTGTGAACAATGTTGTCAGTCTAACGCCACTTTTCCAGGCGCACAATAAAACATACAAATAAAACCAAAATGGATTTTTCAGGACAATATATTAAGGAACATCCTTGCCAGGGTAATGATTTGTATGTAAGGCAAAATAAATTACCCCCCCAAAAAATGTTTCTCAACCACTTGGGCTATGTTCAGACGTAGCGTTTTGATGCGTTTTTCAACTTTAGCATTGTTTTCAACCAATACAAATGCATTCACTGGGAAACGTCATTGTAACATTTTACAACCTTAGCTGGCCATGTGGTGTGTGACACATCATCAGACACATCTTGTTTCATTTATGAAGGAGGGACTGTTAAAGGGGGAGGGCCATCAAGCGGACTTTAATATTCTTAAAGGGACAGCAGTTATTCCTCACTATTCTTATAGAGCCATCAGCCGACTATGCTTTGTTGTTCCCATTATTAAACAGTGGGTCCCTTATACTGTTATTGCCTATGCATGTAAGTCCTGCCCCAAATTCGGATGCACCCCAATAACCCAAAAAACAGACATCCTGGCAGGCTCCATGAAACCAAAGCTCCCATTATTACACATTTGGTACTCCCATACTGTTTGAATATGCATGTAATGCAAGGCCTGGCTCTGGTTTGAACAGACATGGTGGATGGCCACATGAAACCAAAGTTCCCATTATTATTTATTTGGTACTTCATACTGTTTCCCTATGCATTGAATGAAAAACCTGGCCTGCTCCAAAGTTACTCGCACCCCAAAAACATTTTGAACAGATGTGGTGGATGGCCACATGATACCAAAGTTCCCATTATTATGATTTCTCTATTCCTATACAGTTTGCCCATGAGGTTAATGCAAGACCTCCTACAAATTTGGACGCACCCCAATAACCCCAACAACTGACATCCTAGTGGATGTAGTAGTGGATGTAAAACATTCAAGAGAGAAAATGAGCAAAAACCTTGCTGTAGCTAAGTAAATAAAAAGCAAAAAGTGAATTTAAGGAACACAGAGTTTTTAGTAATACTGTTTTTGAAAAATAGCATAAAAGCCATCCCACCACGACAAGGTAACTTTGATTGGGACGGTCCTACATTGTCTAATATTAAAACCTTACCTTGTGTCAAGTGGGATGGCTTTTATGCTATTTGTGATCAATAACAGTGTGTTTTTTCTTTGTATTATTGCATTCTGTGAAAGCCGGGGTGTGGCCTCCCTGTTTCTGAGCTAGATATTATATATAAGTCTTCCTCAGACTGGTGTTTCACTGGTTGGGCCAAGTCCATTTGTCTGTCCTTATTCACACTGAGGTCAACATTGACACATGGTAAGGTTTTGATATAATACAGGGCAGGACCGTCCCGATCAGGGTTACCTTGTCGTGCTGCGATGGCTTTTTATGCTATTTTTGATCAAAAACAGTATTACTAAAAACTCTGTGTTATTTAAATGCACTTTTTTCTTTTTATTTACTTAGTTACAGCAGCGTTTTTGCTCATTTTTACTCTTGAAGGTTTTATATGTTTTATGGCCAATGTGAACATGCGCTTATGAGCTGCATGTGTACCAACTTAAGTGAAGCTCAATTTTTGTATTGTTTCAACATAGTGGATGGGCACATGAAACCAAAGTTCCCATTATTAGGAAGTTGGTACTCCCATACTGTTTGACTATGCAGTGAATTGCAGTGTTAAGCCTGAAGAACCTGCATTAGAGAATTGAAGTGTTGAGGATGAAGACCCAAAAGTGGAGAATTGCATTGTTAAAGTAGCTGAACAAACCCCTACAGTTCCCACTATTAGGAACTGGGCCTCCCATACTGTTTGGCTATGCAGCGAATGCAAGACTTGCCCCATTATTTGCACGCATCCCAATCCCCCTTGCAAGAAACGTGCAGGAGGGCCCCATAAAAAATTGCCCCTGGGGGTGCACATCAACATAATGTGCAAACATTTTTTTACGGGCATCATAAACACCCTTTAACCCCTTCATGACCTTGGGATTTATCGTTTTTCCGTGTTCGTTTTTCACTCCCCTCCTTCCCAGAGCTATAACTTTTTTATTTTTCCGTCAATTTGGCCATGTGAGGGCTTATTTTTTGCGGGACGAGTTGTAATTTTGAACAACATCATTGGTTTTAGCATGTCGTGTACTAGAAAACAGGAAAAAAATTCCAAGTGCGGTGAAATTGCAAAAAAAAGTGCAATCCCACACTTGTTTTTTATTTGGCTTTTTTGCTAGGTTCACTAAATGCTAAAACTGACCTGCCATTATGATTCTCAAGGTCAGTACGAGTTCATAGATACCTAACATGACTAGGTTATTTTTTATCTAAGTGGTGAAAAAAAATTCCAAACTTTGCTAAAAAAAAAAAAAAATTGCGCCATTTTCCGATTCTCGTAGCGTCTCCATTTTTCGTGATCTGGGGTCGGTTGAGGGCTTATTTTTTGCGTGCCGAGATGACGTTTTTAATGATAGAATTTTGGTGCAGATGCGTTCTTTTGATCGCCCGTTATTGCATTTTAATGCAATTTCGCGGCGACCTAAAAAACGTAATTCTGGCGTTTCAAATTTTTTTCTCGCTATGCCGTTTAGCGATCAGGTTAATGCGTTTTTTTAATTGATAGATCGGGCGATTCTGAGCGCGGCGATACCAAACATGTGTAGATTTGATTTTTTTTTTATTGATTTATTTTGATTGGGGCGAAAGGGGGGTGATTTAAACTTTTATATTTTTTTAATTTTTTTCATTTTTTTTTAACTTTTTTTTTAACTTTTGCCATGCTTCAATAGCCTCCATGGGAGGCTAGAAGCAGGCACAACTCGATCGCCTCTGCTACATAGCAGCGATCTGCTGATCCCTGCTATGTAGCAGAAATGGAGGTGTGCTGTGAGCGCCGACCACAGGGTGGCGCTCACAGCCACCGGTGATCAGTAACCATAGAGGTCTCCAGGACCTCTATGGTTACCATACTGACGCATCGCCGACCCCCGATCATGTGACGGGGTCGGCGATGACGACATTTCCGGCCGCACGGCCGGAAGCAGTAGTTAAATGCCGCTGTCTGCGTTTGACAGCGGCATTTAACTAGTTAATAGGTGCGGGCAGATCGCGATTCTGCCCGCGCCTATTACGGGCACATGTCAGCTGTTCAAAACAGCTGACATGTCCCGGCTTTGATGCGGGCTTACCGCGGAGCCCTGCATCAAAGCGGGTCTTCTGACCTCGGACGTACTATCCCAATAACGTGGCTGTTGCATCACCGAACACATCCATCCTGGTGATCTAGTGGTGGTGTCTGAAGAGACGTGGAGGATGGCCTCCTAACAATTATTTTCCCAATTTAAAGGAGCAGGTCTCCTATACTTGTAATGCCCAGGCGCTGACAAACATTTTCCCCTGGAGGGTACACATCAACCTAATGTGTAAAAAATGTTTTTACGGGCATCAAAAACACCCTTTAACCTCTTCACCCCAAAGCCTGTTTTCAACTTCCTAATCAGGCCAGTTTTTTCAATTCTGACCACTGTCACTTTATGAGGTCATAACTCTGAAACGCTTCAACGAATCCTGGTGACTTTGAGAATATTTTCTCGTGACATATTGTACTTTATGGTAGTTGTAAAATTTCTTCGATTTGACTTGCGTTTATTTGTGAAAAAATAAATGGAAATTTGGCAAAAATTTTGAAAATGTTGCAATTTTTTAACTTTTAGTTTTTATGCCCTTAAATTAGAGAGTCATATCCTACAAAATAGTTATTAAATAACATTACCCACGTGTCTGCTTTACATTACCACAATTTTGAAAACATAAGTTTTTTTTTTAGGAAGTTATAAGGGTTAAAAATTGACCACAATTTCTCATTTTTACAACAAAATTTGCAAAACCATTTTTTTTAGGGACCACCTCACACTTGAAGTGACTTTGAGGGGTCTATATGACAGAAAACGCCCAAAAGTGACACCATTCTAAAAACTTCACCCCTCAAGGTAGCCGAAACCACATTCAAAAAGGTTATTAACCCTTCAGGTGCTTCACAGGAATTTTTGGAATGTTTAAAAAAAATTGAACATTTAACTTTTTTTCACAAAATTTTTACTTCAGATCCAATTTGTTTTATTTTACCAGGGGTAACAGGAAAAATTGGACCACAAAAGTAGTTGTACAATTTGCCCATTTTTTGAACACATGGCAGAGCTCGGAAGGGAAGGAGCACTGTTTAAGTTTATCAATGCAGAATTGGGTGGAATTGAGATCGGACATCATGTCGCGTTTGGAGAGCCCCTGATTTGCCTAAACAGTGGAAACCCCCCACAAGTGACATCATTTTGGAAAGTAGACCCCCTAGGGAACTAATCTAGATGTGTGGTGAGCACTTTGAACCCCCAAGTACTTCACAGAAGTTTATAATGTAGTGCCGTAAAAAAAAAATCATTTTTTTTCACAAAAATGATCTTTTTGCGACAAATTTTTTATTTTCCCCATGGTAACAGGACAAATTGGACACCAAAAGTTGTTGTTCAATTTGTCCTGAGTACGCTGATACCCCATAAATGGGGGTGAACCACTGTTTGAGCGCATGGCAGAGCTCGGAAGGGAAGGAGCGCCGTTTGACTTTTCAATGCAAAATTGTCTGGAATTGAGAACGGAACCCATGTCGCGTTTGGAGAGCCTCTGATGTGCCTAAACAGTGGAAACCCCCCACAAGTGACCCCATTTTGGAAAGAAGACCCCCTAAGGAACTTATCTAGATGTGTGGTGAGCACTTTTAATCCCCAATCGTTTCACTAAAGTTTAGAATGTAGAGCCGTGAAAATTTAAAAAATCATTTTTTCTTTCCACAAAATGATCTTTTAGCCTGCAATTTTTTTCCCCCAAGAGTAACAGGAGAAATTGGACCCCAAAAGTTGTCGTCAAATTTGTCCTGAGTACGCTGATACCCCATATGTGGGGGGAACCACTGTTTGGGCGCACGGCAGAGCTCAGAAGAGAAGGAGCGCCGTTTGGAATGCAGACTTAGATGGATTAGTCTGCAGGCATCACGTTGCATTTGCAGAGCCCCTGATGTACCTAAACAGTAGAAACCCCCACAAGTGACCCAATATTGGAAACTAGACCCCCCAAGGAACTTATTTAGATGTGTTGTGAGAACTTTGAACCCCTAAGTTTTTCACTACAGTTTATAACACAGAGCCGTGAAAATAAAAAATCTTTTTTTTTCTCACCAAAAATTATTTTTTAGCCCCCGGTTTTGTATTTTCCCAAGGGTAACAGGAGAAATTGGACCACAACATTTGTTGTCCAATTTATCCTGATTACGCTGATACTCCACATGTTGGGGTAAACCCCTGTTTGGGCACACGGGAGAGCTCGGAAGGGAAGGAGCACTGTTTTAGTTTTTCAACGCAGAAATGGCTGAAATTGACATCGGACGCCATGTCGCGTTTGGAGAGCCCCTGATGTGCCTAAACAGTGGAAACCCCCCAATTCTAACTGAAGCCCTAACGCAAACACACTTTTATAGCGTTTTTTTGGTGGATTTTTATGACTGGCATCCGTCACACACTAAAAGACGCTTTTTATTTCAAAAAACAGTTTTTGCATCACCACATTTTGAGAGCTATAATTTATCCATATTTTGGCCCATGTGAGGTCTTGTTTTTTGCGGGACGAGTTGATGTTTTTATTGGTACCATTTTCAGGCACATGACCTTTTTTGATCGCTTTTTATTCCAATTTTTGGGAGGCAGAATGAACAAAAAACAGCAATTCCTGAATTTCTTTTAGGGGGGCGTTTATACCGTTCGAAGTGTGGTAAAATTGATAAAGCAGCTTTATTCTTCAGGTCAGTATGATTACTGCGATACCTCATTTATATCTTTTTTTATGCTTTGACACTTTTACACAATAAAAACTATTTTATATAAAAAATAATTGTTTTTTGCATTGCTTTATTCTGAGAGCTATAACTTTTTTATTTTTTTGCTGATGATGCTGTATGGTGGCTTTTTTTTGCGGGCCAAGATGACGTTCTCAGGGGTACCATGTTGATTTATATCCGTCATTTTTATCACGTGTTATTCCACTTTTTGTTTGCTGGTATCATAATAAAGCGTTGTTTTTTGCCTCGCTTTTTAATTTTTTTGCGGTGTTCACTGAAGGGGTTAACTAGTGGGATTGTTTTATAGAGCGGGTCGTTACGGATGCAGCGATACCAAATATGTGTACTTTTATTTTTTTTAAAATTTACATAAATAAATGGATTTATTGGGATTTGTTTTTTCTTTTTTATTTGAGGATTTTTTTTTTTTTATTTATACATTCTATTTTTTTTTTTTTTACTTTCTAACATTGTCCCAGGGTGGGACATCACTATATTAGATCAGATCGCTGATCTGACACTTTGCATAGCACTGTGTCAGATCAGCGATCTGACAGGCAGTGCAGGAGGCTTTCCTGCACCTGTTCTTAGCAGGCGCCGGCTAGCCACCTCACTTCAGGACCCAGAAGGTGCCCCGCAGCCATCTTGGATCCGGGGACTACTTCCAGAACACTGGAGCAACGCGATCGCATTGCGTTGTTCCGGTGGGAGAGCGCAGGGAACCCCCGTCCCTGCGCAATGCCCCTCCATGTCGCTGTCACTACTGACAGCGGCTTCAGAGGGGTTAAATGCCCACGATCGGCGCTAGTGCCGAGACACCCGCATGAGATCGCTGCGGCGCTCAGTGTGAGGCGGCGAGATCGTGCCGCCGTACTAGTACTGCGGTTTGCGGGAACTCAGTTCCCGCAGAGCAGTACTAGAACGGCGCATGTCGGGAAGGTGTTAACACAATAACATGGCTGTTCTATCATGGACCACGGTCACCATGGTGATATAGTGGTGGTGGATGATGAGGATGAGAAGGAGGAGGACGACAACAGCAAATAGGCAAAATCATGAAGCATACCCCCATGTGTGGGTGTGAAGAGATGCATGTTAATAGAGTTACCAATGTTTCGCTGCTATCTTTCTGTGGTGTAGAGAAGTCTGGCCCAATCCAGCCCTTGTTCAATTTTATATGTGTCAACCTGTTAGCATTTTCAGTTTACAGGTGGATGCGCTTATCAGCTATAATTCCACCAGCGGCACTAAATACCTGCTCTGACAAAACACTAGCGGCAGGGCAGGCCAGGACCTCCAAGGTGTACAGAGCCAGTCCATGCCACGTGTCCAGCTTGAATACCCAATATTTATAAGGCACAGAGGAATCATGGCAAACATTGGTACGGTCAGCAAGGTACTCCCTCAGCATCTTCCAAACTATGCACTTCTTGTGAGAGTACCTCGCACCTCAGGGCCTGTGCAATGGAAGAGTCTGAGAAATCTCTCCCAGAAATTTGCCAGTGTTCCCCTGCCTCTGCTGGATTGGAGTTGTGTCTCTCTCGCCTGTACTCCTTGGTTGTCCAACGAACTGTAAGTCTGTGACCCCTGCCGCCAGCGTTTTCAGATTGTAATTTTTTAAATAATTCCACAAAAGGTCCCTCTGGTACTGCACCATTTTAGTACACCTGTCTGTCTCTGATAGAAAGTTCTCCTTGTAGCATGGGACTAGAAATGTCACCAACCAGTAATGACTGTCACCCAAAATTTTGAAAACACGAGGGTCACGGGAAAGGCAGCATAACAGAAACTCAGCCATGTGTGCCAGACTGCTAACAGGCAAGACTTCCGTGTTCTCACCAAGAGGACGACTGACCATGCTGTCTTCCTCTTCCTCCTCCTCCCTGTCGTCAGGCTACCCACGCTGAACAGATGGTATGACAGTTGTGCTTGTAGTACCGTCGATGGTACGTGTGTGAGCTTGCCTCGCCTCAGAGCCGCCACCAGATTGCGGCCATTGTTACACATGACCATGCCTGGCTGGAGGTTCAGTGGTGTCAACCACAGATCTGCCTGCTCTTTCAGAGCTGTCCACAACTCTACAGCATTGTGCGGTTGTCACCTAAGCATATTAGCTTCAGCACAGCCTGTTGCCGATTGGCTGAGGCAGTTGTGACTGATGTGGTCATTTCAGAGATGGAGGGTGAAGAGGAGGAGGAGGTGCAGGAGCTGTACACTGTGGGAGCAACCCTAATTGACGTAGGGCCCGCAATCCTCGGCGTCGGAAGGATGTGTTCCATATCAAGGTCTGACTGGGTCCTGGCTTCCACTATGTTAACCCAGTGTGCAGTCAGCGAGATGTACCGGCCCTGCCCAGAAACACTTGTCCACGTGTCCATGGTTAGGTGGAATTTCCCAGTAACAGCATTGTTGAAGACACGGCTAATGTTGTAGGACACGTGCTTGGGTAAAGCGGCGACGGCACACTGGGAGAAATAGTGGCGGCTGGGGACTGAGTACCTTGGGACGGCTGCCGCCTTCAGGTTGCGGAAAGCTTCCATCTCCATGAGCCTAAAAGGAAACAAAGAAGCGCAAGCAGATGAGAAATGTGAGAATTTAGTAGTGTGGCCTATGGGGTGTTGGCAGCGTATTTGCGCTTGCATTCCAAGGACTAGGGTACGGACAACTGAACGCGGATGTGGACATGCTTGATGATGATGCTAGTTGAGTGTGTGCATTTACAGGTGCAGGGCAGCAGGCATCTTCACATGCACCATGGACAGGGGATTGGCTTGCATGCACAACAGTGGAAGAAGCAGTGGTGTCACCGGCAGACACTATTCCTGGACCCTTGGATTCGGCCCACAAAGTTGGGTGCTTTGCTGCCATGTGCCTGATCATGCTGCTGGTGGTCAGGCTGGTAGTTATGCTAACCCTGATGCAGGAATGTCAGGTGGTGCAAATGGCCTGTTAGGGGTTGTCGGCACAATCCTTAAAAAATAACCAGACTCGGGAAGACCTAACAGTTGTACTGCCAACTTCCGTCGGATTAGTGTTACGGGTAACGGTTGCCTGCCTTCTTTCTGTGGCCACCACACTGCTTCTTCCTGCCTGTTGGGGTGCTATGCCTACCTCCCCCTGTGTGCTGCTGTCCTGGCTCTGCATGTACTCCTGTCAGGTTGGGTCAGTTACTATATCATCCACCACCTTATCTTCCACTTCAGCACCCTTGTCCTCCTCCTGACTTTCTGGCAAATGTGTCTCATCATCGTCCACCTCTTGTGACACTTTCCCACTGTCGCCTTCCAGTGACCCTGGCTGCTCAAATATTTGGGTATCACTACATGCGATCTCCTCTTGCCCCGCTTCAAGTGGATCGGGTGAGAGGCCCGAATCTATAAATGGAAAAGTGAACAGCTCTTTGGAGTGTCCAAGTGTGGGATCAATTGCCTCTGGGCACTTGTCATTGTGGGAGGAAGGAGGATCAGGGTGAGGAATATGTGGTCCACACTCACGGCTACTCAGACTTGACCGTGTGGGAGACAGAGTAGTGGTGGTGGCAAAGTGACTGGAAGTATTATCCGCTATCCAACCAACAACTTTTGACACTGCTCTGAGGTGTGCTGTGTGGTGTGCTGCTTCGGTCCCCTAGTAATTGTGACAGGAATGTCGAGTGAGAAGATGTGGGTGTTTGTTGTGGCCCAATTTCAGCTTGCCCATGACCTCGGCCTCGCCCTCTGCATGAACCATCACCATCATGTCCACTTCCTGTTCCCTTGCCACGCACCTTGCCCATTTTAAATGTACTACAATATTTTCCACGTTTACTAAAAATGCCTGACTTTGGAGCTAAATTAGATGTGATCCGTGTGTGGGAAAACCACAGTTTAAAATATCTGGCCTGTAAGTAGCAATTTTTTTTTCTGCAAACTGGTGTCGATAACTAGACTAAAACACAGCAAAAATAGTTCAATGGAGACCTCAAATGCCACAATTTTTAGACCACAGATAGATGAGGCATGTGACAGAGATACCCCACTTTAAATTGTCTGGCCTTTTTTTAAACAATATAGTGTAAATAAGTAGTCTAAGACACAGCAAAAACAGTTCACTGGAGCACAAAAAATGCCCCAATTTTTAGCCCACAGATAGGTGAGGCGTGTGACGGAGATACCCCACTTTCAAACATCTGGCCTGTATTTTTTTAAAAACTGCAAACTTGTGTCAATGAGGCGGCTAAGGCTGGTTTCACATTTGCGTTTAAATCCGCAGCGTTTAAAACGCATCCGCAAGTGGTTGAAAAAACGCATATAAACGCGTACAAACGCAGCGCTTTTTAGACGCATGCGTTGTCGCATGCGGTTAAAAAAACACTGCGTTTGTACGCGTTTACATGCGTTTTTTCCTGTGTTTGCATTTTTGGTGCGCATGATGAGAAATTTCACAAGAGAAAAATCAAGATAACCAGACACCGCCAATGGGACTAAAGAGGGCGTATATGATGGGATCTCTATATATAGACCCTAGGGCTACTGAAATTTTAACAGTTTTCTACTGTATCCTGTGTCATGATGGATCTTCGCATGGAGAGCTTTTATTTCAACCTGGATTTCAGCTTCAAGCTATTTCTTGCCTGTGCTTTTGCTTGGGAGCAAGACAGAAATCGCGAAAGATGGAGAAGGAGACAATGTAGGCGTTTTTGGAGGCACCCCATTATCGAAGTACGTGAGAGCCGTGGAGCCTATCACACGCTCTATGCTGAGCTTAATGCCAACCCGGAGAAATTCCATGAATATACAAGGATGTCGCAAGACTCATTCCGGGATTTGCTTGCTCGTGTCCAAGGAACCATATGGAGACAGGACACCCAGCTCCGTGAGCGATTCCACCGGAGGAACGTCTGCTGGTTACATTAAGGTACGTTACAAATCTAAACCAATGACAGTCCAAATTTTGTGTTTTCAGACATGTATGTCTTGGCTATTTAACTCTCTTTCTTTACACCATCAATAGAATAGATTGTAATTTTTTTTTATTCTGTTTTCCTTACAGATTCCTGGCAACCGGAGAGAGTTTATCATCCCTCCACTTCCAATACCGGCTTGGAATATCCACCCTGTCCGGAATAGTTGCGGACACCTGTCGGGCTTTGTGGAATGTACTCCGGGATGAGGTTATACCCGTACCAACCGCGGACATGTGGCTTGAAATAGAAGAAGAATTCTGGAGTGTGTGTGATTTCCCCAACTGTTTAGGAGCAGTGGTGGAAAGCACATCCGCATTATCAAACCTGCCAGAACAGGATCGGAGTTTTTTAACTATAAAAAATATTTTTCTGTGGTGCTCAGGCAATAGCCGATGCGGACTGTCGCTTCATCGCCATGGACACTGGAGCTTTTGGCCGTGGCAACGACTCACAGAGTTTCAAGAACTCGGATATGGGCCACTGTGTGTATGGCAACAATTTCAATTTTCTACAGCCACAACCTCTCCCCAACACTCAAGGTCCACCAATGCCATTTGTTATGGTTGGGGATGAGGCCTTCCAGATGTGTGAAAACCTACTGAAGCCATATTCGAGTCGGGACTTGAACCACACTAGAAGGATCTTTAACTACAGACTGACCAGGGCCCAAAGAACAGTAGAGTGTACCTTTGGCATTCTGGTCGCTAAATGGCACATTCTTGCATCAGCCATCAATCTAAAAGTGGAAACAGTCGACGAGGTGGTCAAAGCCTGTGTGGTTCT